>NW_026991718.1:60283037-60620537 GCF_029215605.1 Mirounga angustirostris | reverse complement strand
ATCACGTTAGACTAAGCACTCCTTGAGAGCAGACCCTGGGTCTTTCTTTTATCATTACGTCTGCAGCAGATGTAAGAGGTCTTCAAATGCCACTATACATGTTAACTTAATGGACACACAGATCTTCTGCCCAGCAGGAAATGAACCCACTACTTCCAGAAGTGCCTACATATTGTAAACATGCTATTCTAAACCCTAAACCTGAGTTACCACATATTCCCCAAGATAAATACCCTATATTTATTTTAATTCCACTTATAAACTCCTCTTGTGCTGGAACACTGCTCAACTGTACATTCCCATCTTGGCCAATAAGAAAAATTTTCCCACTGATAGCATGGAATTAACAAGGTTGCTCAGAGCGTGAAAATGCCAAAGCCTTGGGGACCACAGTATCTAATCAGGGACAAGGAAGAGGCGGTATGCTGAGACAGAACAAGACTAGTCCAAGAGTTAGGAGCAGTAGGGCCAGCCTGGGGCACTGAAGGCCCATGCTGAGCCTCTGTGGCATCAGAAAAAGATGCCCCTTTCTCCCAGCAGACAGCCCCAGGCCTAGGCACACAAATGGAATCAGAGCACAGGCCGGATTCAGGCTCTTCTCACCATGCTGGCCGGGCACCTCTGTAATACACAAGCAGTACCTCCATTCACAGCCACGCCCTGCTCATGCTGGCCAGATCACCAAACCCCTCTCTAGGGGGCTGCGTTCTCCTCTAATGGAAAGGGACACATAAAATTCTCGACCTACTTCTGGGAGGATTGTTATAAGGATCAGTGTAACAAATATGAAAACAACCTGAGAATGGTAACTAATACCTACAGAAAAAACATTTTGAGAAGTCTACTTTTGAGTACTACAGAGAGAAATGTGCTCTCAACCCTCTGTGTGGACAAGACCTCCTTTCCTGGGCTCAGTTTCCTCATCAGAGAACCAAATTTCATGTACCTTCTGGAGGGGGGAGAAGTAACACTACTGGCACCCAACAGGCCACATGCTGTAAGCCCTGATTATAGACTTACTGCTGTGTGGTTTTTCCATATGGTTTTCCCAAACAAGAATCCTGAACATCCGATCTCCGTTCTCCCCACGTGTGCGCTGAACAGCAGGGGTATAAGAAGTTGGCTTTAATGGTATTTAATCTAAGATTCCCGATAGTCCTCTAAATCTGCCTCACCAGCCGGCACCCAAGTACAAAACGCATGGCCTCAATTAGCACCAGAACCGTCCACTCCCCTCCAACAAGTGGGCCTCCTGTTCAGCCACACAAACACATGCATGCACACACACACACACACACACACACCCAAACCCTCTACAGTAAAAGAGAATGACCTGAACCTTACAAAGATACTGGGGGGGGAGAGGGGAGGAGGAGGATTCTTGCCCAAAATCCCTGTATTCAGAAAGGCAGAGTGCATGCTGTGATGCTTTGGGGGCCAGATAAGACAACCATGGGAAAGGGGTGTGACTGTGGGACACTTGGTAGAGAGCATATTCAAGAACCTTGCTGTTTCAGGCCAAGGGGGAGAAAGCAACTCTGGGAAAATCTTGGAACTTTAAAAAAAAAAAGTAGTAATAAAGGCAAATGTCACACTGGGGACAAACAGCCTCTTGGCTCCTCTTCAAAGCAGAGGCCACCTGAACTTCCCCTCAATGTCACAGAGGCTGGCATGGCACAAGTCTGTCGATTTGAAGACATTTTATAATTGTGCCCCTTACATCTGACAGATACAGCCCAGACCCAGGGAGTGGAGAGAGGCATCATGGTCTCTGCAGCAATCCTCAGGCTGCCAGCTGGAGGTCCAGGTTTCTCTGGAGAGGTAATGCTGAGATTTCGCAGGGAGTGATTCATGTTCCCCTACCTGCTCTGTAGACTACCAGTGGAAGAACTGAAGAAGGAAGCAGGCTCTCTAAGTGGAGGGAGGGCGAAGGTCACAGTGAGGGTGACCATGCCTTGAGACCCAGTGATGCCTGAGACCACACGTAGGAATAAGGTTTACCTACTACCCAGCACCCTTCAAGTAATATTTTCTGCTACCCTGATCAGAATCACAGTGAATAGAACTGAGTAGACTGGTGGGTCCAGCCTTAAGTTGGGACCACCTTCTCTGAACTGGCTGGGCATCTTTCCCTGATACACAGCCACCTGGTGAGGGGTCATCATGGGAGCTTAGAAAAACATGGGCTCTGGAGTCAGAAAAGTTAGTTCATTTCCACAAGCCTCAGTTTTTTCATCTTTAATACGTTAGAATTCCTACTTTGATGAATTATGATGAGGCAAATGAGAAAGCAGAAGTTCGTGTGTGTGGCAAGGTATCTAGGGACAGGTATCCAATAAATGTTTCCTTTCCTTCCTTTCTTCCTTCCTTCTTCCACTCCTTCCTCCTTTCTTTCCATCCTTCCTTCTAATGATGAACCACTTCAGCCACCTCTTCTCTCTAAGAACATCCAAGAGCTCTTTATCTTCCACCAGACACAAAGCAAATGTCCGCTTGTTCCCAAATAATAACATTTGGATCGGATTCTTATAGGAAACAGCTTTTGTTGCCTTAAATGGGAGAGACTGAAGAGATGGGGTGTGCCTGCATCACTTCCATAAAGCCCCACCACAGTTCTGGAACCACCCTGCCATACTGCCTCTGTAAACCTGGAAGGAAAAGACAAAACAGCATGTTCTAATAAATGTTGGGCTGTCACAAAGGTGGTTGTGTGCACTCCAGCCAGGTTCCTGGCACTGGATGGTTGGGAGACCCAGGGAAGATACCTAGGACTGGACATGAGAAGCCAAAGCTCTGGGACCCAGCTGCATGTAGACTACTGGGAGCATGCTGGGCCTCCTGTCTGACCTCCCTGTCCCCAGGCTCTGCCTTCTCCATACCCCTATGGATGGGTCTTTGCAAAGCACAACTCTATTCCTGGCTCTCCTTCACTCAAAAATCTTCCCTTGATCCCTGTTGCCCACCAAAGGAAATAGTAGTTCCCTGTCTGGCAGTCGAGGTTCTCTGCAATACCATCATGTGGGTCTGTCTGGCCTCTCCTCTGTGAACCTCACGCTCTAGTCAAGTGCCTAGATCCATGTCAACCAGGAGTGCCCTCTGCCAACCATCAAGGCCTGCTCCTCGCCACCTCCTCCATGATGGCTTTCTCCCGGGACCACCGGCTACACCCCAATCGGATGAGATCACTACATCTTTGGTACTCCCATAGGAGAGGGTCTTTTGTGGCACTCCACAAACTTTTTAGTATCTGTGCTCTTGCCCTAAACATCCACCCCACCACACATACACATACAAACACAAGATCATTCACCCTTTGAGGGCAAGGACCATCTCTCCCCTTGCACCAGGTGAGACTCAATAAATAATGGCTAAGACAAATGCTCAAATGCATAGTGACACCCAGAACAGTCAAACCACTCCTAACAGCATAGGGTAAATACAGAGCTAACAAATTCAGCAGTTCTAAAGGAGGACATATTCCCCAACAATGATTATAATTTAGTAATAATAACGGCCACCAATCGCCAAGTACTTCACACAGTCCTACGTATTTTCCCAATTTAATCCTTACGACAACCAAATGAGGAAGCTATTTTTATGAGTGCTGTTTTACAGAGGGAGGAAGTAGGCATCAAAAGTTAGTAAATGGCCCAAGGTCACATCTCAAAGACTTGAGCCAGGACCAGCCCTGGGTGGGCTGGCTCTACAGCCAGTGCATTTAACCAGCATGCTGTGTTGGCTCTTGGTAGGGCATTCCATTACCAAACGGATGCTGGCTAGGGATTATTTCTTCTCTAAATCAAACTCCTAGGGAGACACCATCAGGTAAAACCTCAGATTCATCCACACAGCTACAGAGCAGATGAAGAACGGGGCCCAGTTCTTCTGTTTAAACTTATTTGGTAGAAATGAGATAGGATCTGCTCTGACCTAGGTCACTGCCTGCCCTGAATATGCCTTTTGAAGATAATAGATCTGGTCAATTTAAAAGGCCTAGAGCTGAGGTGAGAAACCAATAAACCCCTTAAAGTTTGGCTGCCTAACTAATCAGTGAATTATGTTCTCTTCAATGAATCATAGAAATAAGAGATAGTGGAGGGCCCCCCTCCCCGGGTCACGTGCCCATCCCCCAGCATGGGGGATTTTCTCTGCAGCATTTTCTGTGAGTGCTTCTCCAGTCTAATTAGAAATGACCAAGCAATGGGGTTCCAACCATTGCCTCTTGGGGAACTATTCTGCCGTCTAAGAGACCTAATTATTAAGAAATTGATCATTATATTCATACTAAATTCTTCTCTGCGCAGTTGTATCACATCACTTCTTAATTGTTCTCCTTTTGACCCTGCCTCCTCCTACCCCAAACAACTCCTCTTAAGTACTTCAATTACATGTTCCCTCTGCTGATTCCCAGCCAGCCTACCAGGGAATGAAGTCGAGAGGAAAGAGAGAAATGAGCAATGGAGGAGGAAGGAACAGAGGCCTGGCAGCCCAGCAAGGTCACTGAGTCCACTGGAAGGCCCTTCATGTCACTCACAGGATCTCTCCTATCTGCCAGAAACCACAGCAGACAACAAGACACTGAGTACTAGAGTCCCCTTCCATACAGGCCACTCAGTGGCCCCTCTCTTGGCCAGCCCCAAGTCTGCCAGAGTGTCTAGCAGAGCAAAAGTCATGGCCCAGCCTCTGGAACTTTTTTGGGCATAGCCACTACCACTACAGCAGCAGCAGGGTCCTATACCGGCTGAGGCCAGTCAGGCTGAGCATGTATGGAGGAAGAGGTAGAGGGGGTATTCCATTACTGGCATCAATCCTTTGGCGTAAGAATTCTGGCCTGGAATCAGTTAAGTCCTGTAATCTTACTTTAGGCAGGAGGGAAGGAAAAGTCAAGAAAAACTGAACCAAGCTCCCAGTGACCCTTGTACATGTCTGACCAGCCCCACCATGACTGAATCAGTATTGTGAAGACTGGCCCCCTGACCAATGATCCTCATGGAGTATCTGGGCACCACTGTGTCAATGGCCCTTGTTAGGTCTTCTCTAAGACATTGGCTGGGGAGGGAAGCGAGGAGCAGCACCTCCACACAGAGCTGTGTGAGTTTTGCCCTGAACAGGCCAGGCCAGTGGAGAATGGAGATGGAAAATCCACTCCAGGGCGCCTGGGTGGCTCAGTTGGTTAAGCGACTGCCTTCGGCTCAGGTCATGATCCTGGAGTCCCTGGATCGAGTCCCGCATCGGGCTCCCTGCTCGGCAGGGTGTCTGCTTCTCCCTCTGACCCTCCTCCCTCTCATGCTCTCTGTCTCTCATTCTCTCTCTCGCAAATAAAAAAAAAAAAAAAAGAAAAAGAAAATCCACTCCACACTCCGTTATCCAAGCCAGAAGAGAGGGCACCATTTTGTAATTCACATGAGAGGACTATAACTGCCACTGGCTGCACTGGCTAAGAGGATGCCCATCTATCCCCAAAAGACTCTGTTTCATCTTATCTTAGATAATATCAAACACTCACTCAAGCATCCCGGTAATCATAACCTTGTATATCTACAGTTCTCACAGACTTGAGCACTAGCTCATTCAGGGCAACAATCATGTCTTAAACTTGCACTGTGATCCCCACAGTAAGTAGGACTATGGCCTTCACATAGCAGATATGTCAGAAATGTTTACTAATGAGTTACAAAATTCTGAAGGCATGAGATTCAGCAGGGATACTTTTTTCTATCTTATTTTTCTTCCTTAATGCTCTTCTCATTTTATCTTCCCTTTTATCCTTGCCCCACTACCTCTTCCTTGCTTTCCCCATCTGAGCTCCAAAATCCAACAGATGCCAACACAGCATCAGAGAAATTCAGTGAACTCTGAGACCCTCTAGTCCAATTCCTTTCTCTTACAGAGGAGACAACTTAGGCCAAGCAAAAGATGCAACTGCCCAAAGTTATCCATTTAGGTACTTTACAGCAGGAACAATTATTTTTTCAAGAAACATGTCTGAATACCTACCATATGTAAAGTTCCATGTTAGATGCAAGGGTTGATAATGTGACCAAGGCTTGATTCCTAAAATTAAGAAGTTCAAAGCCTTGTAAAACAGAGATACCTACTATTATTTCCAACACAATAAACACGTGCTTTAATAGAAGACTGGATAAAGTCTGTGTAAGACAGGGGAAAGAGAGAGACAAAGGAAGCCTATTGAGAGAGAGCTAACATTTGAGCCAGGTCTTGAAGGATAAACAGGAGTTGACTAGAAAGAGAAAGTTGAAGAGACACTCTAGGGCATGAAAACATGTTCAGAAAGCAGCTATAAAGCAGTGTGGCTGGAGTTCCAGAGAGTAGGTGGTTAAAAGAGAAGAGGTAAGAAAGGAGCCTGGAGAGGTGGAGTATAAAGATGTTGAATACCACACGAGGGAATCTGGATCTAAGTTGCGTGTGGTCAATGGAGAGTCACGAAAGGTTTTGGATCAGGAAAGTAACAATACCAAACCTGGTGCTTTAGAAAGATGTAAAGCAGAGAGACTATAGGCAAGATGAAGTGACCAGTTAAACCTTACCGAATTTGTTCAGTCAAGAAATAATAAGGGATTAAACTATGATGTCAACAGAGTGTATAAAGAGGGTTAATCTGAAAAAAATTTTGAGGACCAACTGATTAGGTATGGTGGGGGGATGAAAAAGAAAAATTCAAAAATGATTTTGAGATGTAGTATGTATACGCAGTGGAATATTACTCAGCCATAAAAAGAATGAAACTTATCATTTGCAACAACACAGATGGATTTAGAGATTATAATGCTAAGTGAAATAAGTCAGCGGAAGACAAATGCCATATGATTTCCTCATATGTGGAATTTAAGAAACAAAACAAATAAAGAAAAAAGACAAAAAAATAGACTCTTGGCTAATTGAATTTAAATAAAAAAATATTAAAATAAAAAAAAAAAAAACAGATTCTTAATTATAGACAACTTATGGTTACCAGAGGGGTGGTGGGTGAAATAGGTGAAGGGGTTTGAGAGTACACTTATTGTGATGAGCACTGAGCAAGGTTAGAATTGTTGAATCACTGTATTTTACACTTGAAATTAATAAAACACTGTACATTAAGTATACTGGAATTATAATTCTTTTTAAAAAAGCATATAGTGTGCTTTTTGAATGCTTTATAAAAGTGAAGAATATAGTTTTATTTGCTTTCTTAAAAAATGATTTTAGATTTCTAACTTGGTTAGCTAGGTGAATAACTATGCCTTAATGGAGAAGGAAAATATAAAAAGAGAACAAGTTTAGGAAAAAAGATAGTTTGGTTTTGGAAATACTGTGCTTGAAGAAATTGATCCAGAGTTCAATGGGAAGTCTCAGCTAGAAATAATGACAAGGGTTTCATCGGGGAATGTACAGGTGGAAGCTGAAGCCACAGGAGTGGTAGTCAGTCAGAGTATGGTGTAAGATGAGAAGACCCAGTATGAAACTTGAGAACCAGCTGCATATTAGGACCATATGTGCTAGGGATATCAGAAAAGGCAACCAAGGAAGAGGCACCAGAGAGGTGAGCAGGGAACCAAAATGGAATGCCCCAAACACCAGGGAGAGCAGGGTCCAAGTGACAATGCAACATAGAGGTTGGATGAGATAAAAACTTAGAAGAACCAATGACTGTGGCCATTGGGAGATTACCAGCAATTCCAAGAGAGTACGTGTTATAGCGATGGGAGCAGAAGTCAGATAAAAAATTAGATAGTACTACTTGGGTAGCAAATTGAGGATGAGGAAGGGTAAAGACCATTCTTCACACACATTGGCGATTAGGACTAGCTCAGAAGGAAGGCAAGGTTGAGAAAAAACTATTTAGTAAAGAAGAAACTCAATAATATTTACAAGAAGCCAATGCAAGAAAGGAGGAAGATATTGACAGGTGAGATTCTAGCGAGTTCATGAAGGGATGTGACCAAGAGCAAAGGTGGAAGAGTGTGGAACATCTCTTCTCTTAAGGCAAAGAGAATGAAAGAAGGTAACTGAAGGTTTAGGTATGCTTGGTGGCAAGACAGAAGTTGAGAGAATTTGAATCTGGTAACTAGCATTTTTCACTGAAATAGAAAAAGTTATCTTCTAGTGTGAGTGAACAGGTGGATTGAGCACAGTGATAAAGGCTAAAATGGTTAATCCTAGTGGCACATGAAAGAGGTAACTAGAGATGAGTAAATGTCAGGGTCAGGACTAAAGTGAGCCAGTGAGGCATGGAGGGCACAAAATTTAAGGAGGCACTCATTCTCAGGGTCTAGCAAATGCATGGTTGGCTCCAACAGTGAGTTTTTCTTCAAATTCTGCATTCTAGATACCTCACTTGCCCCACCCTGGTCCTGGCCCTAAGTTGTCTAAACAGCTTCATCATCTAGATGAGGATGGAAATCATGGATTTTTAATGAGGTAGGCTAGCTCATCCTAGTTAGAAAATTTTCTTCCATAGTGCTTGAAAGCTGAGGATAAGAAATGAAAAGAGAAAGAGACAGAGACAGAAGAAGAGGAGACAAGGAGCTAGGGAGATGGGAGACGGGAGATGTGGACTGGGGTGGAGGTGGGGGAGGGAGAAAGCGAAGGAGTAAGAGTGAAATTATTAGCCAGAGATTAGAAAGACAGATAAAACAAGTCAAAGGACAAAAAGAACTGAACATGCTTGTGAGAGCAGAGTTGAAATGGTTGCACAAACAAGGTAGGAACAGAAATGGAGTTAGGAGGGAGTGATACACTGCTCACATAAGAAAAGGTCAAGAGACCAAGAGTCCCAATGAGACCAAAGAACATATATCAAGGGCATGAAAGAGTGAGGACTGATAGAAGGATCAGAGGTTGTGGTCAGAAAGGAGAATTTCAGAGTTCAGGATTTCAAAAATGGAGCAACTCCAGTTGATGACAAGGGCCAGTAGTTGCTATGGGAGCAGCTGCAAAAGGGAAGTTGAGGTGGAGGTTGTTGGAGAAAGAGGTGTCAGGAACTGTGAGGCTGAAGCATTGGATGGGGTCTTCCATGAGAATGTGACTGCAACAGTTGGAGAAAAAAAAAAATCACCCTGCTATCCAAACACAGGGTTTTAACATAACCAGAGAGGAGAGAGACAATTCTTCACATCCACCCATCTGTCTCTGCTGCCCAAATCAAAGTAGTATCACTAGCATAAAGTACAGTGGACTCCTACTCTCCCAATGGCTTATGGCTTTCTAGATCAACTCGTCTATATTACGCTTTTACTGTACACTGTTATATATCTTGGGATGATGTACAACTCAAGGTTGACATGAATCCATGCAGTGAGATGAGTATAATTAAGTGCTATTGTAATATCATCAAAAACAAAGCTTCTTCTATCTTCCACAGCTAAAAGCTTTCTTCTCATGCTGCAGTCAAGCTAGTATGTGGAAGAGGAAGATTTCTATTTCCTATGTTTTCTTCCCTAGTGTGTGAAAAGGTTTCTTCTGCCCTGAGCCCTATTTCTTATCAATGCATCAACTTGCATAGAACTACTTGATGAATAAAGAAAACCATCTGGTCAAGAGGAACTTAACTTTTTAAAAGATAACAGGTGGATTCTAGTCATTTTTATTGGAACAAAAACACAGTCCAGCTTTTTAAGACCTAAAGACCTGGGAGTAACACAAGTAAACACACTTGACCTAAGAGTTTGGATAGAAGTCATTTTATGTGGTGCTGACCCAGCTGAAGCTAATGAACACTTTTACAAGACTCCATCCATGTGAGAGTCTGTGCCAGTGCTGGCCCTATTCATTCTGGCTACTCTGCTCCAGGGGAAAATTTAAGAACATTTCAAAATCCATTTCCACAGACTATCTAGGACTCATTACAAAAAAGAACACCAAGAGTTAAAAAGTACCACCAAACAACATAGGAGAGCCTAATGCAGCAGCCACCATGGGCATAAGGGATACAATTTGTCCCAATCTCTACTATTAAAGTATTCAGCAGATATTTAATAATTATGACTTTATTGGCATGGGCTCAGTTTGCTCCCTCTCCCTTCAAACAGAAAACATTAAGAATGTTTCAACTAAATGTCAACATTTTGGAGGGTCTAGATTAAGGGACTGTATCTTTGTAATATTAGAGAAATCCATCACAGATTTAAGAAGGATGATAGACTTCAGGTCTTCTAAGAATACTGACATTTAATAAATCCTTTAGGACCCCATCTCAGAGCTAGTTTCTTTCTACCACTCTCCCAAAGAGACATACAAGGATGTTTCCTTTCCTCCAAACTGCTCCTATCCTTCAAGTACCAAGTCAAGTGCCACATCCTCCAGAAATCCTTCCCCAAATACTCGAAGCCCTTGACACTTCTCATTTCTGCAGAGAGGGAGGGCCCATTTCTCAAGTGACAGCATTTATTTACACTGTTAACATATCCATGTAAATAAATTAACATTTCCCAATTCTAGCAAAGACTAACAAAATGTCAATAACAAGTAAAAAGAGTGAAAAAGGAAAAGAATAAAAGTGTTTTATAATTGCTTGAGCTAGAAGAATCTATACTTCCTTTTCATTTCAACCAAAACAGTATTCACTCTAACACTTGATTATATACTCTTTTTTACAATATTGAGCTGTATTAGCTTTGAGGGAAAGACATTATATATTCCTTTGTATGCCAAAAGGACACAGCTACATACATAAAAGGTGTATTGTATAAAACGTAGTATCTCACATCCACCTAGATCCTAAAAACCAAAAGTGTCTAATACCATTCTCCAATAAACAGAACCAGGGCTCCTTGGAGAAATGGCTAATTCTAGGGTTGGATAGGGAATACACCTCATGAGTCTAAAGCATCATGCAGTGTCAGAAAGTAAAGAAGTGCTCACAAAACAAAATGATGGGGACATGTCAAAGGGATACAGAAGCCAACTTGAAAGAGTTCCTAATGGCCAAAACTGTAACAATTTGAGGAACAAAATAAATAAATAGTGTTGGATTATAATCTAAAATTTATAATATATATCCACGTTATATGTCAATCACATCTCAATAGAATGGGAAAAATAAGATACATATCCACAAGTCCACACTGGTATAAAAAAGTGATTGTATAAATACATGAGGAGAAGAGATAAATCTCCCTTACGAAGTATTCCATATAATTTATGTAGATACTCTCCAACCAGGATGTGGAGCTTAATCCCCCCTCCTTATCCACACATCTTGAGTATGGGCGACACTTAGCGCTGGCATCCAAAGAGTAGAACACGAAAGGGGAACAGGAAGACTTTACAGTGAAGAAATGTGGCAAACACTACCTTGGCCAGATGATCAAGGTTAATTAACATTATCAGTTGATAGCATGTACCATCGATATGATGTGATAAGAATGGCATGTCACCTCTGTGGCTTTCCTCCCAAAAGCCCATAACCCCAGCCTAACCATGACAAAAACATCAGACAAACCCTAATTGAGACATTCTACAAAATACCTAACAAGTACTCCTCAAAACTGTCAAGGCCATCAGAAACAAGGATGATCTGAGACACTGTCACAGCTCTGAGGAGGCGAAGGAGACAAGACAACCAAATGGTATCCTGGATGAGACTCTGAAATAGAAAAAAGGGCATTATAGAACTAGCGAAATCTGAATAAAATGTCAACTTTAGTTAACAGTAATATATCAAGGACACCTGGGTGGCTCAGTCGATTAAGCATCTGCCTTTGGCTCAGGTCGGGATCCCAGGATCCTGGGATCCAGTCCCACATCGGGCTACTTGCTCAGTGGGGAGACTGCTTCTCCCTCTCCCTCTGCCTGCCACTCCCCTGCTTCTGCTCTGACAAATAAAAAAAATATTTTTAAAAATAATAATTTATCAGTGCCAGTTCCTTAGTTATGACAAAAGTACCAAAGTAATGAAAATGCTATTCATCAGGGAAAGAGGATAAATGACCTACATGGACACTGTATACTGTCTTTGGAAGTTTTTTTTTTTTTGTAGATCTAAAACTATCCTAAAATTAAAATTTATTCTAAACTGGAAAGAATGGGAAGAGAATTGATATCGAATGTTGTAACTAGATGGAATTTTAGAAACCACCTAGCCAAACCCAAACCCCTTGTTACATGTAGAAACCAAAGCCCAGAATGGTTCAATGTTACGCTCAAGGTCACACAGCTGGGGGAAAAAGCCAGGAACTCTTCAATCCTAGTGCAAGATGCTCTTTATTATATCATGCTGGGAAAGACAGGTGAGAACCCTCCAAATAGGAGATGAATGTTATCAAAATGTTCCCCTTTTGAACAGAATGGTATGTCTTTTAGGGAAGGAGCATGAGGAGGAAAGGCCAGTCCTCAACACTGCCTGCAGTGATGGGGTATCACTGCAAACAGGGGCAAGGACCTCCGACACAGCTCCTTGGCCAGAACCCGTCTGCATTTGTCCTTAGCTTCAGGGACGAAGGGCATCTTCTTATTTGTTTGTTGTGCCTGTTTTACTCTGGCAGGAAAAAAATAACAACAGCAACAAGAAAAAAGGGAACCTAGGTTCAAGAATTAGCTGGCAGCCAGCAAAAATGAATAGTAATGAGGTTATTTCTATCAAAATAGCTTCCTTACCATGCCGTCTGATAAAACCAAATGCTCAATCCTCTCTAGCAAGAAAGGTGCTGAAAGCAGTGTCCTTCATCCTTGGGGAGAAGAGAACCCATAGTTTAAATATTTTAAACTTACAATAACCAAAATAATACCCACTCTAACACTTGATTATGTACTCTTTATGATACTGACCTATATTAACCTTGGGGGAAAGACATCATATACTTTTTTTTACATGCCCAACATGACATAGTTATGCACATAACTATATATTTTAGTAAATGGAAAGTCTCCTACCCAGCCCATACCCATTTCTGATTGAGCCAAACTGGGATATACATTTTTCTCCAGTACAATCTTGAAATAATCTGAGGAGATAATAAAATAGCACTAGTCTTGTCCTTTTTTTTTTTTTAATGCTTGGTTTTATTAAAAAAAAAAAAAAAAAAAAGCACATGCACTTGAGAAGGCTATAAAAATTTGCCCTAGTTCTGGTAGGGGAAAATATTGTTAAAGATTTAGAAGCTAACGTGTCTTGGCCGCGGACCAGGCTTCAGGGATTGTGTAAAACTATTAAATTTTTCCTCGATGTTTTTCATACACAAGACAGTAGAGACTGTTCATTAAAAGTGGTAGCAGAAGATTTTGTCGGCTGAACTCCTCTGCTGCTCTGCTGTACACCTGCATCCTAAATGAAATCCCAATCTAGTTCTTCATCACCAACCAGGCAGGAGTGAGCCATCTGATCCCTAGCATCTCCACCTCATAACTCACATTTTGACAAGGCCACACTTGCACGACAGGAGCTGGTTTCGGGGCCCCTGGGCACTCACCTTTCATACTTCCCTGCCCCCCACTTATTATAACCTGGAATCAAGGAAGTGCAGAAGGAAACAACTATCCAAATGAAAAAATATCTCACGACCACAGAAAACGAACTCCGGTCCAGAGACGTGCTCCAAAGAGTGCTGTCATTGTAGCAGGACATTACTTGTTTCCTCCAAAAAGGAATGAATGGGCCGAACTCCAGACTGCTAAGTCACGAGTCACTCATCTGTTACCACCTGCCCCTTTCCCTTGAGGAAGAGGCCTAGAATTTTCTCACTTGGCCCATGAGTGAAAGCAGTCTGTCTGTCTACTCTGACAATCCAGGAACAGTTAACTTCAACGGGCATCTCCCACTAGGCAGTAAAACCTTTCCCTTTACACATCTTGAGAGTTCTGACTATTCAATTGCAAACCAGAAACTCCAGGCAGGGCGATTAGAGCACATCATTTGTAAATGACTTGCCAAGGAGGGAGGGCTGGGGGCTCTCCGAACCACTGCCACAGAGCCTTTTAACACTGAACAGTGCAAACTGTCCACTAGGGATGACTTGAAATGTCTCTGCAATACACAGTGCCTGGTGCCTCCAGCCTGGCTCCAAGTGAGTTGCTTACCACTTACCAAAGACACTTACGAAACAGCCTTATGGATTCTCTCTGGTTCTGGTAAGAGAGGCAGCTTCAAATAAATTGGGAAAAATTCAAGATGTGAGACAAAAGAATGGGAATCTTCTTGCAGAAATCTGAGTCACTTGCCCCTGAGCAAGATACTATTATCTTGCTACACACACACACACACACACACACACACACACACACACACCCCTACTGAAAGCGAATCTACTTGTTAATGTTCAACTCTCCTATCTGGCTATGGAACAAGCTAGCAATAAAGGACATATAGATCAGTTCTTTAAGGCGGACACACCACCGATAAATCAGAAACAATAAAACTGGAGACAGGCTTGCTGGGCCCCAGCTGGTATTGCTTATATCTGTCCTAAGCAATCAGGAATCATGAAGAAACTTCTTTTTGGAACGCCTAACCGCAAAACTTCACAGTGACCGCCTCAATCCCACATGCCCATGTGCTGAAGGGGGGTGCCAGGGACTGGATACCTTTATTCTTTTTGACAAGATCAATCAGTCTCTCTGGAATCTTCCCGTGGCCCACTTCTGCCTGGCCCACTCCCATCCTCCCCACTCCAGCCCACGTCCAAGAAAGAAGTAATAAAACAATGAGGCATTGCCTCCCTCCTCTTCTTTTGCTAGAAGCTAGCCAAATCTTGGTATGCTCTGACTCAAAGCACACCTCAAGGAAGGGAACACAGTTACCCCCAAGAGAGTAAACAGAGGCATCGTGCCCTGAAATTCAGAAATGGCAAAATCACACCCAGAAAACCCTCATCCTCAAACAATGAAGTCCTATACTGCCACCAGGCCAACTAACTGGATTTCTACCTGGAATCTCTCCCACCTCAAACTAAAAATGCCAGCAAGGTATAGGAGTTTAGTGATGCAGGGTCAGCCAGGGTGATCTGCAAACTCATTTTCCTACTGCAGCCCCAGGAATGATAGTAGCTCTTTGGTCAGAACCAAGCCCTCCCTCCCACTGCATCATTTCTCTTATACCTGTTCACACGCAGAGACATGTGCCCAGCCAAGTCCTGGTCTAGAAACACACACTGGGCACATCCCTGACTTTGCAAATGGACTGGCTTCTTCTCCATTCTTTTGTTGTGGGGGCCACAAATGGCGTCTCATGTTCATTAATTACTGCAGCCTCGCAGAACCTGCCATATGGTTACCATCAGGTGTGCTCAAGTTCCTATTATGTGGCATTCCCGGATGCCCCAAATAGATATTGCAGAATCTGCTTGTGTTTTTACAGGGCCACTTATATTTCAAAGAAGCTCATTTTGCTTCAAGTGATTGCTGGGGGAGGGGGGCGCTCTTTGTTCAGCATTGTGCTCTACTGAAAACCCCAGGGCTTCCTAATGAATGAGGCTTCCCCTCTCCCCTACACCACTACGTGCAATGCTGGAGCATCCTGTATACTGTTACCTTTAGGGAAGAGTTTAGAGAGTGTTTCCATGATTTTAAGATAGGTGAAATATTGGGGAGGATGCCACGAGGATCAGTAAAAGGGTCTATCAACTCTCCATCAAAACTAGATACATAAGGAATAAGAATAATCTAAAAAAGCCCCCAAAGAAATGATGTCAATACACTATGTCATATCTTGTCTATCTGCCACTGATCAAAATACATGTGGCTCTGATCTTAGCTCTTTCTAGGTTACTGAAAGAAGAATGACACTTTATTAGAAAGGCCCACACCATGTCATGTGCTCATGGAACAGCCTGGTTCTTCCTTCCCCCGTAAGTTCATTGCTGTCTGACCCTTGAGGGTCTCCATGTTTTTTCCACCTGAATCACAGGTGTAACCAAGTTGGAAAATTCCTCTGTGGATCCGGACACTCAGAATGATGTATAGGGTCATGTGGTCTGAGTAGATAAAGCCCTGTGTTAAGTCCTGAAATAAACTTAGCATGTGATTGGGCATGATCTTCTACCTACTATTGAAGTGGCTTTTGAGTTACTGGCCCTATTTCTAGCAGTTGCACAGAGCCTGCAGGTCTGGATTGATGATAAAATTTATAATTTTGTGATAGCATTACCATCAGTAGGACATTTCTACAAAATTACTCCAACATAGAATTTTGTCAATTGGTTTATACAGACATGTGAACTTAAATGCCAATGTTGAACTTGGTTTATAGACATAAGTACTTCCTACTTCTGGGTTTAACTTTTAAACTCACACTTTTCAGGACCTGGGAGTCCTAGAGGGTGAATCATTAACTCTGCATAAAGGTCCAGAAATGTGCATGCACACACGCGCACGCACACACGTGCGCACACCAAAACACACACATATGTCTCCAAAGTGATTAGGCGAATAGAAATATGATGAAGTGCAGAATTCTGGCTTAAATTCCAAGATCCTCTGTTCCAAATTATTTCCTATTAGCCACATATTTTCAGAAATGCCCATTAACTTCCCAGGATAGACTAAACTATTTTCTAGTCTGACAACAGAAAAATCACTGGAACAAGGCACCTTCTGTTTTCCGATGGATATAACCTTCTTTAAGGAAGTTACAGACATGAGCATTCTGTGTTTGCCCCTTTTTGTGGACAAACCTGTGGGTGACAAGGGATGGCTACACCTCCTAACAGGAAGGTATAAAAATACACTCAGTAATTTCTTTGCCTCTGGCAAGGGAGCGCCTATATATACGGTGATGGTGTCCAGGCTAGTCACTGTTGGCCTCATAGCCATTTCAGAGAAACCAACCCCATTCATGGAAAAATGAGTCACCAGGAAAAAAGAGCAGGTCAGTATCCAGGGCTCAAGGTCACATTTCTACAAACACCACCTTGTTCTCAGATAACACCTGCTCAGAATCTCAAACAAAAAAGGGCAGGGCTCCATCGATAAAGTCCTCTGCTCTAGGCTACAAAAGGGAGGCACAACCTTCTAGGCCTGGTGAAATGGAGATAAATAGGTGGGAAAACTCCCAGAGTGTCCCAAAGGATTGCTCTCCCCATTATGGAGACTGGTTGACAGGGCATCTTTAGGTGCCCCCACAGCTTGTACAAAGATACGCATTGAGAATGACCAGAACACTAACCCAAAGGGCAAGTTATGTCAACTGAATAGAATAAGTCCATAGGTGGGACAATATCTGGAGGAAATTACCATTAAATATACAGTGCCTCTTTTCTCAGTTATTCTCACACACCAAACAGCTGTTATTATAGCTTTCAAATTCAAACTGTAACTCCAAAGACCTCCTATGAAGGGCATGTGGGTTCAAAGAAGACATCAAAAAAAAAAAAAAAAAAGGAGTCTCGGGGCACCTGGCTAGCTCAGTCAAAAAGAGCGTGCGACTCTTGATCTCGAGGCTGTGGATTCCACCCCACATTGGGTGTAGAGATTACTAAAAAAATAAAATAAACTTCAAAAAAAATGTGACTTTCTAAGTCACCTGCCTTCTCTGTTTTACATACTGGGTTTCTGAACATGCTTCTATTCTCATCAAGGTGTGGCAGATTCAAGATGGCCACAGATCTTTGCTATTCCTCCCACTAAAGGTAAAATCCAATCCCCTCCACTCAAACTGGCAGCGTCTGTGACCCATGGCAACCAAGAGAATATGGCAAAAGTGACAATGAGCCAGGGCGCCTGGGTGGCTCAGTCGGTTAAGCGGCTGCCTTCGGCTCAGGTCATGATCCCAGGGTCCTGGGATCAAGTCCCGCATCGGGCTCCCTGCTCTGCGGGGAGCCTGCTTCTCCGTCTCCATCTGCCTGCTTCTCTGCCTATTTGTGCTCTCTCTCTATCTCTCTGTCAAATAAATAAATAAAATCTTTAAAAAAAAAAAAGTGACAATGAGCCAGTGTTCTACACTGAGGCCTTAAGAAACTAGAAACTTCCATGTCCTCTCTCATAGAACACTTGCTCCTTGAGTTTTGAGTGAGGCTTGGACTAAGGCACTACCAGTCACCCCTCATGTGGCTGACCCTACATGGGCAACAACATCTCCTGCGCTTCTCAAAGCCACAGATACAATAAAGGGGGTCTCTGGTATCGGAGACTCTCTAGGATGCACTAAAAGCAGAACTCACTAAGAGGCTGAGACCCCCACAGACTGCATGACATGGCATCCATTCCTGGCAGCATGATTTTGTTGTCCTTGAGCTGATTTCCATGTGATTGTTGAGATGAAATAAACAAGACCACCCAGAGGGGCTGGACTAGAGTGACGCAGATTATGAGGGAGGTTTTAGGGTTGCAGTCCCATGGCTGATGGTGTAAAAAGGTTTCTTGGAGGAGTGTAATACGTGTGTAGTTTTGGGTAGGGCTGGGCAAGAGCGAAATGAGTGAAGATAGTAGTATCAACAAAGACATGCCCCTAAGAGTGGCTTATCTCATTCAATTCTCCTTTCCTCATTCTTGATGAATGAGCCTAGCATATTTGCAAATATATGGTAGGAGGTATGCAAGAAATGAGATTTGAAGCTGGAATTGGAATTGAATTGGAATTGACCCCTACTCAATACAAAAATAAGCCTGAAATCCTGAGCACAACTGAATGAAGTACCAGGTCTTTGTTCCAGGCATTAAATACAAGTAGGGGCCTCCAGTCTGACCTGTGAGCTACTTTCACTGGGGCAAACTGAGGTTGATTGACTTGAAGTCAGTGTCAGCCTTAGGCCAAGCTGGGGACACAGGGAAAGCGATTCTTAGCATTCTCCCTTCCTACCCAGGCCTGGGTCCTCCCTTCCCAAGGCTACCTTCTCTGGATCCATATGTCCTCCTCAGCCATCTTCCCAGGGATTGTATCTGTCCATTTTTCAACTTCATTCTCACATGTAATTTAAACCTCCTCTTCGCCTTCCCTCCAGGCCTAGACTGGAGCTGAACTCCAGTAGTAGAGAGCAGAGAGAAGGTGTGGCCTGGCCTTTAGAAACACGCCCCAGCCTCCCTCTTATGGGTGCCATCTCCTCCAGGGTGAAGGAGTAAAGAAGGAAAGGGGCAGTCCACTCCCAATTTGGCTGCAAGACTTTAGTCACCTCCTTGTTGTTCAGAACTGTTAGGCTTAACTCATCATCTCTGGGTTCACTGAGGTTGGATGGGAGCATCAACCTGCCCCACTGACAGGAGGTGGCCCCCAAACAGCTCCCTGGGGTGCTATTACAACATAATTTCGGCCATATTTTCTGATTAACACCAACCACATGCCTCCAGTGCAGCAGTGTCTGGAAGTCAGTACCTCCCACTGTCATCGATCACCCATGGACAGCCAGGAGACCCATGGCAAAGGCAGCATCCATCTTTCGGAGCTCTCAGCGGTGGCAAGAGGGAACTTCATATACACTGCCTTTCCCCTCAGCCATCTCTGCTCTCCTGGCTCTCACACTGGGGAAGTGGAGTAATCAGGCTTGTTCTCAGAACCGACATCTCCCTAGAAGCCTAGGGAGAGGTGGCCACCCATGGTTGCATTTATCCTGAGCCTTGAGCCCTAGTTACAAACTCTAGGACCACAGGAAAAAACACCCTGGTTAATCTTTGACATTTGTTATATATATTGGACTTCCAAAACTTATCTGAAGAATCCCTCGGCTGAAAAAGTTTGAAAACCGCTGGTCTCCACCATTAAAGTCCAGCCCTTAATTCTATGGATTGTGCTTTTTCTTGTAGTTTTAGCTATTTAAGTCATACTTCCCCATATTCTAGGGAAGGGTCCTATTTACTCATCCTGCCCCAGACCTTGCCCCTTCCATGTGTCTTGCACTCCAGTGTCCAGGAATGAACCCATGGGTGGTCATGCTGCTCGCCATCCCCTGACTACTTGCTATATGGATCTCAGCAGGGTCTTGCTAACAGCATATTGGAAATACAGCTTTCCTGGCCCACATGGACAGGTTTTTGTCTATTTTCATCCTTTCCCTGCTCTGTTTAAATATGGTGTCTGTGACTGAGTTTCGTGTTCCGGAGGCATGCGGTCCAGAGAGAAGGAGCCAGAGTTGCTTCTCTGCCTTGGCGCTTAGGAAAGAGCAAATGGGGCTGCCACCTGCCCGGTCTGGGGATGGTTCCAGAATGGCTCAGGTTATTCACAGCACAGATCCACCCGGGGGTAAAAATACCATCCCAGAAGGACTCTCCTTCTAGCCACAAAAATACCTATATGGGTAGAGAGAGACTCAAAAAATGACACAAGGTTTAGGAGAAATCATCCCCTTGGAAAAGAAATAAAGTAATTAGTATTGGTCTTACAAGAGAGAAGATAAAGAGATCCAGGAGGAAAGAACAAGGGCAGTTCAAGAAGGATGTAAACTGAAAATATAGCAAGAGAAATATGGTTTGTACCATAGAAAAAACTTCCTGACCATGAGACATAAGGAAATCTTCACAAGGTGTCTCCTTGGGAGATGTAAAACAGAAGACAAGATCAGCTCTCCTCTGTGAGGCCTACTATGAAGCAGAGGGTTAAACTGGGCAATTCTACTATGTTCCCACCAGCCTTGGGCATTTACAATAAATGTTGGAGAAGAGCTGACTTCTTCAGTAGAAGAGTATATACTCTGAAAGCTCTTTAGCTGTGTGTCCCCTTATGAGCTACAGCCTTTCAATTTCAAAGTCATTTACACAATCACTGTGTTCCATACCTGAGGCCCAGGAGCACATGAAATGAAGATTTCTCCATCTCATGCTTCACCTTTGGGGTCCAAATCCCTCCTCTCCACCTTTCCCTGCGTGCCTTGGAAGCAGGCTCACACTCTGAGCCGACCTCATTCTAGCCCTCAGGTGTCATGAGAGGGAATTTCCACACTCCACACCTCAATCTTGGAAGTGGATGTTCCTATGAATTCATTACAAACTCCATATTGCCTTGGACCTGGACTTGTCTCCAGGGATAGAGAAGCATCCAGAAAATCTATCCTTAGGAGTCAAAGAGGGTGTTATCACCACTGTGACTAGAGTTCTAACTCACTTCTTCAGGGTGCTGGCCCTTTGAGATAGTGTCCATCCTGCATCTGTTATCAGTAATATGTCTTCTTTAGCTCTCCCAAGTCATTCCGAATCTCCATGTAAATCCAGGGGAAAAAAATAAAGAAGTGTCCAAATTCTCAGAAAGGTAGTAGAAAACAACCAATTTGCTAAAATCCAAAAACAAATTACTGTACCATTGGGTGGTTAATGTTTAAAATAAACTAAAACATTCCCCTCTATGCCAGGCTGTGAAGCAGTTCTGGCTCCTTCCCTTGGACTGCATGCCTCAGGGACATGGAACACAATCCAGAAACCATATTTAAGCAGAGCATGAAAAGGATGAGCACAGACAAAAACTTTTCCATGTAGGAAAGGAATGTTGCATGGAACGTATGGACTATAAAGCCCCTAATTATTCAGAAACAGTTCGATCATGCATTCCAAGGTATGTTCATTTCTCAGGTTGGAGTTTTCTGATGTTTTCATTTCTTTTGAATACACACTTGTCTCTTGATTAATGTTACACGATACCAAATTTTTGAATGCTAAAAAAAAAAAAAAAGAAGCCACTTCAGCCATGAAAACTTGTGGTTGGAATTGTTCAGCCAGCAATCACTCGAAGGCTCAAAATCCCCCCACTGGAAGAACAAGTGCTTATTGTAGGTGACTCTTCGAGCTGCAGCTTAAGATGATGCAAGAGACTAGATGAAGGGGATGGGAAGGGAACAGCTCCAGCCTCCAAGGATCAATACATGAAAATAGGGTCACAGAGTGAAATGAACTAGTTTCTGTTCTTGTGGAAAGCTCCGTGGTTCTTCCTCTTTTTGTTCCATCTGAGGGATTAATTCTAGAATAAAGTATTTCAAATATCAAACTAACCAGAACAGCTGTTGCCACTTCCTCTGCTTTGGGAGCCCCTATCAAATTCCAGTTCCAAATCAACACAAGGCAACTCTGGCAACATCTTAGGATAAAGCTCTTGGATCCTAGTAAATAAAAATAATGAGGATAATAAAAATAATGAAAGCTAATACTATGGTGTTTTCTATGTGCCAGATGCTGTTCTAAGTGCCTTATCCTTGGTTCTCACAACAAAGTGATGATGTAGCTACTATCACCACCCCCATCACCTGGCTGCTCCTTTGGCTGAAGGAGACCTGTGAGCTCCTGGAGAGAGTGCATATCTCTTCCCACCTTTGGTTACTAGTGTATCAAATGCAAAATGTTTTAGTGCTTTATCTCAATCAGTCCTTACATTAAACTTAAAAACTAAATAAACATTACCCCCATTTTACCTGGTAGGCGACTGAGGCTCAGAGAGGTTTAAAAATAAGAGCCCAAAGTAACAAAGCTATGGCAGAGCTTGACTCTTAATCCAGTTTGTCTGATGCCAAAATCTTGGCTCCTAACCCCTACTCCTTCCTGGGTACTTCCCACCTCTAGAATACTAGCAATTGTCACCGAAACCCAGCCTCTTGGGTTATTTTCATCAAGTTTGAAAGCCCTTCCTGAGGCTGAAGATGGCCAAGCGGATTGCTCCCAGAGAGCCCAGTGGCACCGTTGCCATCCGTTGGCCTTAGCCACAGCTGTGGTTTCCAAAGGAAATAACTCACGCGGCCGTTGGTCGCACCTGTCACTCAATGGAACCAGGACTTGCATCAGAACATGGGGGCCCCAAAGGCAAGGAACAGCAGCTACATCAAACTGATGGGCATCAACACAGGTCACTGTGGGATTCGTGAGCCTACCTCCCTAAATCTGAGATCAGCCCCACTGTGGTCCATTCTCCCTGCTTCAGAAGGTCAGAGAGAAGAGCACTAGACCTTGGATATTCTAGATCTGCAGATAGCCCATCACAGTGTTCTGGGAAGGCTGGGGTACTGGCAAATCAGCAGGCATGATCTAAACTAGGTGAAGCACCTCTAAGCTTCCATTGATTAAAAAGGAAAGTGAGGGTTAGTGCTACAGAGAAGAACAAGAAAGGTCAACAAATGACCATAAAAATTGGGGTCTTTCCAGAAGTCCCAGAAGGAGGAAAGGGCATGTAGAACCTTCAGACTGTGAGGAAGCAACAGGAGTTTGACGAGAACACAAAAAGATAAAAACTTTCGGGCAGTCTGTGATGGTGGCAAATTCAGGGAAAACTAGAATGAACGGTGTCAATTTGATTCAGTTGAATGCAAAATGCTGTAAACATTAACAGAGCATCGGCGAAGCATTTACAACAAAATGCAGGGAGTACATACAGGAGTTATTGTACGTGCACCTTCTTATGCTCTTGCAGAGGAGCCAAGCCATATGTGCTTGGCTCCCTTAAATAACAGGAAAGGCTGGCACGTGAGGAAGTGCTAGGATGAGTGGTGAACTCCGGGAAAAGCAGAGGATGGAGGGATGTGCGTGCTTAGATGGGCAGAAAATTCTTTGTGGGTGATGCAGAATTTGGTCTGGAGCCCAGAACTGGTTCTGTATAATCTAGCATTCAAATCTTCTCTCCCTAACCACAGCCTGCAAACGTACCTGCACAAGTATTGGAAGAACCAGTAGTTGTGCTCTAATCCTGAATTACTTTTGTTCTGTGACAGGTGGTTTCCAACACCACCTTCTTATGGATCTCTGAATCCCTCCCAGGACTCAGACTTCCCCTGTGGATACAGAAAATCTTTAGTACTGCACCCTACAAGCTGTATCAGCTGCTTTACCATGTGCTGGTTTTCTGGGGGTCAGAACTTAAAAGGCGGGGAAAAGGCCTGGGTAATTGAGTTACCAGGATGTCAATTCTTTTCAGTTGGGGAATTTTCCAGAACTAAAGGAAAACTACATATATAAAAAAAGGAACTTCATTATTTATCTTGAAAATATAACCATTGAGATGGATTTGACCAATGTACCAAAGCACAAATATCTTATCTACCTTTGTGCTATTCAAACTATAGAGAAAACAAAGTAATTGTAAACCATTCCTAGAAATAAAAATGGCATAGGGGTCCCAATAATCCAGTATCTTCTCGTCACTGAGTCAAAGACTACCCTCCATCATCCCTGATGGAGCTGGAGAATGTAAGCTGCCTGCAGAAGAAAATGTCTAATGACTTTAGAAACACCAGGTTAAGATGTCTTCTTCCCCAATAATCTCTTCTTTCTTCCACATATGTAAAAAGTACCCTCACTCTATTAGACTACCAATATGAATCCCAAGAACCTAAGAACAGTCTAATTCATCCCATCCCAAAGTGTTTTCTTGACATGCTCTCAACCTACCTGAGGATAGCAACACACCTCTAACTGAAAAATCCAATGTGTTGTTTTCTCCCATATGGCATTCATCCACCTCTCTTGAGCATTATCTGATAATCCTTTCTTTGGAAGAGTGTGGTGGTCTGATTGCCGTAGTAGAATATCAGCTCCCCAAAGACAAACTCATCCTCAATGTCGTCTCCTGTTTTGTCCTCCAGCACCAAGCACAATGCCTGGCATGCTATAGGTGCTCCATAAATCTGTGCTGAATTAAACAACTGGGAGCACTGTCAAGCAAAAATCATCATAGCAACACCAAAGGCAAGATTCAGGTTCTGGGACAGGGTTTAGGTCAGGCATCAGGCAGGCCCAGATGTGCTGGGGGTCTTGCTAACTTTGAATTCTCTGTCTCCCTGTCAAGCTCTCCCTGATCAATAACCCCACCTTAGGATTCAGTCAAGAAGAACTAAAATGTCAGCAAGCCAACAGTAGACTGTGATCTCCTTCCTCATCCCTAGAGCACAGCACCATATCTGGCCCTTTGTAAGGGCTCAGCAACATTTACTGAGCAGAACCGAAAAAAATGAAAAAAGTCGCTCACATTTTTCAGAGGCATTAAAGCAAAGGACAATAACTTGTATTTAAGAACAGGGGGACCCTAACCACTAGATGTCCTGTGGCCTTTTCTGGGACATAGAAGGTCAGTGTGAACAAGCCAGAGCTCTGTGCTCAAAAGCCTTTCACAAACAACCTTGATGCACAGCCATGAAATCCTGGGGACAAACTGTGTAAGTACACAAAAGTGCAAGGCCAGGTACAGTTCAACTTCTCATTCTCCACTTTCACTACTATCTCAGGCCTGGACTTGGTTTCTGAAAGACCCAGTGCCAAAGAGGACCTCTAACAGTGAAGCCTCACAGTCTCCTAAATAGGAAAACAAGATTTGCTGGATGCCTCTCTCTTAGGGCACTGTGTGCAAGGGGTCTTTACCTGGAGGCCATCACCATGCTTCAAAAGGCCCATGAACTCTCTGAAATTACTTTATGTGTACATGTATTTTCCTGCAGAGGGTCATATCTTGCCTGAGTTTCTCAAAGGGATTCATGACCTATGAAAAATGTTAAAAATCAGTGATTAAGTAGCTTAGGTATTTTAAGTTTGGACAAAATCATTTGCTGGGTAATAGGCTCAAAAACATTCTACATTAGAAAGGCAGCATGGGATAAAGAAAATGCATAGAATTTAGAGTCAGACTCATTTGAGGTTGAGTTCCAACTCTGCCATTTACCAGCTGCCTGACCTGAGCAAGTTACTTAAACCATCAGAGCTCCTATATAATGGGGTCACTTTCCAAAATGCACTTACATGCAGAAAGCACTAAATAAAAGCTAGTTCTCTTCCTCTCTTCATTAGTAGTCTTCCTCCCTCCCTCTTTTCTTTCTTCCTTTCTTTCATTCTCTTTCTTTCTTCTTCCTTCCTTCCTTCCAGCCCCCTCTCTCCCTCCCTCCTTCTCTGCCCCCTCCCCCTCCCTCCTTTTCAACAGCAAGCACCAATACTTCGAATAAATGCCCCTTTTCAAAAGTACAAATCTATCATCTGACATAAATAACAAGTTGACGTGCCACTGCATGGCCTGACCATTATTATCCTTTCACTGAAAAACACAGAATGCAGGAATGGGTTTTTGCAACATGAACAATATCAAGTGGTGGAACTTTTCCTTCTATTATTCTTTGTTGTTTTGTATAATCCAAACCCAGTAACCAACAAATCACATGTAGATTATAATCCCTAATGGCAAACGATGAGAAGTGGCCCAAGAAGATGGAAGGAATGAGAGGAGCTTATTACAATTTCTGAAAATGTGAGCACCAAAATCTCATGTTTTCACAAAGATGCTGTACAAGCAATTCTAATAATATCACTTAATACATCCCAGAGCTGTGGTCTATGGGTGCCTTCACAACCCACTCTGCCTAACAGTTACTCAGAATACCTCTTGTAGTTCTCAGGGAGAGTCTGGCCTTATGGATGCTTTAAAGTTGCACTACGCTGTGAGTCATGTAAAATTCTCCTCTGTCCCCTCCATCTGTGGAGAGAGGAGGAAAGAACAGAACAGGGGATGGAACCGGGGTAACCAACGGTAGTAGCTGGGGCAGACGAATGGTGAGATTTCACAGCTTGCCAAAGATTATAGAAGTCCAAAGGTTTACTTTTTGGCATCAGTTTTACCCAAGTGGAAAATTCCCAATTTTCTTTACTTGGTCCTTTCTCTCGGAGGAAATGCACAGTTCTGTTAAACTCAAGTAAATGCATCTTCCTTTCCTAAATTTCATGTGCTGGATTCAATACTAATTTACATCCACATTTGTGCCAGAGATCTTAAAAATCTGCTGTTGTTTCCTTCCCAAGCTGTAGGGTGGGGGGCTGGAGGGGTGTGGAGCAGTGGATTTGAGCATGAGGGAAAGGAGAGAGGGAATGTGGTTGGAAAAGTGAGGAGGGAGAAGAAAGAAAAACTTCACCTGGTAAGCATTTTCCATACTTAATAATTTGATTTTGAAGGCTAGTCATATCAAAGAGCAAAATATTCAATATTGTTAATTCAGTTTTGCAAAATATATTCTTAATTTAAAAATGATTTTGCTCCAGGTGGTAGTGCAGTAATAAAGCAGTTATTGACCAGATCTTATTGATTGTAGAGTCTGCGGGCAAAGAGCACTGACCTTGCTCACACTCTTATTGCTTCCTCCCTCCCTGGCCTTCTTCATCTATGCTCGCTCAATAATATATTATTAATATATATTTTTAGCAAAAACTGTATGTTACAAGGTTAAGGGCTTCTTAGTGATTTTTTTCAAGCTACTCTCTGCCTTTGGGGTGTTAGGGGAAGAATAAACTTCGTAACCGAGTGTCTGGATATAAATGACTTTCCATGGAAATACTTTACCCACCACTGGGAAGCATGCTGTCACCGTCCACTTTTTTCTGTCACATAGGAAAGAAAGAAAAAACTGTTACAGCAGTTTGGGCAACGATGTGCCTACAGAGAGGAAACCACACCATGGCTGTAAAGACCAAATTCAGGACACACCTACATCCTTTCCAGGAAAGTAGCTCTGAACCCAAAGAAGGGAGATCTGTGGTCATATCAAATTCAGTGATCAGTGGGATCCAAATCCTTCCACTCCTTTTAATAGCTCTTTCCCCGCACCTTTGCAATCATCTTCCTTATAGCACAACCAAATATGATGTAGTGATTGCTTACTTTAGTATTTTCACATAAACTCTCCTACATATCTGCCTGCTTTCTTTCCAGGTTAATCCTACTTCTCTAATAAAATGTACAAGTCTTCTGAAGGCAAACACTATGCCATACGCTCCTGCAATATTCCTTTAGGACCTGTCATGTGCCAGGTCCGTAGTAAGCATGTAGTCAATAATTATCAAATTGGAATGTAAATGATGCACAGTTCTGTATTAAACTTCCTTTCAAAGAAAGCAAGAACACAGAGCATGATAGTGCAGTTTGCTTCTGCTCTTTGCACTGGGAGCCTCTCTAATCGTGTGGTTTGCCTACCTCCACATGTGCACCAGGTGAGAGATGGAAAAGCCAAGTACCACTGAGTTTGATGAATATTGCAGAGAACTATCTTGCACTGTTGCATCATGAGGTAGAATGTTTGGGCAATTTGCTTTCATGTCATGTATGAAGAAAAAGGAAAGAACAGTGATCACACCTCACCAACACTGAATTCAGAGAGGCTAGCAAATCCCCAAGCTCATGGGGAGATTAGGACAGAAAATGAATGCACATGATGGTCACTTGCCACTTCTGACCCCACCCACATCTTGCACTGCACTCATGAATGTGGTTCTTCCTCAGATGGCAGGAGAGACAGGTTAAAAAAAAAAAAAAGGCTGATTCCCTTCTCTGATTCCCTTCACACTGTCTATCCCCATCCCCGGGCTCCTGCTTCTATGGAGAAGTTTATCTAAAAAATCCAATATTCATAAAGGATAGGAAAGATGGAACAGCATCCAGATCTCTTATTTGCTGCTGGTTTCAACTGCCCACCGAAAGGGAACAAAGAAGAGGACACCAGTGATGCAATAATGGAATACCACGGCCTAATAAAAACAATCCAGGTGAGCAAAGAGGAATGCTGGGCTCCACCTACCAGCTGTGTGGTCACTGGTAAGCTACACAGCCTGCAGTACCCAGCAGGCATCAGCTGCTCATTCAAGGAGTTTAATAGTAAAGAATGCATGAAAGTACTTTTTACAAAGATGTGGGAAGGACAAGGGAACCAACAAGGAACAGCAAAAGGGCTATTGGCAGCAGGAAGCCTTTAACACTGCCAGTTCTGAATGGGGCAGGACAGACTAAAAGGCCTGCGGGGCAATGGTGGCAAGTGTGGGTGTGGAAAAGAGGCTGCCGCAGAGGACTATGGGCATCTCCAACTCAACACGTGCAGACAACCCAACCTCTGTCTCCTGGTGCCTTCTAATCGCACATCAGAGCCAGAAAACAAGAGAGATTTGATGATGGGGTCTTTCAAGGTCAGCTGACCAAGGCAAAGGGTAAGACGAAGCAGGATGGGGAATGATCTGGAAGAGCAAACCAACGGATAGTCCCATCTTTGTGCCTCATTTTCGCCTTTGTCACACAGGAATAATTATGTAACCGTACCTACCACACAGGGTCCTCTTAAGGCCGGCATGTAATTATAGCTGTGAATGCACTTTGTTAAACTCTCCAACCTGCCACGGATGCTGTGAGGCACCCCCTCTGCTCTCTGTGAAGTCCTCTCCCCATGCCCACGCCTAGGCCAGCCCACCACCCCCCACTCCCAACCAGAGCCAGAATGATGTGAACAGAGCTGCACAGGGCTCTGCAGGTGGCAGGGGGAGGGGGGAGCTGCACACGCAAAGAAATAATAGAGACTGGATTGTTTATGCTTGTGGGAAAGGGCGCATGAATATGGATAAAACCCTGTGCACATTTTGCTAATTACCCAGCATCAGTGTTAAAGGAGGAAAGAGCCCACTGCAGATTTTCAAGCCAATTCCATCCCGCCAAGCCCACCCCCACCTATGTACACACACAAATCACCGCTGCCACTACCACCACCACCATTTTGTCTCCTCTCATATACATAACCGACAATGCTCCCCTGAATATGAACCACATGAACCCATTTGAGTTAAATCTGAACTGAAAGAAGATTCCAACTCTGTCTCATGCCAGAAGGCTCAAGGAAGAAAGTCCCATTCTGTGATCCTAGTTGGCAGGAGCTTATTTCCTACAATATCCAGAGTCAGAACAACCCGATAGCTCCACGGGCAAAGACATGAGGTGAATCAAGGAGGAAAGGGAGGTGGAGAGACAAAAGAATCACACTTAGGTGGAGGCTGTTTCCATGGGAAGCCAAAATTAGGTCAAAAAGGCAAAATAAATCCCAGTCTCTGGCTCCCAGTCTCAGTTAAGACCTCTTCCTTTTCTCTGCTAAGGAGAGAAAAGACAATGAGCTCAGCCTTTGTTTCCTGATAGCTCCTGAGCTTTTCCTAGACAGCCAGCCCCAGGAAGATGTCTGCCAGCTCATCCTTGAAAATCAGCAGGGATGGGTAAGTTGGGCAAAGTGCTCAGGGAAAGGGCTTGTTCAGGATGGAGACTTGGAGGGAGGAGCTCAAACCAGCTGGTTTTGGTCCTGAGTCCATCACCAAAGGCTGCCAGGGGACATGCTCTCTTTGTCTCCAGATCAACCAAGCTAAAGGGTGATCAATAAGCACCGCCCTGAGCTACATGCTTCAGGGCAATAACAAAGACATAACCTTTTTATATGATTCCTTACATTTGTCCTCCTCTGCCAGAAAGGCAGAAGCAGGTGCACTAGGAAAACACTGGCCCGCATGTCTGGAAACCTGGATTCTTATACCGGCTCTGTCTCATGTAATTGTGTGATCATGAGTAAGGCATTTAGCCTTTCTAGGCCTCAGTCCTACAGTTCTCTTCATCCAAAAAATTAACAAGTTTGGCCCATAAGAACTCACAGTTCCAAACTTCAAAAACTCTGATTAACAATGTCAGTAACTAACACATATTGAGCTCCTCCTAGACGCCAACCACTATTTGACATATTTTACATAACTCATTATTTCTCAACAACCTTGTAGGTATTATATCCTCATTTCATAGATAAGAAAATTGAGACCCAGTATAGTTAAGTCATTTTCCTGAGTTGGTGGGGATTTGAACACTACGATAGCATAGATAGTGTAGTGTATCAGTGAAAAGCATGGACTTCTACCATCAATACGTCATTCTATCTAGACTCAAGTCCTTGTAGTCCAGCGTTTCTTCCACTACACCATACAGCTCTTGTCAGTTTCCAGGAGGAATTCCTACATCTCTAGATCTAGTGTCAGAAGAACCAAAAGGAGGCAATCATAACCCAAAATTCCCAAATTCTGATGGATACTACATCTTCAGTGGGCGAATACAGGCAAAACTGAACTTCTGGGTGAAAGCTGGTCAGGCATACATATTCTATGCAACGAGATGCTCAATAAATATGGCATATACATTGTGCACGGCAGATGTTTGATAAAGTCTTAGCATAATGCTCAGTATACAGTAAGTTCTTCACAGACTCCTAGCACCTAGATTAGGAAACATGGCAGAGATCATAAATTGGAATGGATGGAAAAGTTAACCAAAAATCATCAAAAAAATAAAATAATAAAAATAAGAATACAAAGACATTATATGATCAACGCTGGTAGCTTTAACACTCGTAGTAACCCTCCCATGTCTCTTCCTCCCCCACCACTGCCCCATCCAGAGAAACCCCTACTAAGTACCCATACTGCCTCCATGTGCCAGAGGGGAAAAGCATCTTGTAAAAGCTAAGTCTCCCTGGGCCTAGACTTACTGCCATATTTCTGCCTTGGACTTGGCAAGTAACTTTTTCACAGGGGAGGCGGGAGCTGATTGGATTATAGGAATACAAATGGATTAATTTGGGGTGGATTAGATACAACACAAAACATAAGTTTGACTTGCATTAACATAAAAATGTCATAAAAATGTAGATGCCGAGGCAGAGCTTATTTGTGATGCCACTAATGCATTGTTACTGCAGCAAAAGATGTACCCAGTATTTACGCTGTATCTGACCACATAAAACACGTCGTATACATACGCAATTTTTCATTATGTAGAGGGAAAAGAGCCAGAGGGCCCTTCAGAATTCCAATTCTTGAGCTTCTGACTTTCCCCTCTTTTTTTAAATCTTTTTTCCTTTATTTTCAAGAAACAAATACAGTTTTAAACAATCATTACTGTATTTTGAACAGTTAATATTTCATATCGTGACATCTCTATTCAGAGGTAACAGGTTTAGTTGATTACTATTTGTTTATAGAGCCGAAGAAACCTGCAATCACAGGGAACATAGAAGGATTGCAATTAGATCTATTGGCTGAGAGCTGCACCTTGCTGACCCACGGTTAAGTGGTTAGCGCTAGCAGAGAGAAAATGCCTACTGGCAGCTGGCACATCTGCACATAATGATACGGGCAAAACTGACATGGCCACTAAAGGCTGTTGCTCTCCTCCTTACCCAGAAGCTGAAAACAGAACATGCTTTCTAATAGCGCATCACCACGTTTCTTCTGAATTAGCATAATCATGTGAGTTATGGGAGGAAGTGGATATATCTTGGCTAAGCTGCTATGAGTTCTTCAAATTATCCAAATAAAAGGGATTTTTTCCCCCACAGACCTGAGTCTATACTCAACTTCTAGTTTACTAAAAGGCGAAAGGACAGGGAGAGAGGAATAGAAGAGAAAGAGTTACTCTAAGTTTTCTTAACAAAACACGCAATATCCCACATGTGACAGCCTGGACACACACACACACACACACGTCACCTGAGGCGGGATGGGGACAGTGAGGCATGGGGGAGAGTGGTTAACATAACTACACAAGCAGGGTTCTATCAAAGCAAAAATGATGATGATAATAACAATGATACCTGATTTTAACGATGAGCTCATTATGTGCCTGGCACTGCATAAAGACTTTAGAGGCTCTACCAACTCTTCAGGCCAACAATTCTATACCCAGGCATCCCAGCTCATCTTGCTCCACCAATTGTTTTAAAGATCCCAAAATAAACAAGGTTGAACAACTCAACTGGAGACTCTCTCTCAAGCATAGTGAGATGACCACCAGAGAGTAAGTCAACCAAATTCCCATGCTGCTCTGGGACAAGAAAGGGTATCAGGGGTGCTGGTGGCCTCTGTTCCCCACTAGAGGCAGGCAGTTTCCAGGAATCACAGCTTTTCTTTCTGCAGCCAACTTCCTTGAGACGCAGGCCACATCAGCATATACAGCACCATTCTGAATATTAGAAAAAAAGGCACTCATTCTTAACAGACTAATTAGGTTAAGGCAGCTCAATTACGAAAATACACCATAAGTAAACTCAAAAGACAAATGAAGAATTAGAAGAAAATATTTTAAAAACATAAGAAGTGAGTGTGTGTGTGAGACAGAGAGAGATATTGGTTGAATAAACTGATACACACAGTGAAGTACTATGCAACTATTTAAAAACAAGCAAGCAGGGGCACCTGGGTGGCTGAGTCATTAAGCGTCTGCCTTCGGCTCAGGTCATGATCCCAGGGTCCTGGGACGGAGCCCCGCATCGGGCTCCCTGCTCAGCGGGAAGCCTGCCTGTCCCTCTCCCACTCCCCCTGCTTGTATTCCCTCTCTCGCTGTGTCTCTCTCTGTCAAATAAATAAAATCTTTAAAAAAAAAAAAAACAAGCGAGCAAAAAAAGGAAGATCTATATGAATCGATATGGGGTGATTTCCAACATGTATTGTTAAATGAAAGACAAAAAAAATATAAAGAGAACATTCTGTATGGTATTTTACAAAAAGCAGGAATGAAATAAAGCATACAAGAATCTGCTCCCCCCACAAAAAAAAGAAACATAAGAAAGATAAATCAGAAAACAATGAAATTGGCAACCCACCATTTCCCACTAAAAGGAATCAGGGAGCTCCTTGGAGAAATGGATGGTTACAGGGCTGGGACACAGAAGACACAAGATGACCCTGGAACATCTTCTTACTCCACAAAGTAAGGAAGTGCTTTAAAAAATAATGGTGGCATATCCAAAAAACATAGGAGCAGCCTGAAGGAGCTCCCCACTGGACAATGTCTGATAATTTGAACATCAAAATAAATAACAGATTATCAACCCACTGTAAGAAAGAATGAATCTATGAGTCCATACTGATTATAAATAGATAATAAACAAATAAAGGAAAATAATACATTCTTCCTTACAATAAAATGCTGATTGGTAAATATGGAGAAAGTGGTAGATTGGAAAACCACCATATTCAACCAGCAATAAGCAAGAACAATCAATGGACATTAAATCCTGAGGTCAAGATTTGATGAGTTACAAGATTTTTACATACTTAAAACGTGTTCCCACAGATAGTTTATTAGTTACAAGGGTAAAAACGGTAACCATACAAGGGAGAAACCAGACAATACCTTGATCAGGTTATAAAAATTAACATTGACAACAAGGGTCAGACAGACATTGTGTGTCTCCAGATATGTAACGCTGAGAAGTACATAACGTCATCTACATAGGAATCTGGCCAAGAATGCATAACCTGAATCTAATCATAAAGAAATATCAGATAAACCCAATGAGAAATGTTCTATAAAATAACTGGCCTGTATTCTTCAAAATTGTCAATGTAATCAAAGACAAAGGTCAAAATACTATTCTAATTAAAAGAGAAAAAAGGGGGGCAGCTGGGTGACTCAGTTGGTTAAGCATCTGACTCTTGGTTTCAGCTCAGGTCATGATCTCAGGGTGGTGAGATGGAGCCCTGTGTCAGGCTCCATGCTCTGCATGAAGTCCGCTTGAGATTCTCTCCCTCTCCTACTGCCTCTCCCCCTACTCGTGTGTGCATGCATGCTTGCACACTCTCTCTCTAATAAATAAATAAAATCTTTTAAAAAGAGAAAGATGTGGCAACTAAATGGCAATTCACAAGCCTGGAATGGATCCTGCACTTGAGGTAAATATAATGCTATAAAGGACATCATTGATAAAATTGACAAAATTAGAATATGGACTACAGATTAGATAGAAGCGTTATTTTGCTGTTAAATTTCCTGTTATTTGATAACTTTATTCTGGTTATATAAGACAGTACCTTTGTTCTTAAGGAATATACATTGAAATACTAACACACCTACTCTCGAATGATTTAGAAAGCACTACAATAGACATATAAAACACATGTGTCAAAATGTTAAAAACTGGTGAATCTGGATAAAAGGTGTATGGGTGTATTATTCTTACAACTTTTCTCTAAGTTTAAAATTATTTCAAAATAAGACATTTAAAAATAAAACAGGAAAGTGAAAAAAGAAGAGTGCCCTCTATAGTCTCATGCCAACATTAGCACTGCTGAATTTCAGTACCACAAAGCCCTTCAGCCAGGAGCCCTTACCTAAAGCAAACCTTGCACAACCATACACAGCAGCCTTGGTGAGGGGCTCCTACATCCTTCTAATAAACCCTGGGATTCTCTGAATGTCTCTGTCTTTGCAATCAAATGACCCCTGACCATTTATTCCTCAATCTACCAGATGGAGAGAGCAGCATGCTATAGCCAGATTCCCATCCTCTCCTGCAAGGCCATGGTCTCACGGTTGTATATTTCTCCTCTACTCTGGGAACTTTTGATGTCTTGTTCATCCTTAGGTCCCAGGTGACTGACAGAAGATGCTCACTAAACATTTCAGTACTAAGTGCAGCTGGAGTACGTTTACTGTGGGGATTTATTCTATCATCAGTCTTAACAAGTCAAGGATGCGCACCCCCATAGAAGCCGTCTTAGTTATGCCTGTGCTAGCACCCTCTCCCCAGACATGTGCCAGGAGAATGCCGGAGTGACAAGCACCAGCATTATGTCTCCATCTGATGGTTTAGACACTACTTTGGTGGATTTCCTGCATTTTATACTAAGCTTAGGGATGGAGAACAGGTAGAGAAGAACTTTAGCCCCACTGTAACTATTTACTCTAAACCTGGATAGCAAGCACATCAGTAAAATGGTTTAAGCTTTCTGGGAGTTAGAGAAGGAGGTTAGAAATCTTTGCAGATCCCTCCACCCAAAGAATTACTGCTCCATAATTAAAAGGTGAGAGGGCTCCAGTTCCCACAGACTATCAGAAATTCCTGAGTTCTAATTCCAAGCATTAAGAATGTGTGAGTCTTTTGGATTCTCAGTCTGGCCAGGTCTGACCTATGCAGGTAAGAGCCTGGACTCGAAAACCACCATACCCACAACTGCTCTCTTTGTCCCTTAGAAGCCAGGCCTCACGGAGGGAATAGAAAAAAACCTCAGTAACAGACCACAGAAGTAAGCTTCTCCACCCAACTCGGGCCTTTCCTTGGAATTCCTTCCCAAGTTCTTAGTCCTGAGCTATGCAGAAGTTAATGAAAACAATGAACAGTTGGAGGGAAGAAATGGTTCTTGGAGAAAAATTTGGAACTGAAAAGACCAGAAATAACATTGGTCTACACTATTTCAACAAGGACATCACTAAAAAAAAAAAAAAAAAAAAAAAAAAAAACAAGGACATCACTACAAATTTGACTAGACCAAAGGTGTCCGTCCAACTCTACTGCCTAACCAGAGACAAGAGACAAGCAAGTCTTAAGTCAAAATTCTCTTAGCTAAAGCCAAAATATGGTTTTTCTATCACTATTTTAATCATTTTGAAGTTACACAGGAGTTACTACTTCTGTAAGCAGTACTTCTGTAGCCGTACTACTACTGCTTACTGCTGTAAGCAGTACTACTACTTCTGTGAGCTTTCAAAGACAGTTTTGTAATCTATCTACATGGATGACATGCTTTCCAAAGCCTAGAACCCAGGAAGTGAATCCAAATGAGAAGAACACTACAGTGGTCTTGAAAAGTTGAGTTATTCAGAGAGCTCTGTCAAAACACCTGGTTCCTATTGGGATAGTTTTAGGGAAAATTCTTAATTGGATGGAGAAAAAATATGTCCATGGAGCCTTTAATAGAGCTAAAACCTCCTTGGAATACCTCTGCCACCAACTCTGGCTTGTCACCTGAGGGGGAGGAAAGCCTCCATAGAATAAAGGAATGAATAGACCCTAACAGTGATTCTAATGAAAAACTAATTAGGAATATAGCAAGGAGATTATTAATTCCTGCCAGAATCAAAATTACAGACCTTATCATATTGGAAACATGAGCAGTAGAAAAGAAGAACTCTCAGACCATGCTTTGAAAACTGCCACCTGGAAGGGAAGACATGATGAATGTGAATGCCCCAAAGGGAACCGGACACAGGGGTCAACCAGAAGGTTTAATGCTAAAGAAATACCTTGCCCCAACTTTGGAGAGGTCACAGGACTGAGAGGTCATCACACTGTGTGTGACTCAGAGTCAGAGTGGGTGATCGGGGCAGAACTAAAGCTGGCTCTAGACAATTGCAGACTCAAGGCAGAGTACTGAGGAGAAACTGAATGTCTGTAGAGGACAAATGGGCAGAGGAACCCCACACTGAAAGGAAAAGGAACTACATTCTTCTACAGGGCATCAGGAAAAGTGTGCCTTAAATCTGTCCCAATGTTTTCCCAGAGTTGAACTGAATAGGTTTTAGGGATTTTTTTTTTTTTTTAACTATAAGGAAATTTTACAATTATATGCCAAAAGAGACCTGAAATAAATTTTATGGATTTTATTTTTAAGATGGTAAAAACTTGGGCTGATTTGATTTAGCCCTTAGCCCAAGGACATGAACAAGAGAATTCCTATTTTGCAGATGGGCAGGATAAGTTCTAAAACAAAACTGAAGAGCTATTTCATGAGCCACAGAAGGCCAGCCCTCTTTGAAGTTGGACTGGACACTGAGGAACCCTATATTGGTGTTGGGTCCAGGCCTCTATGAGGCAGTCCCTCTCTCTACTCTGTCCTTGCATGCCTTGGAAAATGTATCTCTATTTCTTCAGATCATTTGTAGTCTCCTCTCTTCCCTTGCCCCCCATCAAGAGCTGGACAATGTTGTAATTTTCTGTTACTAAAATTTTTATTTCTCTAAAGTGGTCATAAATGCTGGCTTGATGACAATCCAGAAATACTCCATATACTAAACACAAAAACTCGCTATGAAAATTGCCTGGTTTATTTTTGTTTATGTTATTGAGTTCTTGCAAATGACACAGCTGAATGTTTATCCTACCATAAGGAAATGCATTTTGGTATTTGTATTTTTGTTTTTTTGTGGGGTTTTTTTGAGGTTTGCTTTAAAAGATAAGACCAATAAAGAGGGAACTTAAACATGTACACACCCATATCACACACACAAACACACGCTCACACGTAATTCTAAATTTAGGGAAAAGTTATTCTATAACCTTCCAAATTTTATTTTCTTCTATATTCAACAATATTAAAACACAAATTGAGATAGACTAGACCTTCAGCATTTTCTCTATACTACACCCATACCTTTTCCTAGGATGGCTGCTGAAGACCCAAGAGCCTTTATCCCACCCTCATGTAAGAGTTCTTCTTGAAAACTCTTGACTATAGAAGTAGGCTGTCCTGATCAGAATGGAGAGAGACAAAGAGGTCCAGTGGGGAGCAAAACAAAAGGACTACAGGAAAAGGACACAGCCCGTCTTAATACTATTAAGTGATATAAGACTCCCAAAATTATAACGGCAATAGGCAATTTAACAAGATTTCATGGAGATGGCTGTGAAATGGCAATTAAATCTAGATGAATGAGTACAGCAAATAACGGAGAAATAGGATATGAGACATATGCATGTAAGGTCCCTTATTTTGCAATCACATATAATAAATGAGAACGTTGGGAGTTGGACTAATAATCTGAATTACACACTTCTTGGCCACTCTTGGAAGGCCTGCCTGCCCTAGACCTCAAGTGAACCATTGTTGGGACCTTAGTTCATCTTCTCCTTGATGGGAAAACTAAATGAGTGAGTACCCACATCATCATTTCACTATCCTTTCTTAAAACTTCCTAGGGTGAACAGGTGCTACATCATATTGTGTTTTTCCAAAAGATGTTCATTAGTCTCTAGCCCTCCAAACTTCACAACACTGAATGTTATATGGAAATGGCTGCTGGGCTTCCAAAAGTTGACAAACCCATGGAAAAAAAATCCCAGCTGGATGTTTCTTCCTGGAGAGCAACATGTAACCAGGGCACAGAGGTCCCTTTTGAACATTTCCTGAGTAATAAGAATGTATGATATGAAAACAAACATGTAAGAAAAAAATCTTATTGGCCACAGATCTCAAGGGAAAAAACTGATAGCCCCACTCACCCTATGAGTAGTTTCTATCTTTGTGATCCCTGAGATTTTGGTCACATGCTATTCTGGCACTGTAAGTCCAATGAAGCCATAACTACTAAACAGTGTAATATAGATTACAAAAAGCATGGGCTTCGGGTAGAACTGGGTTCAAATCCTGGCTCCTCCTTTCACTGGTTTCTGTGGGGATTACCTCTCTTTCATTCCCATCTTCATCACAAAGGATTAAGTGAAACCATATGTGCAGCTGGTACTCAATAAACATCTTCCCCTTACATGAGGTTTACAGAGTTTGTCTCTAGAATGATCCTATGATTCCACAAACAACACAGATGCAAACACTTATGTCAGCACTAGCTGACTATAAGAAAAGGAATCAGGGATCCTTCCACAAAACAGAAAGTAAGGCACAAACTAGAATTAAGACACAGACATTGAATCTTTTCCAATGATGGGACTCTGTCAGCTCTCTCAAATGAAACTGTGCTCAGTACCCTGTATTTGACACTGAGACAGAACATGGAATGATACATCATTGCTTAGTTTGTTTCTCCTTAAATATTCTTCTAATTCTATATAAATTTATAATAAAATCAGGGGAATCTCATGTTTAAAGTAATTAACTTATACAAATGCTACATCAGCACCCTAATTTTCTCCTATACAACACTCTGTTAGCTTACCCAAGAGTAGATCACCTTGAAAAAGTAAAACTGTCACTATTTGCAGGAGACATGATATTACATTAGAAAATCCTAAAGACTCCACCAAAAAAAAAAAAAAAAAAACCTATCTGAATAAATGAATTCAGTCAAGTTGCAGGATAGAAAATCAATATACAGAAATCTCTTGGGTTTCTATACACTAACAATGAACTAGCAGAAAAAGAAATTTAAAAAGCAATCCCATTTATAATTGTATCAAAAAGAATAAAATACCTAAGGGGGTGCCTGGGTGACTCAATCGGTTAAGTGGCCAACTCTTCATTTTGGCTCAGGTCATGATCTCAGGGTTCTGGGATCAAGCCCCACATCGGGCTCCATGCTCAGCAGGGTGTCTGCTTGATGATTTTCTCTCCCTGTCCTCCCACGAGCCCTCACACCTTCTCCTTCTCTCTCAAATAAATAAATCTTAAAAAAAAAAAAAAGAATAAAATACCTAGGAATAAATTTTACAGCAAGAAGGTGAAGGACCTGTCCTCAGAAAACCATAAGACATTGATGAAAGAAATTCAAGATGACACAAATGGGAAGATATCCTATGCTCATGGATTAGAAGAACCAATATTACTAAAATGTCTATACTACCAAAAGAAATCTATAGATTCAATGCAATCTCTATCAAATTACCAATGGTATTTTTCACACAACTAAAACAACCCTAAAATTTGTATGAAACCACAGAAGACCCCAAACAGCCAAAGCAATCTTGATAACTAAGAATAAAGCCACAGGTGTCACAATCCCAGATTTCAAACTATACCACAAAGCTACAGTAATCAAAACTGTATGGTACTGGCACAAAAACAGAAATGTAGATCAATGGAACAAACGAGAGAGCCCAGAAATAAACCCACACTTATAAGGTCAATTAATTTACAACAAAGGAGACCAGAATATACAAATAGGGAAAATAAATGGTGCTGGGAAAATTAGGTAGCTACATGTAAAAGAATGAAACTGGACCACTTTCTTACACCATACACAAAATGGATTAAAGACCTAAGTGTAAGACCTGAAACCATAAAACCCCTAAAAGACAATACAGGCAATAAACTCTTTAATAATGACCTTAGCAGTATTTTTCTGGATCTGTCTCCCCAGGCAAGGGAAACAAAGGCAAAAATAAACAACTGAGGCTACATCAAACTAAAAAGCTTTTGCACAGCAAAGGAAACCATCAACAAAACAAAAAGGCAGCCTACTGAATGAAAGAAGACATTTCAAATGATACATCCAATAAGGGGTTAATATCCAAAATGCACAAAGAACTCATACAACTCAACATCAAAAACAATCATCATCATCATCATCTGATTAAAATGGACAGAGAACCTGAACAGACAATTCTCTAAAGAAGACATCCAGATGGCACAAGAAAAGGTGCTCTAAATCACTAATCATCAGGGAAATGCAAATCAAAACCACAGTGAGATACTACCTCACACCAGTCAGAATGGCTAGTATTAAAAACACAAGATATAATATACTGGTGAGGATGGGGAAAAAAAGGAACCCTGGTGCACTGTTAGTGGGAATGTAAATTAGTATAGCTACCATGGAAAACAGTATGGAGGTTTCTCAAAAAACAAAACAAAACAAAAAAAAAACACCTAAAAATAGAACTACCATATGATCCAGCAATTCTACTTCTGGGTATATATCCAAAGAAAACAAAAACACTAATTTGAAAGATGCGTGTACACCCCTATGCTTATTATAGCATTATTTACCATAACCAATACATGGAAAGAACGTAAGTGTCCATCAGCAGATGAATGGAATATTACTCGATCATTAAAAAGAATGAAATCTTGGGACGCCTGGGTGGCTCAGTCGTTAAGCGTCTGCCTTCGGCTCAGGTCATGATCTCAGGGTCCTGGGATCGAGTCCCACATTGGGCTCCTTGCTCAGTGAGGAGCCTGCTTCTCCCTCTGCTTCTCCCTCTCCCTCTGCTGCTCCCCCTGCTTGTGCTCTCTCTCTCTCTGACAAATAAATAAAAATGTTAAAAAAAAAAAAAAAAGAATGAAATCTTGCCATTCACAACAATATGGATGGACCCAGAGGGTATTACGCTAAATGAAGTCAGTCAGAAAAACAAGTACTATATGATTTCACTTATATGTGGAATCTAAAGAACAAAACAAACAAAACAAAATAGGTACAAAGAACAGATTGGTAGTTCCCAGAAGAGAGGAGGGTTAGGGGGATGGGCAAAAGAAGTGAAGGGGATTAAGAGGTACAAATTTCCTGTTATAAAATAAGTCACGAGATGAAAAGTACAGCATAGGGGATATAGTCGATATTGTAAGAGCTTTGTATGGTGACAGATGGTAGCTATACTTGTAGTAGTAAGCATTTTGTAATGTATATAATTACTGAATCACTATGTTGTAACACCTGAAACTAATATTATATGTCAACTATACTTCAACATTTTAAAAAGAGATAGATTACCTTTGAGACCATTTCAGAACAGACACCTGTGGTTTCAGATTGTGTTCAGGAGGTTCTGCAATGTTGGGGTGGGGGCAGCTGAGCTGACAGAGATCCAGACCCCTGCTCCTACTCCAATCTGAGGACTCTCAGACCTTGAGATCACCAGAAGTGCCTAACCTATGGTAACTAGCTGTGTCCTTGGTTAAGTATTTAACCAATATGGACCTATGTTTCCTCAACTGTAAAATGAGGAGGGTGGTCTATCATCAGCAAGGTCCCACTCAGCCAAAATCTCTTCTAGCTACAAATTTTTTTTAAACTCAATTTTACCCTCTTCTCTCATAACACAGTTTTGAATCAATAAACGAATCCAGAAAATGATAATGCTTCTAAACTTCCAAAGCACTTGGATGTAAAAAGCTATTTTCTCCTGGTTAATGAAAGAGCTGAAAATACACTACTAACGTGTGCCAGACGCTGGACTGGGTACTTTACCACATAGTTCCTCATGACGTCCGAGCACCTGGAACTAGAAAGGTAGGAGACCAACACAGGATGAGGGCTACAGGTGACATGAACCGGGCTAAGTGTATGACACATATTACCATGTGAGGGGGGCATCACCCTCCAGTGTTTACGGATGCCCAAAATGCCCAGTACGAAGCACAGTCACAATTCAAATGCAGGTCTGACAGTCTCCAAAGCCCACAGTCTTTCTTGGACTGCTTGCAGTGAGTCAGAATAGCTGGACTGTAGTGAGAGCTCTGCAGAAATGACGTAACATGGAGTAGAAATTTACCCTCTCTGGGCCTCAACACTTTTCACCAAAAAAATTCCCCCAGGTTAAGCCTCAAAGTTCTCCAAGGTTCTAAAATTCACTGATTCTCTGGTCAACTGAACAACCACAAAAAGTAAACTTATTAAATATCTGTGAAGCAAGGTTCATCCCTAATTATAATTGGATTTCATTGCTCTCTGAGTCTTTTTCCTCTTCTAGTCCTTCCCCCTTGTCCACCTCCCTCCTAGAAATCGCCTCCAAAGAAAGATTCAGGTAATTGTTTGGATTTGAACAATTCAAATTAATGGAATACATGTTACATGGTAATATACCTTACCATAAAAAAGCAGGACAATCAGTTTATGAGAGCTTCAAAATCAAGTGTCTTTTTATTTCTCTTCTCACAGCTAATCAACAAGGTCTCCAGGGACAGTTATTTGTTGATCTTTGAGTGTTAGGTGGTGTCCTCTCTGGCCCTTTCAATTCAGATATCAACCAAAAGACCTGAGAAGTTATTGTATTTCTGGGACTTTTCTTTGTTTAAAAAAAAAAAGTACAAGAAGATATTCAACGGAATAAAACAGAAGCATTGACGTTTCCATTGGTAATCTGGTCCGTGTGTTCCCTGCTACTGAGCATTTTCAGAAGGCCTGACTGTCTGGGTTAATTGTTTAATGCTTTTAGTTAGAATTAAACTTTGCACCTGCTCTGACAGTGATAAATTAAATGTGCTCCTTTTCCAATACTATTGCCCTCTTTAAGTAGAGACCAAGAAGTGTATCTCCCTTCTTCCCCTGCATTTGAGGAATCTCTGCTACACTGGAGTGTAAACCAGCATAATTTGTCACCAGAGCTAGCGCCAATTAAATTGATTGCGTTGGACTGAACTCTGGGACCCCTAATGCAAGCACTAAGGGAAAAATGGGCTCTTTTCTGCCCATTCCCCCATGTGGCACTTAGGCATAGCTCAACAGTGGAAGGCTTTCAAGGTTCAAAAGGGTTTTATTTTCAAAAGAAATGGGCATTGATCAGCTGCATTTAAAGGCAAAGATAATTCCAGAGCTTGAAGGCTGGATTTGTGTTTAAGGTCTAAATCTCTTTCTTTAACCTTGGGGGGCCAGTATAACATAAAAGCAACAAAGAGATTAAGATTACAAAGGGTTTGCAAGTGTAAATGATGCAGTGGTATTCTCCAAACATAACACAGTCCCCCATTCACAAGCCCAGGCACAGGCCAGCATTTGATCTGTTGGTTTTACACCTGTAAAAACAACTTGTGCTTATTTGTCACTCAGCAAACAGTTTCAGGCAAGAGGGGAAGAAAAAGGAAAGTGGAAGAGGAGTGAACTTGCTCATACTGCAGAGTTCAAACATGCCTTCCCCAAACCGATTGAAAAGTAAAAAACACTAAAGGTCAGCATGGCAGAGGCCACCAGAAACCCCCCTCTTTGTTGGTGTGGTACACACCACACAGGAATATGAAGAACAGAGTGTTCTGTTCCAACTCTTGGGTCATTTCCTTCATTATCCCAGCCTCTGGTGCTTGGGTTGGTTATGTCACATCCTTCCAAGGCAGGTGGTAAGTAAACTTGATTGTAAATACCAGCCCCTTCTTGTTCCTTTATTTATGAGCTACCCAATTGTATATTCCTATATCTTGTCTTTTAGCTCAATTCTCCACAATCTGTCCTGTATAGTAGCACCATCTGAATAAGCTCAGATATAAATCAAGTCTACAAAGTTAAGAGACTCCGACTCCAAATTAGTGGATTCTATCATGGCACATGGGGAAACCAACAGTAAGTGTACCCATCCCCTCAAGCTCAGATCTCCTTCTTCATCTGTTCTCTTTCTCCTTCAGAAACACAGATCTTCTCCTCTTAATTCTATCCCCTGGTTCTCCTTTTCACAAACTGAAGCCTTGCCAGGAACATCAAGCCTTCATTGCTAAACCAGGTGGTGACAATAGTGTCTTGCTACTTCAGAGAAAGGGAAAAGAACTGATATTTATTGAGACTTTCAAGGCCAGATCAAACATCTGGACACCCTGAGGTTAATTATTTGGTATGAGCCCAGGTGACTAAAAATTCAGTACTCCTTTAAAACAAGCAAAGAAATAAGAGTTCACCATTCATTTAGGAGAGAGATCATGCACCAGTAAGAAGAAAGTGGAAAGGGATGATTCAGATGGCAGCTCTCTATCTCCCTAACTTCTGGAGCAATTCAGCTCTGGCCCCAAACTTGCATACTCCACCCAGAAAACAAAAACCTTGTAGTGCAGTGAAATCTTATAATCATTAAGCATGATCTTTGGGGTCTTATTCCTTTGCGGAGAATTTAATCAAAGTATTTCTTCTAACCCTATACCATAATCTCCCTGATAAGAATTCCAAGTTCTAAAAAAATCCTATCTTGTTACATTTCCAAGGATTTCTTGCCACACCAAAGCTGTCAGCACCCTCTGTTAGTTTTCTATGCTGTGTAACAAATTACAAAGAGCACGGTAATTCAAGACAACACCCGTTTATTATCTCACAGTTTCTATGCACCAGAAAATCTGGGTACAGATTAGCTGAACCCTCTGCTCAGGGTCTTACCAGACTGAAATCAAGATGTCAGCTGGGCTGCAATCTTATCTAAGGCTCATGGCCCTCTTCTAAGCTCACTGGTTGTTGACAGAATTCAGTTACCTCCTCCCCATTTTCTTACTGGCTGTTGGCCACAGATCACTCTCAGGTCCTAGAGAACATCGTCATGTACTTGCCATGTGCCCTCTCCACAGGCTGGTCATAGCACTGTCATTTGCTCCTTGAAAATCAGCAAAATAATCTCTCAACTTTTTTCAAGGACACATCTGCTTAGGTCCAGCCCACCCAGGATAATCTGCCTTTTGATTAGGTAAAATTCAACTGGTTAGGAAATTTATTTTATCTGCAAAACATCTTCACCTTTGCCATAGAATGTCATATAATCTAATCACGACAGTGCTATCGTTTTATATTCACAGGTCTTATCCATGTTCAAGAGGAGGGAATTATATATGGCACGTATACCAGGGGTAAGGAATCTTGGAGTCATTTTAGAATTTGGCCTACCACAGACCTGCTTACAGAGATACCCCAGGCTTACCCACTCCTTGACCTAGCTGTTGTTCAAAGCCTTGTGTTAGAAATGCCATATACTTCTTTCTAAAAAACTTTCCCCTGCCAAGTTCTTAGGCAAACCCAATGGTTTTTATACTCCCAATTTTCATTTGCTTGTAGATCCACAAGGAAACCACTGGCATTGCAATGTTGTGGGTGATGAGCATCTAAGAGCCACAGAGCCCCCTAGAGGAAGATCTTAACAGGCCTGTGTAAGTGGTCTGGTGTGATTTTCTAAAAGGGCATTACACAGACCCTGCCTCTTGTAGGTACCTTTAAATGGGAACATGACAAAAGATGCTTTATCAACGCACAAAAGAAGGGGCAAAAAACAAACTTTCTCATATAAATCATGCTAGTAGCCTTTTCATGAAAGAGAGAGAGGGAGGGAAGGAAGGAGGAGTAGAGAGAGGGAAAAAGAAAGGAAGGAGGGAGGGAGAGAGAGAGGAAGAGTCTGCTGTGTTCTAGTCTACTGTATTTTTATTGGATTATAGGGGAAATATTTGATGTATCCATTAACAATGAGAAAGAAGCACATCCCATCCCAATGACCTGCAGGAATGCTGATCCTAAGGTTGTCACACTGTCCTTCAAAATACTGTTTTCAACCGTATTCAAGGACTACCAATGGCATCCCAGTCCTATCACATCAAGCCAAAATGCCATATCAATTTCATCTCCATCTGACACTCAAAGCCCATAACCTGGCCCTACTATCTAACAAACCAGATTTCCCAAAACTGCTCATCACAATTCCTGTAACATTTTGCTGTCCCACAAAAGCACTCATTCTTTTTGCCATAGTCAGCCTACCATGCTGTTACTTTCCCTTCTTTCCTATCAACACCATTAAATTAATTCTCTTGTTTTTCACCATATACCATGTATCAGGAGCTAAAGGCCCAGATTCATTCACACCTCCTCCAGGAAAACTTCAGAAACTGATCTGAACTCTTATCTTCCTCCTCTAACTACCAATTATAAAGTCTGAATTCATTTAGCTTTCACTGGATATCTTCTTTAGTTTGCTATGGCACATATCTTGTTTTCTGAGATGGTTCCTTGTACACTCTAGAACAGGGTTTTTAAATCTGTGAGGCAGTATCTTTTAGTAAAATATGAAATCAATTTAGTAGCTTGCAACCAGAATTTTTTAATTGAGATGGCTGGATAAAGAACAGAAAAGGAGAGATCAATATACAGATAACAAAGGTGTCTGGTTTTGTGAAATTTTTTCTTTTGATATATAATTTGTGTGTGTATTTATAAATTGAGACCTAAGTGTGTGGTATTGTGTAATGAAATAAAATGTATTGATAATTGTGAGTTACTATTAAAAAACAGTTTTTAAAGCACTAGAATGCACTGAGAAAAGCACAACATACACAGATGAAGTTCCTGCAAAAATCAGAACAGGCCAAAAAGATGTCAAATCAGACAACCTAAAGCTCAAAACAAATAAACTGCCTCTGCACTCATGGAAGCAGATCTAGCATTCTCACAGTCTCCTGATAAGGGTAATGATAGGAAGTAATATTTATATATAATTTTATCATTTGCCAAAGGTTTCACATTATGTCACCAGCCTTCCATAAGGAAAGCCAAGCAGACTACATGATTTCTATTTTTAAAAATATGAGCCTTGTAAGGTTAGGTGGCTTGTCCAAGGCTGTACAGCAACTCAGTGTTAGAAAATGAACTCAAATCTTCTGACACAAACCCCGAGTTCTTTCCTCTACTTGCTTGAAAAAGTATAGACTGGTTCATCAGAATCCTTCGCATCATTAAGGCGCTGAGGCAAATTCTCCCTCTCTAGAAAGGGATCCCTGATAGTTTCCATGACCTAACCCACAACTTCTAACACTGTCTGGCATGGTTCTCTGGATAAGGGTTGCTGCAGATGGGTCATCCTGCAGCAAAGCTGGGGGTGGGGCATGGCTTATTTCTCTTGCTAAATTCTCACTTATTGCCTTATCTATGGATGGTCTCAGTGTCTCAAACCAGTTAGGTATTAAGGAGAAGAAAATAAATTTAGTGTGGGACCAGAAATGGTCAAAGCAACAGGCAAAGCGAGAGCCAGCCCATTGCCATGGGGCCCTGTCCTGTCATTTCAAACCATGAGGCATTCACAGTGGGTGCCTATACTAGGCAAGCAGAGTAACGAGTGCTGTGGAGCTTACAGCTTACGGGTACAGACGGAGAGGCAGGCTGAAACTTAAACCCACAGCAGAAAGCAACGAAGGCTAACTTGAGGCACCAGACCTGGCTGTGGAGACAGGAGAGAGAGGAAGGGAGGGTGAGAGATGGCTTCACTGTGAAAGCAGCATCAGAGCTGAGCCTTGGAAGTCAAGATGTCACCTGCAGGGACTTTTGAGACTTGTCATTAGGTCCATTTGCAAGACTCATTTCAGATTCTCTGGAGTAGTAGGATCAAGAGCGACACTGATTAAAGCAGAAGGTCACAGGCAGTCCAGAAGGACCCGCCCAGCTGGGCTTTAAGACCTCTGCCAATGTCTAGGCTGCAGAGGGAGCCAATCAGCCAAAGGTCAAAGATTTATCCCTAAGCAGGCTACCAAGTCATCCTGTGGTCAACCCTGAGGTGCAATGAGGAAGAGTCACCTCTGGCTCCAGGGAGCTTGTAAAACCAACTGTCATTGGGTTGCTCTGTTCCATAAAGTAGACAGTATCAACTAGGCACCCTAATCTGTGACTGTCTGAAATAGGAATGAGCAGATTAGCCTCTCAAACCCTCCCAGATCAGGTAGAAGTGATGCAAAGCCAGAGCTGAGAGCCAGGCTGGAGCCACCCTAGAGAACAGCCTGTTTCCACAGTGCTGGGTTGGTGGGAAAGAGATCTCTCCTCCTTCTGCCCTCAATTTGGCAGTTTCTCTGGATGCAAGACAAAATACTTGTACATTTCTCAAGTGCCTCAGGAAACCCCTGAGAGACAGAGAGAAGAATCTTATCGACTGATTTATGGTCCCACCATATGGGGCCTTCAGGCTCTTCTGTTCACCTATGAGTATAGGGCAAAAGAGTGATCCAAATCCTCTTTCTCTGAGAAAGGCCAACATGACAGCAAATATTTTCCCTCAAAAGGGTCTGCAAAGGTAAAGGCCATGGTGACAGAAACCTCAGCCTCCCCCAAAGTCCCCTCATCAGTGTTTTGAAGGTGAAGCCCGCTCAATTAAGGATTATTCCGTGCAAAGTTGCCAAGCGCCAGCTGAGGGGATTTCCACACCTCAATTCCAACACAGCAGGAGAACGTAAGTAGCAGGATCTAGTCATGTCTGTCTTTTACATTCTGAAAGGCTGGGCTGAATTTGTGCGGGTCCCATCAGTCATTACCACTCACTCACTTTGGGCTCTTTATGGCCAAGGATTTAAGATTTCCAAGGTGCTTATGAGTGTGAGTTACAGCTCCTTCCCTCACAGATCTCCCGCTCCCTCTCTCCAGGGAGGGCAGATGCAGTCTGCCCATAAGACAGACGAGAAGACTAACGACAGAAAGGGATCAAATGATCTGGCCCAGAACCAAACTGAGTTTTCCTTTCCTTTCCTTTCCTTTTTCCCCTCCCCTCCTTTTTCCTCTCCTCCCCTCCCCTCTCCTCTCCTCCCCTCCCCTCCCCTCAACTCCCCTCCCCTCTCCTCCCCTCCCCTCCTCTCCCCTCCCCTCCTCTCCTCTCCTCTCCTTTCTCCTTTCCTTTCCTTTCCTTATCAGAGCTCCGGTTTCCGGGGCTAGTTTTACAAAAACACATTAAGATCAGAATTTGTATGGTAGGATAGCATGCATTCCCAAGAGACTTTTTGGAAGGATTGTGTATAAATCTTCCTAATGCAGACTTCTTTTTAAAAAATAACATCTTTTGTTTCTCCCTGATATAAAAGTAATAAATCTTCATTGAAAAAAATCTGAAAATATGGAAAAGAAGAAAATAAAGATCACTCAATAATCCAAAACCCAGAGATAACAATTGCTAACATTTTGGTATCCTCTTTTTGTATGCATGAATTTACTTTTTTCAAACTAAGGTTATATTCCTATACCTGAGTAGTGTGCTCTTTTTGCACATAACATTCGACTGTGCATATTTACCCATGTTGATAGTTTATTTCTATAACATCATTTTAAATAACTGAGACATAATGCGTTATAGGGATGTGCCATAATTTCTTTTACCAATCTCCTTTTTGGACATTTGAGTTGCTTCCAAATATTAGCAAACATAAAGAAGGCTATGGTGGAAATGCTAGGTATATTAAAGAAGGTTTGGGCAATATGGTAAAACCCTCAAGCTAGATTTCAACCCTATTTAGTAATTCATTCTTCCTTTTATGGAAATGGTGCTCAAGTGAGGTTTGATATATCCTTCCCTGGATCCTTTGATGAATCGCATATATGGCCAGCACACAACGATGGCACAGATGGCATCAGAAAGGGGAAAGAGCACTTGACTAAAAGGTGAGAGATCAGATTCCATCACCAGTTTGTAATTCACTGTGTGACCTTGAGTGAGTCACCTACCTCTCTGAACACTTTCCCCATCCATTAAATAAGGGGATTGGACCAGATGACTTTAATAGTCCTTCTAGTCCTAACACTGGTCTGACAATACTGTTTGGGAGACAACATTCAAACCCAACACAGTAAACTGTGCAGGACCATCTATTACCAAAGGGAGACCGTGTAAATCAGAAGCGACATTCTCAGCTGTGTTGGGAAGCAATACACTAAACATGAATTGTTCCCGTAAAAATTTATGGTTTGAAAATAATTTATCTTGTTTTAATAACTGAGAAGAGATTCACGATTTCCCCCATGATAAGGGCACTGTCACTTCCTTTCTGACATGCTCTCAGGAGTGGGACAGAAGTTAGGGGATTTACAGTTCATGTACCTAGAAAAGCACAGAACTTGGCACCTACATTATTGCATGGACCCCTTAGGACTGAATCCTCATGGTCTTCAAAGTGCTATGAAAAGATGTTACTGCTCCTCCCCATTCCCTTCTCACTAATTCCCCAGGGGAAAGCAGACTAATTACATCCATTTGAGAGATGAGGAGCCTGAAATAAAAGCACTCCATGATACAGTAAAGGATCTTCTCATGGTTCAGGGCCCTGATCCCAGGCCTGCCCACACCAGTCCGACATCAACTATTTGCTGCCTGATCTGGGTGTGCCTGCGGCAATGTCTTATACATCATGATTGCACGACAGTGAGATCCACCAGCAACAGGACCGCTATCACCTTGCCAAGAAACGGCATTCTCAGCAGAGCTACACTGTAGAGCAGACCCCAGGTAATGCAGGATATGAATGAACAGAGAGGAGGGGAGGAGAAAGGAAATTCCCTAAGGGGTGGGCCAAAACCCGAAAACTCTGTACACCTTCCTCACAGGCCCTAGCCCTGGGTTTCAACAGCTGTCACTGGATCTGCCCTGACTTTCTTGAGTGGGTGGCCAGAGCCAAAGTGCCTGCATGGCTCACACTCAAACCTGTCTCTGCTCATGGCACCCATGTCCATTCAGGTGAGCAAAAGCATGCCCTGTTTTGAACAGGGATGGGGAGTTATCATCATAAAGCTCTCCAGGAGGCTGGTGTGTGCATAAGGGGCTGGCTCCCACCCTGTCTTTGAAATATGTAGGGTATGTTGAGGCGGACACAGCTCATCTTAATTCCCATGTCAGTAAACTATTCCTGAAGGGTTCAGCCTCTAGTGAATCATCCCCTCTAAGCCAGGGAGTATAAACCATATTTTATCCCTAGCTGAGAATGCAGAGCAAACTAAAGAGAGCCGGCAATAACAACCAAGAGAAAGAAAAAAGCCTCTAGTGTGGGATGACACAGACTGATTCAAACACTCCAAAATTACCACCAGGGCCATGTTCCCAAAGGGAGCTCAGCTTAGGAGGGAGAAAAATTCAGTCAGTCCCAAAGCAGCCATGAATAAATATATATATATTTCCTGCCCAAGAACTGCCCCTACTTTGAAAGCCCTGCTCAAGTTGAGTAGCCCACAAAAACTGATATCCTCTGAGGCTATACTCCTCCTCCTCTTCCTCTTCCTCCTCTTTCCCCTCTTCCTGCTCAAAGGCTCCACTCCACCAGAGGCACAATTTTCCCAAATCACAAGAAATCAAAAGTTGCGTGGCTCCAGGAAGTTATTGATCATTTTGGAAGGACCTGGATATTTGAGAAAGAATAACTTATGGCTGGTCAGCGAAAAATTAGAGGAGTTGAAGCAACTGCAAGGGAAAGTTAGATCAGTCCCAATTTTCCACCTACTGACCCAGGATCATGGAGAGACAACACGGACAGGAGTGCAGAAGATTGGGCTCTTGGTGAAGTTCCACAGGGAACCTAGGATCATGGGCACCCCCAAAGATCAGCCTGGTTCAACCTTCTTGCCTTCCAGTCTGGGGATTATAATACCTGCCCAGCCCACCTCACCAGGTTGTGATGAGGCTGCATGTGAGCACCTCCAATTCAGCCAGCACTGAGGTTCCCTCTGCGTGATGTTCCTAAAAGTACAAATGTGGGTACAGTAGGGTCCCTGACTGACAATTCAGTACAGTTACAGATGTGTGAGCCAACAAGTTATAATATGGGGCAACAAGTTCCACATTAAAAAAAAATGAATACCTTTCTTAAAAAAGAAAAAGAAAAAACATGTATAAGGAACAGATATCTTGAAGAAGACAATCAAGACTGTAAGAGCAAAACCTGGACAGCTCTGAATGCAACATGGAAGGGCATTTCAGCTGGAATGAAAAGTTACTACAAAAATAGAGTGTCTGTAAAAATGCTTTGGAAAATACAAATCTAGTTTCCCAATGGCATCACCTAGTCCTACAATGCCCATTCTGGCCTTCAAAATTCTGGGCAATAAGTGATGCCCCACGTCACAGATAAAGAGACTGAGCCTGTCAGGACATCAGTGCTCCTCAAGCACTAACTGCATGTAAGGCAGAACAGCACAATGGTCAACGGCTCATTCTCCCGGCCACTTGCCTGGCGCCTCCCTTACTAGCCCTGTGACTGAGGCAAGTTATTTACCTCTCAGAACCTCAGTTTTTGCCCCTGCAAAATAAGTACAATAACTGCACTGACTCATAGGGATATTCTGCTAATTAAATAATACAAAGAATTAAATGAGAACTCGGTGTCCAGCACATAGTGAACAATTGCCCGATCATCACTGGAGATAATTTAGAGCACTTAATTAAAATATAAGACCTGCTAAATTGTGTGATCTTGAGCAATCTTGTATGATCCTGTGACCATGGTCTTTCTGAACTTCGGTGTTCCTGTTTGTAGAACAACTTATTGGATAGGGTCAGCTCTAAACTTCTCTTCAACCCTAACATTCTATGTTCATCAAAGTCTGTGATAAAGCATCTCAAAAATCAACTTTCAACAAAATATTTCTGAACACCCTCGACTGCCAAGCACTTCTGTAGAAACAGAGAAATTCCCTTGAGGACCCCAGAGTTTAAAGAGGTGAGCAGACATGTGAAAAGATACAACAGTCCAACGGGATCAGAGCTCTCTACGGAGGTCACAGATTGAATTACGTAACAGGCTAGAGCTTGCTCCAAGCTCCACTGGTTCTCCAACCGTGGTCCCCAGACCTGCATAGTCAGCACCACCTGGAGCTTGTTAGACATGTAAATTCTCACGCCCACCTCAGACCTGTTGGATCAGAAACTGTGGGAGTGGAACCCAGAAATCTGAGTCTTTGCAAACTCTCTAGCTGATTTGGATACATGCTAAAGTTTGAGAAGTGTTGTTCTGGGATAACATAGGAAGTCTCTGTGGTTGGGAGTTAGCCCTTGTTGTCACTTAGCTTTCATCTTCTCAAAACATGAAGATCTAAGCTCGGACAGCGTGGAGAGGCTCTCTTCCAGCTCCCCTGTGCCCTGTTTCCTTGCCCTTTGGTCTCAAGAACGAAGAGTTACAACCAATCGGAGGCAGTGGCCAGACCTGACCCTGAGAGAGACTGACCTTTCTGCATTCCCACCCTCCCTGCCTTTGCCAGATGGTTCACACAGCCAGACACAGCCGTGTCCCAAAAACCTTACCCAGCAGCCCCATAGGAAGGGTTTGAAAAACAGAGGAATTTCTGCAGGGACCTGATGAAATGTGAGGCCACCCTGAGGGAGAGGCCAGGGGAGGAGAGAAGGTTTGTGAGGAGTGAAGAGAAGACCCCATCCGCAACTGCAGGTGTAAGGTGTCTCCCAGTCTCACACCTCAGCAGCACACAGCGTCTGTCAGCCTCGCCTTGGCTCCCAGAAACCCCACTTGAGGAAGGTTGCACAGCCACTCCCCTCCATTTCATCCTCAGCTGTTCCCTTCGTATATCACATGGAGGACCAAAGCTGGATGGTGTGTTTTGTTTTTTTAAGATTGATCAGGGCATTCCTTTTCTAACTTAGGGGAATCTTTTCTACATCTGCATAAATGGACAACCAGCTGCAAGCCCTATCAGGAACGTCCAACAACTGCAAGGATACCAGGCCCAGGCAGCACCCTGTGCAGAGCAGCACTAAAGAGTCTCACAGTGGAAGCACCTTCCTCGCCCCAGCGCTCAATCTCGCCTTTAATTCATGGCTCTTTCTGACTCACAAGCTTCAGTGCAAGCCAGTGAGCGAGTTTCAGACCCTTTTCTGGGCACCAGGCAGGCGCCTGGCTGACAGCCCCACACGGTGGGCTCAGGTTCTCACACTACACAGCCAGCGTCACCTTCCTGGCCTCCCAGCACAGCCTGACCGCCAGGCACTATTAAACATGGTACCACGGAGACCCCATTCACTCTTATCTACCCACACCTTTAGTTCCCCTCATCTATAATTCAGAAGAAGAGAGAACTAGTAGGAAGCATAACAAAAGAGTGAATACAGAGACGACAAAGTGGCAGTGAACATAACAGAAAAAGAGAACATCTAGGTTCTCAGAAGTCAGAGACGGTATCAGGCGAGAAAAGAAGTCCAACCTGGCGTCATATCCTCTGGTTAACTGGCATGGCCACCACATTTTCTTTTTGTAAAGTTGATGAGCTTATCTTTGGATTTAGAGACAAATGATCATTCATACAGAGAAGCAGCGGATACAAGACTCTCCGCCACCTGCTAGAAGTTCCCCTCTAGCGCTCAGCGCTCCCCTATGCTCTGGACAGCTGTCTGATGAGCTGAACTCAACCCTGGAGATCAGACAGAGACCAGGACTTCAGACTTAGGGCTAAATTGTCCACAGAGGCCATTAACAACCCATGACTCCAGCCCAACAGACTGTTAAAGCCACTCCTCTATCACCTCTCATCTGATCTCATCCTAATTCTTTTCAAATGTTTCAAGACAGTTGAACTAAAAATAAGGTGACCATTCAGCCACAGCCCCCAGTAAGGACAAAGTCTTTTCCACAGACAGTAAAGGAACTAGACTGTTGTTCACCAACAGTATGCTGTAAATACAAGCTATTCATTTCTGACAGAGTTCTCAAACTTGGAAGAGTAGGTGGCTATGGAGGTTTGAAAAATGATTTCCTCGTCATGGCACAATATTGTCACCATTGTGTCTTACTTTTTCAAAAGAAAACTTGTCCCTAGGTTTCTTTCTCTTCCTCTCTTTCCTCTTTTTCTCTCTCCTATTCTTTTCCTTTCACTATTCATTCCTTTCTTTATATTCTTCCTTCTTTCTCTTCTTTTTCATACTAAAGAAATTTAAGACTTTTGTTAGGAAGAGTGATTATATACAGATTCAAGTGGCTGAACTTTTATGCATTCCTTTCTCTTAAAAAAAAAAAAAAAGACATTCCTAAGAGAGAAGGGCTAATAAAGTCTTATATCTTTGATGATAGTGATGCAATAGTACAAACAAATTATAGTGTTCAGAAAGTCTGAGAGACTGAAAAGAAATGCACAACGTGTAACACCAAATTTGCCTGTCAAGGTTTTTTTTTATTATTATTACTGTTTGTTTCATTTTATTTTATTCTTAAAGCTGATGTTTGCAGCTATTTGCTTCACCATAGGAAATTCCAGATCCAAGAATACTGATTTACAACTTCAATCATCACCTGACAAATACAGCCCTTGCTAAGTGAGAGCTGATCCATAACAGTATTTCAAATTTTCGTAAGTCACAACATATCAACCCTAAAGTGAAGAGTTTCATTCACAGGAAACAATTTTCCAAAATCAGCAAATATTTTTTATAAAGAAAAAAAAATAAAGGGGTAAAAAACCCTCCTATAAAGGTAACTTTTCACCTGAATATAAGAACCTCTGCATTAAAATATGGTGAGGTCTGTGGTTTTTATTATTATTATTATTGTATCTCCCACAGCCCGGGTTTAACTCTTGCCTTTCCCTACCCAGGTAGCTTTCCAGAAACTGATACAGATGGGCTGGTTGGTAGCCTTAATAGAAGACCCAGAGTTAACCCGTAAGCCCCAGAGCTCCTGCTTATTGTCAGAAAACATTGTGTCTGAGCCATTCTGACATCCTACTTCAAGTTTTCATGAACATGAGGACATTTTAGCACTGAATTATTGTCTCATATCTGTTGTATATGTGCCCACCCCAAAAAATGCTGCTGCTGCTGCCAAAACTGTTAATCCCTCATCTGATACAGAAGTACAAAGATAGAAAGATCACCCTTTCAATAATGTTCTTTCTTCTCCATCTTCTATTACTTCTCTAAAAAACAAAGAATAATAAAAGGCATAATATTTTTACTTCTTCCAAAAAATTCAATTGCACCTGAAAAATTTATGCAGTTACCAGTGAAACCAAAATATCTAGATAATTTCTAGTTTACTTCAAAAGTAAGAATTTGGACAATAAAAAAATTCAAAGATAATTCCCAAGTTATTCATTTTGAATGTAATTAATACATTTTCATACAAGAAAGATTTTTTTGCTTTTTTTGAAAAGACTTATTCTGTAAAAGTGAAGCCTTATAGCATTACTAGGATAGCTCACTAATTTATTTTACGAGAACTTAAGTATCTCATTTGGGAAATTTTCAAGTTAGGGTGGTTAGCTTCTAATTTGTTTAGAAGAGCAAATGTTCTTCAAATAAAAACGTATCAAAATCCGAGGCACCTGGGTGGCTTAGTGGGTTAAGTCTGCCTTCAGTTCAGGTCATGATCCCATTGAGCCCCGCATTGGGCTCCCTGCTCAGCAGGGAGCCTAATTCTCCCTGTCCCTCTGCCCCTCCCCTCCACTTGTGCTCTCTCTCCCTCTCTCTCTCTCTCTCAAATAAATAAAATATTTTTTAAAAAGTATCAAAATCCTAATGTGCAATAAGAAAGCATAAGGTGCTTCTGTGCCCTCAAATTAGTTTGGGAAGGAAAAGAAGGAAAATAAACGAATAAATAAATAAATAAATAAACAAACAAACAAACAAACACACACTATGCAAGGTATTATATGCTAAAGAGCAGCACCTAATGGTAGAATCAGGTATTGCAGGCTAGCTCTCTTAGGCATTGGAAATATGCCTGGTAAAGGAAGCCTGAGGGCTAAGTTCTAGGCAACCACTGAATGGGAGAAGGTATTTGCAAATCATATATCCAGTAAGAATTTAATATCCAAAATATATAAAGAACCCATACAATTCAATACCAAAAAATAATAATAATAATAATATGATTTAAAAATGGGCAGAGAACCTGAACAGATATTTTTACAAAGACCTACGGATGACCAACAGACACAAGAAAAGATGCTCAACATCACTGATCATCAGGGAAATGCAAATGCAAAGGTGAGATACCACCTTACACTTGTTAGAATGACAATTATCGAGAAGACAAGAAATAAGCATTGGCAAAGATGTGGAGAAAAGGGAACCCTCGTGCACTGTTGATGGGAATTTAAACTGTTGCAGCCGCTATGAAAAACAGTATGAAGTTCCTCAAAAAAACTAAAAATAGAACTACCATATGATCCAGCAATTCCACTTCTGGGTATTTATCCAAAGAAAACAAAAACACTGGGACACCTGGGGGGCTCAGTCGATTAAGCAGACAACTCTTATTTCAGCTCAGGTCATGATCTCAGGGACCTGGGATCGAGCCCTCCATCAGGTACCACACTCAGCAGGGGGTCTGCTTGAGGATTCTCTCTCCCTCTCCCTCTGCCCCTCCCCCCACTAGCACATACTCTCTCTCTCTCTAAAATAAATAAATCTTAAAACAAGAATAGAAAACAAAAACACTAATTAGAAAAGATAAATGCACCCCTGTGTTCACTGCAGCATTATTCACAATAGTCAAGATATGGAAACAACCTAAGTGCCCATCAATAGATGAATGGATAAAAAGACGTGGCAATATACACACAATGGACTATAACTTAGCCATAAAAAAGAATGAAATCTTCTCATTTGCAACAACATGAATGGCCCTTGAAAGTATTATACTAAGTGAAATAAGTCAGAGAAAGACAAATACCATACAATTTCACTTATATGTGAAATTTTAAAAACCAACCAAACAAAGCAAAATTAATAGATATGGAGAATAGGTTGGTGGTTGCCAGAAGAAAGGGGGTTGGGAGGTAGATGAAATAAGTGAAGGGGGTCAAAAGGTATAAACTTCCAGTTATAAAATAAATAAACCATGAGGATGTAATGTACAGTACACCAACTACAGTCAATAATATTGTACTGTACATCTGAAAGTTGCTAAGAAAGTGAATCTTAAAAGTTCTCATCACAAAAAAATGTGTAATTTTGTTGACACGATCATAACTAGACTTACTGTGGTGATCCTTTTTTAGTATATACAAATATCAAATCATTATGTTGTACATCTGAAACTAATATAATGTTTTATGTCAATACACCTCAATAAAAAAGAGGAAGAAGAAGAAGGGCTAAGTTCTGGGTGCTTTGAATCAGAAAAAGGGCATCCCCCAAAGTAACATATATTCCTTGGTCTAGAGTAGGTAGAGATAAAGGAGGTGATAATAGGAAAGTGCTGCCAAGTGTCTTGTAATTCTAAAATAATTGCAAAAGCACACCCAATATATCTCAAGGAGCCCAAAGACCTGGACACCATGTTAACATTGTCTTCATATAACATTTTCAATTTGGTGACTTTTTTATGGATACCCAAGTAAAATTTTATGGAATCAGTTGGAAAATGAGATTTGATATAAAGCCAATTTCACTAAACAGCAATGATTTTGTAAACTAAAAGATACTGATATCATCAATTACTCAGGAAAATAGAGATAAGACAAGGACAATGCAAAATTATACATAATCTATTTTATTTCTATTTGGCTTTGAAATGCAAAGGCACAATTTCACTGCACGTAGAAACTGCCAACCCCACAAAATTCAATGATAAAAATCATTAAGATCATCTGGACTCATAAAAATTATTTGACTGCATTTTTTAAGGGGCTTCATTAACCCTTACCTAACACACAGTCTCACAGACAAACCATTTTAAAGAAAAGGACTTTTTTAGAGAGAAGCATCTTTGGTTACCCACCTACTGCCTGATTTATAATATAGACTTTAAGTAACCAATATAACAGTTAAAATGTTAAGAACTATTTTTAATATAAACAGAGATACTTAGATATGCTCCCCCCTGCCTTCAAGCCCAGCCTGTCTTAGCAATTTGTTGGTATGCTGGCAACCAACTAAGTAGAAGTAAAGAAAGAACTCTGACTTCCACAAACAAGCAATGATTAAGCACCAGCAGATTATAAAGATTTGAATGATGTGGCCCTATAGATTCAACAGAACCCAAGCCAGAAATTAAACCTTTTTACTTTCGAAAGAGAGTTTCATTTTCTCCTAGATTGTAATGTTTAATTCAGAGTACTCCAGATCTGGTTTAGAGTTCTATTTTGTGCATATCCAAATGAAAGAAATGCATCTAAATGGGTGGTTCCATGTTAGTTATCTACTGCTAGATAACAAATAACAATAAACAGCAGCTTAAAACACTTACTTAAAAAAAAAAAAAAAAACACTTACTTAAAAAAACACACACACACACATTTATTACCTCAAAGTTTCTGTGGGTCAGGAGTTTAGGCATGACTTCAATGGATCCTCTATAAGGCTACAGTCAAGGTACTGTCAGGGTTGGGGTCTTATCTGAAGCTTGACCGGAGAAGGATCTATTTCCAGGCTCACGTGGTTGTTAGCAACATTCAGTTTCTTGCAGACTGTTGGACTGAAGGCCTCGGTGTCTTGTGGGAAGTTATCCAGATGCCACCTCCAATTCCTTGCCAAGTAGCCCTCTTCATAGGCAACTCAAACATGGCAGTTTGCCTCTTCAAAGCCAGCAAGAGAGAATGTCTCTTAGCATGACTGGTATTATAATCTTATGTAATGGAATCACACACATGTAATCACATACATATAATAACACACACTGTTTCAACTTTGCTGCATTCTAGCCATAGAAGCAAGTCACAGATCACTTCTACTCTCATGGGGAGAGGATTACACAAGGTTGTGAACAGCAGGAGGAGAGGATCGTGGGGACGACCTTAGAATCTGTCCATCACATGTTACTAGAAAGCTAACTCCAATTAATTGGTGGCAGTTATCTGAAGTGTGAGATTAGCAAAGATTCTGAGCCTCATCTCCACTCAGTAACATCTTTAAAATGTACTATATTTTCAATAAATGAAGGGTATATCATAGTGAAATAGAGAACAAAACAGATACAGACCTAATCCTCATGGAGTTTACATTCTAGTCAGTGGGCACAGAACATAAACAAATATGTAATATCAGAAAGTCCATGAGGGGTTAGAGAGAAACATCGTAACTCAGAATTGAAGAGACTTTGAGATCTATTTACTTCATGCCCTCACTATAGAGACTGTGATGGTTTGAGTAGAATGGCCAAGTAAAATAGCAGCAATTTCCCTGGCCCCATAGCTTTCAATCATGAGTTCTGTGATCTTAGGTGAATCAGCTCTCCAATCTGAGTCTTATTTTTGCAATGACAAATGGGGAGAAAGTAGGAATAAGTGGTCTCATTTGTCCTTTCTATTTTTAATCTTCTGTGCCTTTTTATGAGTAGATTTTGTATAAAAACAAGAGCCAATCTGCTAAACAGTCTTAGTTTTTAAAATATTTTAACTAGGGGCACCTGGGTGGCTCAGTTGGTTAAGCGACTGCCTTCGGCTCGGGTCATGATCCCGGAGTCCTGGGATCGAGTCCCATATCGGGCTCCCGGCTCAGCGGGGAGCCTGCTTCTCCCTCTGACCCTCTCCCCTCTCATGCTGTTTCTCTCTCTCTCTTTCTCTCAAATAAATAAATAAATAAAATCTTTTAAAAAAATATTTTAACTAAATTTTTTATAAATTCTTAGACATTCCTCTTATATTCAAAACATTAAATGATAATCCACAACACCTTACATAAAAGTTGTCTTTAAACCCCCCTAAGGTGAGTCTAATTTACCATCTTTAGCCAAGAACAAGTTAGCTATTGATTTATCAAGACAAATTTCTCTCTGTTGTTAGTTATACAGTTTCCCCTCATGAGTGATAATATTGACCTCTTCTAATTTTGCCAATCTCTTGCTCTTTTACAAACAGCAACCAATGACTCAGGGAGAAAATGGTTCACGATAAATGTCTGCCATGGGTGAGGAAGAGGTATGATCTCACATGGCATGTATTTATCTTTCCTGTTATAGAAGCTTCTTTTAGACCAAAATCAGGCTACTTAGATAGAAGAATGACTAATAACAAGTCCATGCAGAAAACTTAGCTGAGAAATTTACACCTGCAAATACGCATCTATACTACCTGAACTAGCCTAAACAGAATTCATCTTACATTATCACTATCACAAAAGTAAACTGTATAAAGTTGTAAAATATTCATACCAGGCTATCAACGTGATCAGGATTCTAATGCTAACCTTCCTATCCTTAACTACAGTTATTCAACAAATATCTTTCTTCAACACTCTTTTATCTTTTATCCAAGTCCTGCATAATTTGATCCCCTATGTGAGTTTATGCTAACAACCATACTATCATAAACCTGATAATCCACTAATTTTGCAGACAAGACTTGATAAGGAATCATTCCAAAGAAGCATGTCTGTTCACCTTCCCTTAGAAAATCTTTACAAATAGCAATATTATTCAAATCAGAAAACATTAGACCCCCTGGCTACATAAAAAAGGAAAAAAGAATGAGCAGAATCTCTTCAAGTCTTCGACCAATCAGAGTACAATTCATTTGGGGGGAGAGGGGTACTTTTTTTTTTCCAATGGAAAATATTTTATTTAAATTTATATTGTTTTGACTGGTTGAGTCTAAAAATAGGAACCATTCCATTTACCTACATGTTCTGAAAATCAGATCTTTTAACCATTCTTTAGATGAGATTTTTGCTTTTTACCTTTTTCTTTGTTTTCATTAAACGTCTGTCAGTTTTTCAACCTCATATCTCAGCAGGGATGAAAAATTTCACAACATGTTACATCAGGCCAGTACTAATATACAAGTAAGTTTTAGGTAGTCTAGTAATATAAAGCTCAGTAGGAATCAGACTCTTAGGTATAAAATAAGAATAAAATGTATTTTAAAAATAATATGTCAACTTCTCATATACAAAAAAAGTGTTTTAAGAAGCTGTAGCTATAGGTATTTTGCCATAATCATTCCTTTATTTAAAAACTTTTGTTGAGGGGCGCCTGGGTGGCTCAGTCATTAAGCTTCTGCCTTCAGCTCGGGTCATGATCCCGGGGTCCTGGGATCGAGTGCCGCATTGGGCTCCCTGCTCCGTGGGAAGCCTGCTTCTCCCTCCCACTCCCCCTGCTTGTGCTCTCTCTCTCACTGTCTCGCTCTGTCAAATAAATAAATAAGATCTTAAAAAAAAAAACTTTTGTTGAAAGCTTCCTCTGGGCTAGATCCCAGGGTTGGGATGGAAGATACAGCTGACTTCATCCCTGCCTTCAAGAAACCCACAATCTAATATGACTGTTTCTAACACACAAGTTTTCAAATTATACTTCTCATTACCTAACAAATGTGTCTCCAAAAGTCACATTAAAACTCATCTTTGATAAACTGAGTCATTTTGAAAATGTCATTTAGGTAATCCTGTGATATGGTGAATCTTTTCATCACACAAATAACATTTCTAATTTGCTACTTAGGTTTTTTATAGCTTGAGTTTTCTAAGCTGTATATAATTTATTTAATTAGTCATATAGCTACAATATGTTGAAAGAACATTTAACTTAGAAGGAATAAGTGGATATTTAAGTACAGGGTATGATCCTAGGCATGTCATGGTCAGCCTCAGTTTCCTCACCTGTAAAACAGGGATATCATCTCACCCACCTGATGGGAAAAAGAGACATAAAATGGTATGTGTAGCAACCAATCTCCAGTATCAGGCTCCCCATGATCCTTGACTCCTGATATCATGCCTTTGTGGAGTCTCCTCCCAGACTGAATGAAGACCAGTCTATATGACCAACAGAATGCAGTGGTATATGACTTCCAAGGTGAGATCATAATAGTCATTGCAACATTCACCATCTTCTCTTACATCACTCATTCTGCAGAGAGCCAGCTGCTGTATCATCAACACACTCAAACAGTCCTATGGAGAAACCCATGTGGGAAGTACCTGAGGCCTCTCAACAAAAAACCTGTGAGGAAGCCATCTTAGAAGTGGATCCTCCACAGCCTCAGGCAAGCCTTCAGATGATGGATATCCTAGCTGACATCTGACTCCAACCTCATGAAAGACCTCGAGTCAAAACCATCCAGCAAAATCACTCCTAAATTTCTGACTGACAAAAACTGTAAGAGTTAATAAATACTTATTAAGCCACCGGGTTTTGAAGTAACATGTTATGCTATAATAGCTAACTAATACAAACTACGAAAGCTATGTGTAAATAAAAAGCAGAAAAATAAGTTGGAAAGAGCGTCTTCTTTCAATTGTTCATTCAACAGCCATCCATAGGTAGAACTCTTTGTGCCCAGTTCAGTGCTGGGTCTGTAGTTATAGTGGTGCGTAAAACACAGACCCTGCCCTCAGAGAGCTTACAACAGAGCCAGGAAGATAAACATCTAAACAAATGATCACAAAAAAGTATGAAACTGCCATGTCAAGGAAGTGCAGGATACTTCTGAGCCCTGTTCTAAAGGCAGCTAATCTATTCCAAGGGGTCAGGGAAGGCAACCTGAAAATGAAGCTAAGAGGTTGCTGAGATAAAGAGAAGAGAGACAAAGAGATACCTTGTTCCTGTAATCAGCAAATTTGGAACAGATGAACTTGCCACTGAAAAATCAGCCAATACCAATTTCCATTTGTTCTTTCAGCCAAAATTTATTGAGTGCTTACTATGTGCCAGGGACTGTTCTAGGCTCTGGAAGTTCATCCATGAACAAGAGAGACCAAATCTCTGCCCTCATCATGTTCTTGAAGAAAGTACTATACTTAAAGAAGTGATAGAATAATAATGATTTGGATCCAGACTACCTGCTCAAATCCAAACTCCACCTCTCACTGATTCTGTGACCGTGAACAAGATTTTTAACCTTTCTGTGCCTCAGTTTCCTCTGCTGTAATAATAACACCTGGATTGCTGCAAGAAAATGAATGAGTTAATGCACATCAAACCCTTAAACCAATGTCTAGTACATAGTAAAAGCTCAATATATTTCAGTATTTTTGGTTTCCTTGTGATCATACTTAAAAAAGCTCAGGACTTCAGCATTCTTCACTCACTTTATCCTGTTCCCAGTTGAAGAAAAGGCGCAAGGTTAAATTTAAAATACATGAGATCCCTACAAAGTAGGTCATTTCTGTTTCAGCATAAGGTTGACATCCTGAGTAATTTATTGCCTGAATAATTCTGAAACACAGAAATACAAATGTACAAGAGTTCTAACCATGTTGCAGATGGAACAATGCTGCTTATCCAAGAATTCGTTTCATTTGTTAAACAGCCCCTAAAACGGGCTCTTTCTGTACAATACTAAAACAACCTGTTGAGAAATACAAAATTTAGTATAGTCCCAAAGAAACTGCTTTTAGATTTAAATACAACCTGTAAGAATAGTTTTGCATTTGATCAAATATTGTGAGTGAATACAGACTCAAATAATACTGTCAGCTTTGAGAACAATAAACTCCAATTTCTTCCTTGTTTCCTTTATCTTGTTCCTTTCTCTCCAGCCCAGTTTTGAATGGAAAAAAGATGGCCAAGAACAAATGGTTCCCTCAAAACTGTTTCAGCACTGGGTATCTTACTAACAATTATTTCATGTGTTTCAGGCCCTAGAGAGTAGCTGTAGCTGGAACGTTTCAGTGAAGAGTAGACAATCACAAAATCGTAGACACTAAAGATGGAAAAGACCTTTGAGGTCATCTTGTCCACTCTTGTCAACTCAGTCCTGTTCCCCACAGCATAGTCTCAGGGGCTTTCAGGAGCCGACTTGTAAATGATTCCAGCACCACCGGCCCTGCCACTGTCCCCTTGGAGAGACCACTCCACTATCTAATAGACCTTTCTGTTAGGTAATTTTTTTCCTTGATATTCAGCCCAATTTTACCTTCTCTTAGCTTCATCCCATTATTCATTGACATACTTCATTGGACCAGGCTAAGCATCCTTCTCTTCTTTCAGTGTAGATATCTTTCAGATTAATTATGGCATCAGCAGCTTCAGCCAGCCACATTCACAAGGTCCAGCACGGTAGCATTTAGGCAGACAGATCCTGACATGAATGCCTCATCTAGAAATTTACAGAAATGACACCACTGATTGCAAGGAGAGCTTTTCTTCTTTGTCCTTCATTATCTACTTCCACAGCTTGCTCCGGGATGGTATGTTAAGGGAAGCAATGTTTGATTCTTGCAGTTTTCCTTAAAATACTTCTCTTTCTCTCCGTCCCTTTTTCTGGCTCCAGGATGACCAGAGAGAGCCTCAGGAATGCCTCCCTTTTGATGTCAGTTTACCAAGCCACAGTCTTTTTCCATCCCAATAATGGATCCCAATATCCACTCCAGCCTTTGCCATGGGACAGAACAGACCTATTCTAATTCCCTAGATTGCCTTGGATTTATAAAACCAAGGAGGAGGTAGTTTCAACCAGGTTTTATTTATATTTGCAATTTAAGATGCCAGGTTTGTGTGTTGCTTTGGGGAAAAGCAGTTAACTCTGTGTGTGTGCATGTGTGTGTGCGTGTGTGTGTGCACGCATGCGCACGCACGTGCATGTGCACATAAAAGCATGTGTGTACATATGTGTCTTTGTAAAATCACTCCGTGGATTATGAATCTTTGTGGGGTTTTTTGGTCATGAAAAGTACTAACAGGTGAACATTTTTTGCCACATGCTACATCCTAAAAGAAATTTTGCCACATCCTAAAAGAAAACATTCTCTATTATATTTCAATGCAGAATATGTAGGTGTATACACATATGGATACACACACACACACACATATATATGCGCACACACATAAATAAAATTTCAGGAAACAATATTTATCCTTACCTCACATGCAATGCACTCTATTTGCTATTCTAATCTTTTTCAATTATTTAAAAATGATGGCCTCAACCCATTAAATTGATTTTATAGCCCACTAACAGGTCAACACCAGATTTTTAGAAACCCTAATGTAGAGGTTCCACCTTTACCTCCGATCCTGGAAAGCAGCTGGTGTCCAGGGACACTCTGCTCTTTGTACCCATCCTCACTGTGATCAGTGCCCAGAACCTCAGGAAGCCTCATTTCACTCAGAAACCAGTAAACTTTTTTGCTTGCTTGTTTGTTTTGTTTTAAGTAATCTCCACAGCCAGCGTGGGGTCAAACCCATGACCCTGAGATCAAGAGTCATGTTCTCTACTGACTAAGCCAGCCAGATGCCCCGGAAACCAGTAAACTTTTATCAGTTGCCATGAGTGGGTTCTGATTCCCTGACCTTGGCTCCGAGAACCAAAGGAGACTGAGAGGTCAAGATCATGAAGAAGAATGCCAAGCTGAATCGCCATACCAACATTCTCCCAAGAGACTCAAAACCCAAATGCACTGTATTGATCAGAAGTGGTGGCAGCAGATGCAAGGGTACACCAAAAGTCCTTCTGAGATGGATTTTATAACCAAGCTACAAGATATAAGGTCCATGGAGTGGTCACGATTTGACCATTTTATAAAACCTGTCAATAGCAATATCAACGGACATGCAAAGACACATCTCAAAAAGGACTTTCAGCTAAATCATGTCTATGGTATAATGACTGAGATATTCATGGCCCCTTTTTAAATATTTCCTTTCTTCTCAGGACTTTTCCGTCCCTTTAGTGTTTATTTCAACTATATAATATGTGACAACTCAGGGAAGTTATTTAAAAGCTTTAAATACATTTCTCTTAAACTTTCTTTTTAGTTTTGTAATTAGTTTCATTTACTGGTTCTCCTAAAACAAGGTAAATAATAACTCCCCTATAGAATGATGATTCCCTCTTTTTTAAAGGAAAAGACATGTTCAGTCACCTACAGCTGCATGGAGTGGAAGAAGCCCATATCTGTCTCAGACCATCTAAGGATAACCCTGGATCTGGAAGCTGGAGCTCTCCCACCATTGGCAGACAGGTCAATCCGTTTTCACAGCTCTCTGCCTTACAGAGGCCAGTATTATATGGTGGCTTGAACCAAGTAACTGGAATTGGATTAGTCCCATTTTGCAGCTGAAGAAGACAAAATTCAGAGAGGTTGAGCAATTTTCTCAAGTCCACAGAACACATGGAGGAACTGGAATCTAAGTCAGTGCTATGAATCGAAAGGCTACTCTCTTTTCTCTTCAAAAAAAAAAAAAAAGTCTTTCCATTAATGCACATGGGTTTGCAAGTTTAAAAATGTAGTGATTCTTACACCTCATATGAAGATTCATTACTTAGACATTCTTTTCCATACAAACACACTTCAAAAACCAAAACTGAAGTCAAAGTTAAAATGTGATTTGATTAATACATTTTCATTTTAACCCCAAAATGTATGTTATGTACCTAATGAATTGCATGAAGGTAAACTAGAATACTAGAGAGGAGGCAAGACTCATTTTCTTAAAAATAGCCAAAAATATATATTTTTCAAAAAAATAGATAAGGAATTTACTATATTAAAAAGGGATTCTTTGAGAAAGCAAGACCACCATGTATTTAAAACATTTGTTTGATTTTATTTTTAAATAATTGCCATGCCCTTTAAGACACTTTTATAATGTAAAGTGGTGTTTACCAATATCTTTTTCTCTACCAACTACATCAGAAAACAACAAGAAGCGGGGCGCCTGGATGGCTCAGTCGTTAAGCGTCTGCCTTCAGCTCAGGTCATGATTCCAGGGTCCTGGGATCGAGCCTCACATCGGGCTCCCTGCTCGGCCGGGAGCCTGCTTCTCCCTCTCCCACTCCCCCTGCTTGTGTTCCCCTCTCTCGTTGTGTCTCTCTCTGTCAAATAAATAAAAAAAAAAAAAAAAAAGAAAGAAAGAAAACAAGAAGAAGCTCATCCAAGAAGGAAGAACCATATGGTCCTCTCAATTGATGCAGAAAATGCATTTGACAAAATACACCATCCTTTCCTGATTAAAAGTCTTCAGAGTATAGGGATAGAGGGAACATTCCTCAAGCTCATAAAATCCATCTATGAAAAATCCACAGCGAATATCATCCTCAATGGGGAAAAGCTGAGAGCCCTTCCCTTAAGATCAGGAACACGTCAAGGATGCCCACTCTCACCACTATTGTTCAACATAGTACTAGAAGTCCTAGCAACAGCAATGAGACAACAAAAAGAAATAAAAGGTATTCAAATTGGCAAAGAAGAAGTCAAGCTCTCTCTTTTCGCAGACATGATACTTTATATGAAAAACCCAAAAGACTCCACCCCCAAATTACTAGAACTCATCCAGCAATTCAGTAATGTGGCAGGATACAAAATCAATGCACAGAAATCAGTTGCTTTCTTATACACCAACAATGCAACTGCAGAAAGAGAAATTAGAGAAATGATTCCATTTACAATAGCACCAAAAACCGTAAGATACCTCGGAATAAACCTAACCAAAGAGGTAAAGGATCTATACTCTAGGAACTACAAAAGACTCGTGTAAGAAATTGAAGAAGACACAAAAAGATGGAAAAACATTCCATGCTCATGGATCAGAAGAATAAACATTGTTAAAATGTCTACGCTACCCAGAGCAATCTAGACCTTCAATGCCATCCCGATCAAAATTCCAATGACATTTTTCAAAGTGCTGGAACAAACAAGCCTAAAATTTGTATGGAATCAGAAAAGACCCCGAATTGCCAAGGAAATGTTGAAAAAGAAAAACAAAGCTGGGGGCATCACGTTGCCCGATTTCAAGCTACATTACAAAGCAGTGATCACCAAGACAGCATGGTACTGGCACAAAAACAGACATACAGACCAATGGAATAGAACAGAGAGCCCAGATATGGACCCTCAACTCTATGGTCAAATAATCTTCGACAAAGCAGGAAAAAATATGCAATGGAAAAAAGTCTCTTCAATAAATGGTGCTGGGAAAATTGGACAGCCACATGCAGAAGAATGAAACTCGACCATTTTCTAACACCATACACAAAGATAAACTCAAAATGGATGAAAGACCTCAATGTGAGACAGGAATCCATCAAAATCCTAGAGGAGAACATAGGCAATAACCTATTTGACATCAGCCACAGCAATTTCTTTCAAGATACATCTCCAAAAGCTAGTCAAACAAAAGCAAAAATGAACTTTTGGGACTTCATCAAGATAAAAAGCTTCTGCACAGCAAAGGAGACAGTCAACAAAACAAAGAGGCAACCCCACAGAATGGGAGAAGATATTTGCAAATGACACTACAGATAAAGGGCTGGTATCCAACATCTATAAAGAACTTCTCAAACTCAACACCCAAAAAACAAATAATCAAGTCAAAAAATGGGCAGAAGACGCAAACAGACACTTCTCTGAAGACGACATTCAAATGGCTAACAGACACATGAAAAAATGTTCATCATCATTAGCCATCAGGGAAATTCAAATCAAAACCACATCTAACACCAGTTAGCATGGCATAAATTGACAGGGCAAGAAACAACAAATGTTGGAGAGGTTGTGGAGAAAGGGGAACCCTCTTACACTGTTGGTGGGAATGGAAGTTGGTACAGCCACTTTGGAAAACAGTGTAGAGGTGCCTCAAAAAATTAAAAATAGAGCTACCCTATGGCCCAGCAATTGCACTCCTGGGTATTTACCCCAAAGAAACAGATGTAGTGAAAAGAAGGGCCATATGCACCCCAATGTTCATAGCAGCAATGTCTGCAATAGCCAAACTGTGGAAAGAGCCGAGATGCCTTTCAACAGATGAATGGATAAAGAAGATGTGGTCCATACATACAATGGAATATTACTCAGCCATCAGAAAGGATGAATACCCAACTTTTACTCAACATGGATGGGACTGGAGGAGATTATGCTAAGTGAAATAAGTCAAGCAGAGAAAGTCAATTACCATATGGTTTCACTTATTTGTGGAACATAAGGAATAGCATGGAGGACATTAGGAGAAGGAAGGGAAAAATGAAGGGGGGGAAATCGGAGGGAGAGATGAACCATGAGAGACTATGGACTCTGAGAAACAAACTGAGGGTTTTAAGGGGGAGGGTTAGCCCGGTGATGGGTATTAAGGAGGGCACATACTGCATGGAGCACTGGGTGTTATACGAAAACAGTGAATCGCGGATCACCACATCAAAAACTAATGATGTATTGTATGGTGATTAACATAACATAATAAATAAAATAAATAAAATAAAATAAAATAAAATAAAATAAAAAGAAACAAGTAAAATAGGAAAAAAAATAAAAATAAATAAAATTAAGCTATCAGCACTGGTCTCAACATTGGTAATAATTAACAGGGCAATTAGGATGGACATAGTTCTCTACCTCCTCAAGGTTTATGATTACAGCCAGAGACCCTACATTAACATTAGGAGGCATAACCCCTTGCAGATAGTAAGCAGTGCTCCCTCTGGGCATCAGGTGGTCCTCACTCCCTTCCTTCCAAAAAAAGCCAAAAGTCCTGTTTTTTCACCCCCATAAGGGCTGCATAAGAGAAACTTCAGTCCAACCTTGACCTTTCTGTTGATACCAACATGCAAATGTGTTTAAAACACTCAAAAAGCCTCCTTAATCGTTTCAGCTTCAGTGAAAACCTAGATGAGACAAACTAGGGATAGAGAGTGAAGAAGAAAATGAGTGGCCAAGGAAATCAGAGATGTAAAGTGTCTATCAGACGTTCCACATGAGAGATTTGGAAGGAGTCAAATTCTAGCACAGTCCATATGTTCTCCAGCCAAAGATCCTGACTTGAGATTTTTACCATCCCAGGCCTCTCAATCATTTAAAAAATTATGTTGACCTCCTTCCCTGAATCTTTTAAGCCTTAGGATATATGTGGGGTAATAAAAAATGTTAATGGATTGGGAGCTTGGTTCTTGTGAAGTAAGATGGTTAACTTCAAGTTAACCTGTCTAGATATGTGAATAAAGTCTTTTAAAACTAGAAGGCCCACTAGGGCCAAGATGGGTTTTTCCAGAGCAGTCCTGTAGCTGAACAATTTTCCATGAGCTCAACTCACTTCACGGAACAACTTTAAAAATAAGAAAGAAATAATAAAACTCACCATATGGAAACCTCTGTGGTCTCTCCTTAATTTTCTGCCTCCTCTCTTCTTTGCATCACAGCTTTCCATAGGTAGTATGCAAAATATTTGGCTATCTGAGTCCTCCCAACCTGCAAAGGCTAGATTCCCAGGCCACTCTTCTACCTTAATCTACCAAAGCTGTATATGTCTAAACCCATAGGGATGGTATCACCACTGGGGGCAAGTTAGGACAGCACGATATGCACCACAGGCATTGATGGCTGACACCAGCAATCAGTACTGCCCTTCACAGAACAAGAGGCCCCAACCCTAGGACCCATGCTTTGAGGCTCAGCTCTGTACTTCCCTTGCTTGTTCTTCCCCACCGCTATCCTGGACCACATAATGCCCTGCCCAATTAGCCCTGGCTTGTTTCCAGAGTCCTTCACCTCCTAAAGGCAGATTATGTCACCAATACGCACACCCCTAGGCCCAAGGGGATGGGATATTCGCAGAGAAGGTAGATATGTGCACTATGTGGACATGGAACATGGGTATGTGGGCTAGGATATCTACCTACATATGCATGAGTCCCCTCCCAGTGAAGGTCAGCACTGGAGAATGGGAACAAAAGCCCTACAACATCCAGAACCCCTACACAAGGACTAGGACCATGGACCACCAAGATCCCACCCTATCCCAGGGGAATCTGGGAGACACTGGAAGAGCACCATTAAGAAAACACCTTGGAAATGGACAGAAATAAGTGATTAATACCCATGACCTTGGGCTTTAAAATGTGTAAGCTTGTGTGAAATGGGAAAGAGGATAAAGATAGTAATGGAAGGAGAGAAAACTATATATCTAAGAACAAACAAAATTTAAAAAGAAAATATAGTGTATTGCTTCATACCATAGTCAGTTATACGTACTTAGATACATCACAATCATGATTTTTATATTAAAAAGGGATTCCTTGAGAAAGCAAGACCACCATGTATTTAAAACATTTGTTTGATTTTATATATATTACGCATATGTATCTATAATAAGATATAAAAATGGCAGTTTCAATAAAGACACCAAAATACCATAGATCAGAAAATCCAAAATGAGGTACTAGACCAACCTATGCAGAATTTTCAAAAGAAATGAACTATAATTGGTATCATGACTCTTAAGTCCCTTACCCACTTGGAAAATATAAAAGACTATAGGAAGAAAAAAAATTCTGTGGGAAAATTTTCCTTTAGAAAAAACAGGGACATTCCCCCAACTCAAACCTTGTTGTTGGGGCAGGGCTGAGGCAGGAGAGACTCCAATGAGATCATTTAGACAGCTGATATGGGGCCCCTGAGGTTTGGGAACAGAGAGGATATCAGGAAATCTAGAAAGCAAGAGGCAGGCCAAGCAAGTGCTTCCACCGAGAAGGGTATATGGCAGGTCAAAGCACATCCACATTTCCCCCAGAGCACAGTAACCTGCCTTAAAAGCACATACTCCAGAGCCAGACTGCCCAGGTCTGAAACTGAAAATTAGCAGCTGTGTGGCCTTGAGTAAGCTGTTTAACCTCTCTGAGGCTCACTTTCTTCCTCTGTAAAACAGAGATAATAAAAGTGCCTACCTCATAAAATCACTGTAAGAATGAAATAAGTTCATATATGCAGAGGGCTTGAAATAGTATCTGGCACAAGCTCAGTGCTGTATTACTGTATGTTATTAACCCAATGGAGACTCCACAGGAGGCAGAGCCAGCCTAGAGCCATTTTAAGTCCTACCCAAGGGGACCAGGATCCTGTGTGGACTTAATCCCTGGAGAATAGGGGATTGGTGGTAGCAGTAGGCCAAAGGAAGGGCATCACCCACACCAGAGCCACTCTAGCCACAGGGTCTGGAGCTTCTGAAGTCCCCATTAAAGTGCCCATGAAAGGGAAAGAACCAGCTGAAACATCAGCCAGACCCAGAGATTCATCTTACAACAGTACAGTTCCCACCAGGACTTTTCATGTTCTACTCCCTCCTCCCTCCCCCTGTGCTAACCCTGGAGGAGTCAATTACAGCAGCCAGCCAGAGGGCAGAGAAAATTACCAAGAAAGAGAGAAGATAGGTCTAGAAACTCCCCCACCTCCCACCCCACCACAAATATACAACCCACAAAGGGCCATCACCCTGCATGGAGAGATGTGACCTTGTATCATAACAGGACTCCAGATTATTATATAAGACTGGGTATTCTAATGACAGCAAGAAGACAAGTTCTCCAAAGAAACAGGACCAATAGGATATATATGTATGTGTGGATATGTGTGTGTGTGTGTATGTATATGTATGTGTATATATCTCTATCTATATATATATAGATACAGGCATAGATGTATCTATATAGAGAGATTTATTTTAAGAAATCATGAAGGTTGGCAAGTCCAAAATCAGGCCATTAGGCTGAAGACCTAGAGAAGAGCTACCATTATAGCTCAAGTTCAAAGGCAGTATGCTAGCTAAATTCCCTCTTCCCCATGGGAGATCAGTCTTTTTTTCTATTAAGGCCTTCAACTGTTGATGAGGCCCACCCACACTATAAAAGATAATCTGTTTTACTCAGTCTTCTCATGTAAATGTTAATCTCATCTAAAAAATACTCAGAGAAACATCTGGAATAATATTTGACCAAATATCTGAATATTATGGCCCAGCCAAGTTGATACATAAAATTAACCATCACAGAGAAAAATGTTTCGTGTTGATGTTGATCATAACTCACAAAACAGGCTTATCTGATGTACTCCTTCTACACATACACACACACACACACACACACTTGCTTCACTGTGTGTTTTATGTGCTAAAATAGTAAATTACACAGATATAGGCTTTGTTTTCATATTTTGTTACTAACATTAGACAGTTAAGTAGTAGTTCTACACTAGCAGAAATTAGAATTAGAACATACCTTGTTTTCCCAAAGAGATCGTAAGGTTTTTTTTTGGGCAGGGGGAGTTCCATCTTCTGTGCCTTCATAGTACCACCCTGGGTGACACCACATATGTAGTCTATGATCAAGGTGTATCTGCTTGATACTTAGCCCTCCTTTCTGTAATATGAATGCTAAGCCTCTATCTAATAGAACTGAATTTTTAGGCAATCAAGTTGATACACATGGAGTCCCTGGATAAGAGAATTTTCCCTTTGCTCTACCTGCAGGCAAAGTCAGAAGTGGTGGGAGATGGGGGGTGGAGGGGCAAGAAAAAAAGAAGAGGTATCTACCACATTAACCGCTGGGTCTACCCCAGGGTTTTTCTCAAGCACAGTTATGTATGGAAGCTTTATTTATTGATTCACAAATGTCTACTGAGTACCTACCATATGGCAATGCCTGTCCTCTTAAAAGTTATCATCCTTACATAGATGTAGTGAAAAGAAGGGCCATATGCACCCCAATGTTCATAGCAGCAATGTCCACAATAGCCAAACTGTGGAAAGAGCCGAGATGCCTTTCAACAGATGAATGGATAAAGAAGATGTGGTCCATGTATACAATGGAATATTACTCAGCCATCAGAAAAGATGAATACCCAACTTTTACATCAACATGGATGGGACTGGAGGAGATTATGCTAAGTGAAATAAGTCAAGCAGAGAAAGTCAATTATCATATGGTTTCACTTGTTTGTGGAACATAAGGAATAACACGGAGGACATTAAGAGAAGGAAGGGAAAAATGGGCGGGGGGAGTTGGAGGGAGAGATGAACCATGAGAGACTATGGACCTGAGAAACAAACAGGGTTTTAGAGGGGAGGGGGGAGGGGGGATTGGTTAGCCCGGTGATGGGTATTAAGGAGGGCACGTACTGCATGGAGCACTGGGTGTTATACGAAAACAATGGATCGTGGATCACTACATCAAAAACTAATGATGTATTGTATGGTGACTAAGATAATAAAATTAAAAAAAAAAAGTTATCATCCTTACTCTAAGCAATACACAAAGGTATTTAATCCCCTATAGTCAAGGAACATGGGGGGGTGCCTGTGGGTCCCCTCTGGGACACACTCATTTCTCCCAAGGTGAGGGTCACATAGCGAGCAGTAGACCGAAGTGACATCATCTGGCTATGCTTTTTCCTTCCTCTACTAAACAGGATGGCAAGTATAAATAACTATGCACACACTGGTTACAAAGATCAGTGAGATAATGCAAGTGAAAGTGCTTTTTTAAAAACTTTAAAAAGTGCTTTTTTAAATGTGAATACAAATATAAGGTATTTCTAGACTCTGCCTGGGAGATTTTTCCTACTGGCCTCCTTTTAGAAGAAGCCAGCAGAGCTGACTTGCTATCATGTAAGGCAACTGCCATGTAGGGTGAGACTCTATACCTTTTTATCTGCTTAATACCCCCACCATGGTCCCTCAAGGGGAAGATGCTAGTAAGGGTAGCTTTACAACTGCCTGCTCCCAAATAACTCCCCCATCAGCCTATGGTACCTATCTGATATTCAAACACTGGAGAGTCATTCCTATGGGCTAAACTGTCCACCAAAGAATCAGCACATTAACTTATTATTTACGGACTTTTTTTTTTTTTTATGTGAATGTGCCTTGGTTTACGGAGCCCCATTCTAACACCACAGCCAGAAGAAAGGGTATAGCTGGAAGGTAGGGGAAAGAGGGACCAGTAGAAAACCTTATTTTACTGATTGGGAAACTGAGGCTCAAAGCAATGAAGACAACTGTCCAATATCACACAGCTAGCTAATCAGTGAGAGAACTGCAGCAAGCTCTGAGAGCCAAGCCATTCTCTTCGCTACTATGAGCACTCCTTGCTGACCAGTTCTCTGTACCAGACGAATTAGAAAAAATACTTCACTACTAGAAATCTACTGAACCAATGAGCCAAATTCTGGGTACACAACAGAAACTCGCTCAGTAAATGCTTTTTGATTAATTATTAATAAAACTTTATTGCAGGGCACTAGTGTTATTTTTCCAATTGCTTTCACACTTACAATCTCATTTTTATCTGCAGAGCTGATAGTGCAGGTGTCATCCAATTCAAGAGCAGGAGACTAAGGCTCTGAAGGCTTACATGCCTTTCCAAAACAGGCACAGAGTCTCCCTAGAACCCAGATGTCCTGACTTGCTGCCAGTGTTCTGCCATGGCCTGGACTCAACACCACCACAGGAACCCAGAGAGTTGATGTGGGTGCTGCCGCAGCAGTGGTGCCAGATGGCTCTTTGCCAGCCCATGGCAGTGACTTCGTATTCTCAGGAACCCTTCTCCACCCTCCTGGTGAGGGAGGGGGCAGGCAAGCCCGCGCTTTTATGAGCTCAGTTCATAATGGGGAAACCTGGGTTTGCCAACATGTCCAGTGCTCCCACACAGGGCACAAGAGGCAACCCAGCCTCTGCCTTCAGGGTTCCTGGGGATCCACCCTCAGAGATCCCAGTTCCAGTCGTCACACACTGCAATTTCCCCCTGGGTCATCTAGAAGTCCTTTGGGCGAAATTAATGCCTTTTTTCAGGGTGCACGTGCACGCACACACATACGTACACATACACTTTTTACATATTTTGAAATTAATTATTTATATATGACTATTTTTTTCCCACTTGACTCCTGGACAGCAGTGTCAGAACTTTCCACCTTGTCTTTAGCTTTGTATCTGTAGCACCCAGCCTGAGTAACATAGAAGTTTGACACGTATTTGTTAAAATGAAATTAGGGTGGCTGCAATACCTCTTGGGAAGGGTAAAACATTAAATCACGAACTCTTCAGTCCGAATTTGCTTGTCCTGGACAGGTGCTCTGGGATGGCAGGAGCCCCAGTCTCCTGAGGCTATGAAGCAACAAGAGAAAAGAGGCGCTGGCTGAGAACAAATCCCAGAATGGACAAGGAAGTCCCAAGGGCAGAATCCCAGATACCAGAACTGGGCTGCATTTTACTGCAGATCCCTTCAAGTCCATTTGAAGAGCAAAACTGTTCAAAAACTAGGATTCAAGACAGAAAAGTTACAAAACCTAATACCAACTAAGCTCACGGGGGATGATCAAGGCAATGAGTCCCAGGGTGGCTCCTACAATGTGTGCCGAGGTCTCACCTTCCCTTCCCACAAGTGTGGGTTCAAGGAGTAGATCTGATTGTTACTGCTGTTCCAAGAAGAGACCTGACACAGAAACGACCAGTACTGCCTGGATACCATTCATGCCTTCTCCAGGACTAACCAGGGGTGCTTATTTTCCTTCCTACCTCCAGCTCAGCTTTCCCAAAAGGAGTTTAAGAATGGTGCCTCTACTGAGTTGAGGGACAAGGGCTCTGTGGAGTCTGACAGGATTACTCAGTATTGAATGGGAAAGTAGAAGAAGGATTTTCTCCATGCAACATACAGAAACAAGATTGAGCTCTGAATAAATCAAAACCATCTAGAGTTGGTTTTAGAAACACGGGACAATTTTTGAGAAAGGGGGATATAGGGTTGTTGTTCTTATCTCTATGGCTCATTGTGGCATTTCTGGATTCTGTTTCTATTCATTTATTTATTGGGTATTAAGTAGTCGAGGGCTTACTATGTGCCCAACACTGTTCATATATCATCTTACTAAATTTTCCTGTTAGATCTATGTGTTAGATATAATCATGTCCACTTCCTAGAATAGGGACATTGAAATAGACAAATTAAGGAACCCAGAATCACATACCTAATAACCAGCAAAGCCATATTCAGCCCTAGTTGAGTCCAAAACCCTTGCATTTTCCAGTATTCCGGGCCTCTGCTTTGTCCCACAATCTACCTACCCTGCTTAAATGAGTCTTTTCTGAGGACTAACCAGGTACTGAATATTGCGCTGGTTCATGTGGGAGTAACAAAAGAAGTAGAAGGCCTGGCCCCCTAGCCTCAAGGGCATCATCAATAATGAAGAGATAAAATACTCAACAAATGCTAATTACTTGAATTATAGCTCTAGCTTGAGACTAAGAGGTCTACCTCCCTTCGTCTGATCTGAGATATGAAGATAAGTCAAATGCATTGGGCCCCACTCAAGACAAAGACTGAAAGGGCCTCCTCATCATGCCACCTGAAGGAACTTGAAAGTTACTCAGTGTACACAAAATTACCATTCAGGGCTAAACATTTTGGTTTTGACCATTTTTTTCCTGTAGAATTTTAAAATCAAAAAATTAAAAATAAATAATAGATAGATGGATGGATGGATAGATAGATAGATAGATAGATAGATAGATAGATAGATAGATAGATAGATAGATAGATAGATATAAAATCCAGGAATTAGGAGAGCCTTCTTCCATTTGTTGGGAAACCAAGCTACACACAAGAAGTAAATTTAAGCTTGGTTCATTTTTCTTCTACAGGTTATTAACATCAGGATCTTAGGGTAAAACTGGAAAAAATAAAGCTCATACACTGAAAGAAATACAGTTAAGGAACTTATACCAAGAATTAATCTGTATATGTAATAAAACCTGAATCATGGTACAAAGCCAGGCATTTTAAATTCGACAACTATTTATTGACTGCTTTGCCATGAAGCCCATACTTACAAAGTCCAAATGCCTTATAATAGGCTATCAGAGCCTTTAAGGTCTGGTTGCAATCCAACCTCCAGCCTTACTTATACCTTTTTCCTAAAACACAGCCTGTGGCCCAGCCACTGGCTACTTCATCCCATGCTCTTCTAAGGCTGTTGTGCCTTCAAGCACGCCACTCCTTCTGCCTGAGCTGATCTCCCCCATTCCCCATCTAGTGATTCATCCTTCTGAACATTCTGTATTACCCCCTCACTGATGTTTTCCCCCACCCTCACAGGAAATGTCCTTTTTCAACGCCCACAATCCTTGGGGTGTAACCAAAGTAGCAAAGAGTTCTGAATTGAGCCCAGGCTGAGCCCACAGATATGTTTGGGGATATCTAACGAACAGGTGGGGCAGGAGCTTCTTGGGTTAGAATTTCTCCTACGGGAAGACAGAATCACACAAAACAGCCTTCGTCAGTGGGGCAGGAGTCACCAAGCAAGGTAGGATAGCTATGTCAACCCTAGCCCCTGATGGACTTGTGTCTGTATCTCAAGGAAAAGATGAGTAAAATGGAAAAGTTCTGTTCCCTCGTAAACCTCTGTGAGACGCTGGGGGACAACTGCCTTGGGTTGCTCTATCAATGTATGCTTAGTGGCATCTGCACCACAGGCTACAGTTGAAGCAGCATCTATGGCCAAAGAAGGCAGGGGTGAGGATGACATCTATCGAGGGGTGGCATCCAGCAGCAAGGGCAGCAGAGCCCAGAGGTCAAAGCTCACCTAGTGGCCAATGCAGAACTATAAGACAGTGAGAAATAACGAGTAGATACCCCAGCAGCTGACCCAACATAGGTGTGAGCATACAGGAGACAGTTAAGGAGCCTCAGGAATGCCAGGAAGGGGCTTTCCACAAAGCTGAGGTAGGAACAGAAAATGATGACATATAAGATAAATCAGCACGGCATTTATCAGCTTATTTTGGTGTTGAATGAGTATCTCCCACCCTGCCCCTTTTAGGCAGAAAAAATTACAGAGGTCAAGAAGGGAGTGATTCTGTCTAAGTCCTTTTTATCCCTCCAAGAGAGACTTGTACATCTGACATGTACTGCCTAGTATTCAAGACATGGATGGATGGATGGATGGATGGATGGATGGATGGATGGATGGACAAATGGTTAGAGACACTGTTAGGGGCACTGAGCTTACCTCAGGAAAAGTGAGCCACATGAACATGAGTCCAGAGATGGGAATGAGGAGAAAACCAGTATGACCCAAAAGTGAATACCAGGAAGTAGTGAGAAATTAAGTCCAAGAAGTAAGGTAAGGCCTGTCAACGGAGAGCCTTGAAAAGCAGAGGGGTTTAGACTTGGAGTAACATGGCACTCAAAGGTATTCAGAGCCAGAGCTTATATGTCTACATACCAACCAATTTGTGGTCCGTAGGGAAAAAAAATGTAACTTCAGTCAAACACTTGGTTTCTTAGGTTCTCTATGATGTTAAATGACCAGCCGAAAATCTGTTCTCAACCAGTTAATTTACTTAGTTTTCAGATTTTCAGATTTGGTTTGAGGGAATATTTTGAGGACAGGGTGCAAGTTTGTTTCTCGTTGCTTTACTTGTACAAATATCATGTTAAGGCTGTTTTATAGATGGGCACACTGAAGATCAGTGAAATGAAAGGAACTTTCAGTAAGGCTTGGCAACAAAGAGACTCCCAAATACTCTGGACCAAGAGTCTTCACAACTTTGCTGCTCCCTTCATGGGAACACTTGAGTGAGTAGCCTGTCTCCACTAGACTATCTGTGTAGCTCGCACAGCCTCCTATAACTGAATTACTCTGTTTCTAGCTTCACTCTCTTCACAAGCCCCCAGGTACTGAAGTCACCAGTGAGACATTAAGATTTTTCAGAAACACCACACTTCCTTAAGATCTGCTTTGAGCTCCAAAAGATTCCTCTGCAATCTGCTTTATTCTGTTCCTTCTTTGGCCTGTGAGCAAAATCTGGTAGGGTTGAAGAAGAGAGAAGAGGTCGGGGCAGGGGGTAGGAGAGGAGGACAGTTTTGTTTCATTTTGAGTTGGGCAGCCCACTTAACCTCAGTTTCCCTGTCCTGGGAGGGAGCTGATTTAAAGATGCTTATTGAGAGATTTTACTTCTAAATTCCTTTAAAAATCTCTGAAAATCAGGGGCACCTGGGTGGCTCAGTCGGCTAAACATCTACCTTCAGCTCAGGTCACGATCTCAGAGCCTCAGGATCCAGCCCCATGTGTCCGCCCTTCGGCTCCCTTCTCAATGGGAAGTCCACTTCCCCCTCCCCCTCCCTCTTCTCTTTGCTCTCCCCCTCCCTCTTCCCCTACTGGTGCTCTCTCTCAAATAAATAAAATCTTAAAAAAACAAAACAAAACAAAAAAAAAAAACCTCTGAAAATCAATTAAAATGGCAAAGAGAAAAAAGAAAGAAGGGATGAAAGGAAGGAAGGAAAAAAAAAGTCCCACGGTTTTAGGCCTTCTTTTTGCCCCTATGGAGACAGCTCCCAAATATTTCATGACCACTCAACATCTGCCCCACCTGTTACACATGCCTTACAAACTGGCTCAGAATTTTATTACATTTTCAACTAATAAAATTCTCCTTATTCACAGAACACACTCTCCAGGTAAAGCACGCATGGCCTGAACTCCACTTTTGAAACTTGCTCATTGTAGGTAGGTGTGCCATTATAAGCTGATTTTATTTTATAGATGGTTTCCTTTTTCCAAAACAAATGTTCTCAATGTCTTGTCTCCAAGACAAAGCACCAAAGGCCCAGTCTTCATAGCCATTTAATGGGAGCCAAAGAGAACATGCACAGTGAAAAAAGGCAGTATACACCTAAATGCAGATCCTGGACAGTATTTTTAAGATAATTCAATTATTATGAAAATGACTTGATGGTCCTATTTCTAAAGGGGGAAAATAAAAATTTTTTAGGTACTTTTATGGTCATATATTATTACACTAGTGAGAAATGGCCTTTTTATCCAGGTATCTGTACCTGATCATAGTAATGACAATAATAAGAATGTTATATTTTTATAGGCCTCAAATTCCAAAGGCCCGTAAGCACTTCATATCATCATCATTATTATTGTAACTCACAGTTAATTATACACAGCCTGGGCATGCAAGTAAAAACTCTTGTCTATGGTCTGATTGATTCATAACGGTAAGGTCAGTGGTTCAAATCCTGGGAAGGGTGCTCATGGGCAAAGTGGTTGCTGCTTCACAAATGCTGCACACCGGCAGGAAGGGGGCTAGTGGTCTCCTAGGGAGGGGAAGGCTGCAGTATCAATGTTGCTGCCATAGCTTGGGCCTAGAGACAAACCTTCGGCGGAACTGGCCTGAGATGGTTGGTGCCCATTTGGTTTGGATTCTCTGAGACTGTCCCAATCTCAAATACTTTTCTCTTTTGACAGTATATTAGTTTGGTAGGGCTACCGTAACAAAACATCAGAGACTTGGTGGCTTAAATAACAGAAATTATTTCCTCACAGTTCTAAAAGCTAGATGTCCAAGATTAAAGTGTTAGCAGAGCTGGTTTCCTCTGAGGCCTCGGTTCTTGGCTCCTCTCTGTGTCTTTGCATGATCTTCCCTCTGTACACGTCTGTGTCCTAATCTCCTCTTCTTATAAGGACACCAGCCATATTAGATTACAGCCCACCCTAATGGCCTCATTCTAACTTAGTTCACCTCTTTAAAGACCCTATTTCCAAATGCAGTTACATTCTGAGGTCCTGAAGATTAGGACTTGAATATTTGAATTTCGTGGGGGACACAATTCAGCCCATAGCAGAAAGTATCCCAATTCTGGGTTCAGAAAATATGTATCATGATTATGATCCACATAGTGTCTTCCACACAATCTTCAGCCAAAATACGGCATTCTACTTAGGGAAGCTAGAGGTAGAACTCCTCCCTCTGATTTTCCCATGGCTCTTTTGCCATGGTTCCCATTCAATGTCAAGCCCAAAATCACCTTCTCAAAGAGGCCTTCTCTGACTCTGGAAACTAACACTGTTGTGCACCCCACCCCCCAACCACATCGCCCTTTTTTCATAGCACTTATCACTACCTGAAACTGCCTTGTTCATTTATTCGTTTACTTTACATAGTCTGTCTTCGCCACTAGACTTTAAGTTCCAATGCAGAGAAAGCTTATCAGTATCTATAGTTGTATCCCAGGGCTGAGGGAAGAACCTAGCACATAGTAGGGTTTGAAATATGTTTGTAGGCATTAAAGGGCAGCAAGAATAGAAATGATAAAAACTGGATATAGTGTGCCTGGGGAAAGGTTAGCAGGCTATTTTCCCAATAGTTTTCCAGAATGGCCTTTGTTCCCTGGTAAATGTACCAGGCCCCAGTCATGAAGGCTCAGAGACCAGGCTTTGTCAGCACCCAAAAGATAAATCGCTCAGACGAGGACCCACATTATACCAAGCTTACCAGGCTGATACACTGAAGAGGATGCCATTTTAGTAATTCACTCTGAGGAATAACTGTCCTGAGGACTGGATACTTAAAGAACAATGTGACCAACACATCCCTCCCATACAGGTAGGCCTATAAGAGGCCAAACATAATCACAAGGTGATACAGTGTACCTGGACTCCAAAAAGGCAGTCTGAATAACTGAATATTTAATCACATCTAGCTAAATATTCTGATCTTACAGTAGGAATGGTGTTGTCAATGGCACTGGAAGACACAGATCCAGTGGCAGAGGCTCCTGGTCAGTGCTCACAGGGGCAATGGCAGCATCTGCTTCAAGGATTTTCCCTCTTCTAGGTTTCTGGGGGTTGGCCAATCCCTCTTCTCATTGATGCATTCTAGTGTTGGGTATGTTAATACATTCAGTCCCTCACAGTCAAGTCTTGGCCTATCTGCTTGTTGGAGGAGAATTCCCTCCTCCCTGCCCTGATCTATGTCGAAAACTTAGCTCTCAGAGGGCAATCATTTCCTTCATTCCAAGCCCTGGCAAAACCAGAAATATAAAAACAATATGTAGTCAGCATTTATTCACTCAAAAATATGTATTGAGCACCTTCTTCCTATGTGACAGGTAATGGGAACAGTGATGAACAAGATGAAGATCTCTCTTTTCAAAGTACTTTCTTTCTGTTTGGGAAAAAAACAATAAACAAGCAAACAAATAGCAAGAAAGTATCAGGGAGTGATATATGCTAAGATGAAAATCAAAATAGGGTAATATAAAAAATGATCTCCCTTCTGAACAGAGGGAACAAAGAAGTTGGAAACAATGACAAGGAAACAACATGGATACAGATCTAGAGGAAGAACATTCCCAGAAGAGGACACAGCAAGTACAAAAGCCCCAAGGCAGAGCATACTCAGGGGCAACAAGCTTTTTTTTTTTTTTTTTAAGATTTTATTTATGTATTTGACGGACAGAGAGAGCATGAGTGGCAGGGGGTAGAGGGCAGAGGGAGAGGGAGTGGGAGAAGCAGATTCCCCGCTGAGTGGGAATTCCCACATGGGACTCAATCCCAGGACCCCAGGATCATGACCTGAGCAGAAGGCAGACACTTAACTGACTGAGCCACCCAGGTACCACCAGCAGCAACAAGCTTAAAGGAGTAGAACGGTGGGTAGGGGAACCACAGCAGAGTGTGCAGAGGAAGCAGGGCACATGAGGAGGCTGGGGACACACAGAAGCCAGACCACTCTGGCCTGGTAGCAGGGGTGCAGTGGGAAGCTGCTGGAGGGTTTTGACGAGGGGAGACCTACAATTTACATTTTAAAAATATCAGTCTGGGTACTGTGTGGAGAATGGACAATAGAAGACAAGGACAGAAGTAGAGACCAGTTAGGTAGCCACTACCGTAGTACAGGAGAGAAATGACGATGGTACAGACCAGGTAGCAGCAGTGAAAATGAAGAGAAATGGGGTGATTCAGGCTAGCAGTTAGGTCTGAGGTACCTCTTAGACAAGTGGAGAGGCACAGTTGGTCATTAGAGGGAAGAGCCCAGAGTTAAAGGGAGCATTTAAAATTAGAAATACAAATTCTAGAGTCATCAGCATGTATGTTGTAATTAAAGCTGTCTGCCTGGATAGAATCACCCAGGAGTAGAGTACAGATTGAGAAGAGAACCCTAGTAGAGTCTAACCTTCCCATTAGAGAAGGCAGAACCAGCAAAGGATTTCAGGAAGAAGTGGACAAGAAATAGGTAGGAGAAGACCAAGAGAATGAGGGGTCATGGAAGCCAAGAGAAGAAAATGTTCAAAGTGAGGGCATGGTTAACTGGCTGGAATATTTATAAGAAATTTAGTAAGATGATGACAGAGATGCAATACTGAGATCAGCAATAAACTTGAAAAGAGCAGTTTGGGTTTCATAGTGAGGCTGGAACCCAACTGAGGTGGGCGGAGGAAAAAAAGGTACGGCAGGGAAGTATAAACAGTCATTATAGACAGATTTTTCTTGGTTTGCTGAGAAAGAGCAGAGAAATTGTAGGAAGAAGTAGCCTCAAGAGGCAGATACAGTTTTAAGAGGTAAATTTCAAGAATATGTTTCAGGCTGATTAAGAATGATCCCCTAAAGAGGGAGAAGTCATGGTGCAGGTCTTGAGAAGGCCAAAGAGATGAGATCTGAAGCACAGGGGGAAGGACTGGACTTTGTTAGGAGCATGGACTCATGACCCAACAGGAGGAAAGGTAGAGCACAGCTGAAGATGCAGGAAAGTAGGTAAAGCAGAGGAGGTATGCGTAAGATTTCTACTATCTTCCCTGCAAATTATGAGACCAAGTTGCCAGTGAAAAAGAGGTAGGAGGCAAAGGACATGGAGTAGGCTTGAGTAGAGAGTAGTGAAATGGCTATGCACTGCAGAAGCTGCATCTGTGATCTGGGCTCATGAATTCAGAAGGAGCCCAGATAGCACCAAATTCATGCTCACTAGTGACTGTGGTAGCTCAGGAGAAGGAAAGAGAACAATGAGCTGACGCTGTCAGGGAAGGCTTCACAGAAGAGGGGCCACTTAATGAATAGGTGGGACTCAGATTCACAGGCCAGGCCCTCCGGGTGAAAAAAACAGTAAGAACAAAAAACAAAAATAGAGATGAACACAACAGACCAGTCAGGCTACAGGGGAGCAAGGGGAGGTAAAGACAGCCCAGAGGGCCTTATGGAATAGTGGAAGGTTCTGAAGAAAGGGCAAACAGCAAGATTAAAGCAGGATTTCAGAAGATTAGCACAGCATTGGTACATAGAATAGGCTGGAAGGAACTTTCTGGCCAAGAGGAGTGGCCACCGTAAGCCCAGAAGACCAGGATTGACTAATTAGAGGTGGGTACAAAGAGGATACAGACGCCTGTCCTGAGGATGACACCTTCATCCATTCAATTCTTCCCTGAAGATTTTATAGGCCTGTTGGGGAACATGAGAAGCTGAGAATATTTTCCAAGATTTTGTCTCTTAGGTGAGTCAATTCTAATGCCCATTCTCCCTGAGGAAAACAGTCCACCCACTGAATGTTCTTGGCCAAACAATGTGGCAACAGTGGTGGTAGCCACCGATAGGCTGAGTGCTTGAAATACACCAGCAGGGCAACTGGGTGGCTCAGATGGTTAAGCGTCTGCCTTCGGCTCAGGTCATGATCCCAGGGTCCTGGGATCGAGTTCCGCATCGGGCTCCCTGCTCCTTGGGAGCCTGCTTCTCCCTCTGCCTCTCTCTCTGTCTCTCATGAATAAATAAATAAAATCTTTAAAAAAAAAAGAAAGAAAAGAAATACACCAGCAGTGGGCAAAGCCTGCATATATGCCTTACTTCACTCAATCCTCAGAAAAACCCTTTGAAGCACATGCTTTTACTATCCCCATTGACACACAAGAAAACTGTGTCACAGAGCAGTTGTCACACAGCAGCTGTGTCACCCAGCAAGAAAAGGGGAGGAGTCAGGTTCAAACCCAGCCTAAAGTGTGGGTCGTGGAACCACTGCCCACAAGGTCCTTGACCAGACAAAAGACTTGTAAAGGGAAACACCACAGATGGGAAAAACCATAGCCCCAAGCTCAGCAGGAAGAAATAGGGCCCAAATTGCTTGTGGCCAAACTGAAATGTCCTGGATGTGTATGGGGCTGATCACAGACTGTGGGCCTCTCCCATGAGGCCAGGTGGAGATCTGTCAGCTGCAGAGGCCCAAAGAGAAAAGCAGAAAGAAAAAAGGAAGCACCAAAAGTTAGACCAATATACCAACCTCACTGTTTCCTCATTATAAACCACCTTCTCCCCAGAATCATTCCACAGGAAAGCATCAAATTAAGGACTTCTTGTGCTACCCTGATACCCAGTTTCTAAAGAGATTGTAATTTACTGATAAGGAATGGAAATACGATATGTATCCCCTGGAGGCTAAAAGACTTAAATTTTTGTTTCTTGGTTTCTTTTCTGTGATTTTACCTATTTCTTCCACGTTCGGCTCCTGAGCCACCAATGGCTGAAGAAGATATCAGTATGACAAGGACACACTGCAGAGCCTTCCTAGAATATGTAACTGATAAATGTACTTATGTTAGTTATTATCACTCTGGAGCCAGCAAGCTTGAGGGTAGGTACATAAAGTCAGATCATTCCCAAATACATTCAGAGAAAGAGAAGATGGAATGGAAGAGTTTATTTTGTTTCTCCTAGTAGGTCAGTTTTAGAAACACAAAGTGCTCTGGGGTCACTTGGAAAATAAAGAAAACAGAATGTATCCGACTGCTGCCCAGGCTGGGGAAGCAAATCCCCAAATCGCACAGAACTAGGAAGGATTTGGTTTCATTAAAAGCAGCCACCGGCATTTGGCCCCTGAAGATGAAAGCAAAAGCCCCTTAAAAGGCTCGAACACGAGCTGAATTTCCGGACAAGTCCCTAGGGTGCCAAGATTGTTTCAAAGGAAGGCATGAATGTCTACATCTTCCCAGAGATTTGAAAAAGCAGGGCAGTTCCTAATACATTTCTCCCAATTGTCCAGAAGAGAACAGGAGATGAAGAACCAACATGTCAGGTGCTGCAGAGACTCTATGGTTTAATACTCACAACAACCACATACATGTTACTATTTCCAATTTACTGATGAGAACACTGAGGCCTCAGTGAGGTTTAGTGGCATGCCGAAGTCTGCATAATAAATAGCAGTCCCAGAAATCCAATGGAAGTCTTTCTAACATCAAAGTCCACGTTCCCTCAACCACTTTAACAGAAAAATTTGTGTTTCCAAGTCAGTGGGTCAGATTCTCACCAGGCCTACCTGTATGTCATCACATATCAGGCCCCTTGGCCTTCCACTTTGAGTCCACCAAAGCTCACATTCTGCTCTAGCCTAGAATAGCCAATTACCAACAGCTTATGACCCAGGCTCAATGTCTGGGTGAGGATGCTCATTTTCTAATTTGGGTTTTCATACCAGCCTTCCTCCAGAAAAGACAGAAGTTGGCTATGCAGGCTCTGTAAGACTCCACAGTTAACAAAAGAGGTCAAAAAAGAAGCTAAGGAAAGTGCATGCTCTAATGATATATGCTTTTATGTCTGATAGGCCACAGATCCAAGGTTCTAAGCCTTCTAGCACTGCTCTAAAAAAGGGAGGAAGGGAGGAAAGAAAGAAAGAAAGAAGGAAGAATGGAATGAAGGAAGTAAAGGAGGGAGGGAAGGAAGGAAAAATAACTTCTCAGATTCTCTATGTCCACAAAATTAAAAAAGCAAAAACACCAAATAAGAACACAATCTGCAACATCCTTATAATAATAGACTAAAGACATACTGCATAGAGCTATTTTGTAAAGCAGCTCCTACAGAACATTTTGATAAAAGCAGTTCTATAGGGTGTTGGGACAATGCTGTCTCCGAAACACACTGCTTGGCTCTCTGCTGAGAACAGTCAGTGTCTCAGTTTCAGAAGCCTCAGACCACACTCTCTTCCAGGGGACATCTCATTCCTGCTCTTGGTCACAAGAGAATGTGCATGGACTCCTGCAGGCCTACCCCGAGAGAAAAACATTGGCCTGCCGAAGTTAGATATCAGCCCCATAGTTTCATGTCCAAGGTGATTTTGAGAGTATACCTAAAGAACCAGAGTCACAACTAAGCGGGTAAAAGCACCTTCCTTCCCTTCAGGAGCAGCTCTGGTCCTGAAGTTTCTACCTAAAACACTAGTGCCCACCAACACCTAGATTCTAGTTTAAAGGGTTCTAGAAATTTGATTTTTTTTCCTCAACATTCTGTTCTTCTAAGACCTCCTGAATCCCAAGGAGGAATCTAGTTTGTCAGAAGACTTCTAGTCTGAGTTTGCAGACCCAGTTTCACTCACACACAACCTTCATTTCTTGCTCTAAAATTACACACCCTTCTCCCTCTCACTAAACCCTAGCTGGGACAGCAAGGGGACAAACAGACACCCTTGCTTCCCTCCCGTGGCCTCAGGCTCAACCTCTCCACTGAGTGGGGCTAGGTCGGGGAGGTGCTGGAGTGTGGAGCACTGGGGACAAGGAGTGTAAGCATGCATGACTCCTCGCGCCTGTTGTCAGACAAGGCTTAACAGAACCCTCTCCTAGTTTGGCTCTACTTTGTGGTGTGCACTTCAAGAGGTGAATCCAAGTGCCTTTTCCAGCCAGGGTTTCTGAGTGTCTCCATGCTAAGAGGTGAAGCACTTGACATTTGGCTGCCATGCTGTTGTGAGCACGTCTGATTCTGCACAAGGAATGTGGAAATCAGAATGTACCTGTCACAGGTGTCAACTTCTGTCTGACGGGTACAGATCTGGAGAGTGGTCACAACTAGCTGATCCTCATTGCAAATATCTTCCTTGTGACCTTTTATCTGCAGATGGGCAAGCACCAGCCTTTACATGCTAATGTGTCCCTTTATATTCCATGGGTTTCCTTCTAGCTCTATGGCTGTATGATGGGAATTCATGAGAGACAGAAATGGGGTAAGAGCTGTTCTCACTAAGATCACATGAAGCATGCTTAGAAATGGCACTGACCTTCTCTGGCCAATAGGATACCAATGGAAAGGTACAACTTATATAATAAATTAACATGCCAATCCTTTATGCATTTAAGAATTAATGATTCAGGGTGCCTGGATGGCTCAGTCAGTGTCTGCCTTTGGCTCCAGGTCATGATCCTGGGGTCGTGATCCTGGGGTCCTGGGCTCAAGCCCTGTGTCAGGCTCCCTGCTCAGTCTGCTTCTTCCTCTGCCCCTCCCCCCAGCTTGTGAGCACATGCATGAGCGCTCTCTCTCTCTCAAATAAATAAATAAAACTTAAATAAATAAAATCTTAAAAAAAAAAATATGTGATTCAATACCACTTAACATTCTAATTTATTTTATTATTTATTTAGGTGTCCCTGCCTCATTTGACAAAGGATTATAAATAGCTATTTCATTTTGGAGAGCACAGGCAATTCTCCTACTGTATTAAGTGTTCATAATACACATTGGACATAATCAACTGGTTACTTTTTAGGGGGCACAACTTTTCATGAAGCACACCACCATTAGTAATAACAGCTGGTTGAGTGGCTGTCTACTCAAATGGCACCATGTTCTTTCTTTAATGAATGGTGGCTAGAAATTTGTTAGTCTTACAAACGCTCAGAATTTTCTCAATGAGTTTTTGAGGAGGGGTTTCAATTGTGATTCACTATATTATAACCTTGGCTTATCAAAACAAAATTTATTTACAACCATTAAAATTTTTACTTATATTTCTAACCAAAAAATTACTCTACATATTTTTGTACATCCAAAACTCTCCAACCCCAACCTTCACAGATGAACACAGAGTCACAACCGATATCTGCTCACCTAGAGCAGAAACCACTGAAGCCACAAACTGGAATAAATACCCGAATGGTAATTTTAACAAGCTGCTGGAGGCTAAATGTAAACTAGCAGGAGAGTGAGTCCTAGTGCGATCCTTATGCTTTTGTGGGTTTTACCTCTAGGAAAAAAGTGAAGAGCCAAGAAAGATCTCCTCACAGCTCTGGGAGAAGTAGGAAAAGTGTAATCACCTGAAACACCTCAAGAGCATTCTCCATAACAAAGGCTTATTCTCTAGTAAAAAGACTCTGCCTTATCCCATACAGAACTTTATCCCTTATAGGGGAAAGTTCAATTATTAAACACCAGCACTCTCTAGCCTTCCTGTCTCACCTAAGTGGGGAAGAAACTAAAAAACACTTGTAGAAGTCACAGCTCAGACACAGGTCCACTAAAAGACTACGATTTTATCATAAAATTACAGAATACCTTCCCTCCCCCACATCTTGCCACCACATCTCAAAAGGACTCCAGTGTAACAGTGGATTACTGTTGAAAGAGCTACAAGGTTCAGACTCTATTTAAGGAGGAATTCTAAAGGAAGCCCAAAGAAAATAAGAGAGACAAACACAAGGACACCAGAGGAATTTGAAGCTCCTGGCACGTAAAGCTACAGCACACTAAACACTGCCCAACTCCAAGCTAGATTAACTTAAAATCTCACATGAGGCCTCTTACGCAAGTTGTTATTACCCAATACATTATGCCCAGCTTTCAAGAGAAAATGTAACATATGCTTTAAAAAAAAAAAGCAAGGAAAAAAAGCAGTCTGAAGAAATAAAGCAAGAATCACAGTCAGACCTAGAAATGACACAGGCTGTGGAAATACCAAAGAATCAAAAATAACTATGACTGGGGCGCCTGGGTGGCTCAGTTGGTTGAGTGTCCAACTCTTGGTTTTGGCTCAGGTCATGATCTCAGGGACCTGGGATCAGGCTCTGCACTCAGCAGAGAGTCTGCTTGAGGATTCTCTCCCCTCCCCCCAACACTCCCCACCGCTCACACGCATGCTCTCTCTAAAATAAGTAAATAAATCCTTAAAAAAAATAACTATGATTGATATTTTATGGACTCCAATGGAAAAAGTAAACAACATATAAGAACAGATGGATAAGGTAAGCAAAGAGATGGAATCTCTAAAAGAGAATAAAAAATAAATGCTACAAATAAAAGTAATGAACAGAAATGAAAAATACCTCTAATGGGCTCATTATGAGACTGGATATGGCTGAGCAAAGAATCTGTGAGCTTCAGGATATGTCAACAGAAACCCCAGACTGACATACAAAGAAAATAAAGAATGATAAAAACAACATCCAAAAGCTGTGGGGCAGTTTCAAGACTCGTATAACATATGCATACTTGAAATATCAGAAGGAGAAGAAAGAGAGAATGAAACAGAAGAAATATCTGAAGTAATAATGGTCAAGAAGTTGACAGAACGAATGACTAAACTACAGATCCAGAAACCTCAGCAAACACAAACAGGATAAATGCATAAGAAACTCCACATCTAGATCTATCATATTCAAATTGAAGGAAACCAAAACAATGGGGAAAAAATCTGTTTCTAGAGAGAAACAAGGATAAAAGTTAAAAGAGTTACATCAGATTTCTCATCAAAAGCCATGTAAGCAAGAAAATGGAGGGAAATGTTGAAAGTGGTGAAAGAAAACCATCAACCTGGAATTATGCGTCCGACAAAATTTTCCTTCAAAAGTGAAGGAGAGGGGCGTCTGGGTGGCTCAGTCGTTAAGCGTCTGCCTTCAGCTCAGGTCATGGTCCCAGGGTCCTAGGATCAAGCCCCGCATCGGGCTCCCTGCTCTGCGGGAGGCCTGCTTCTCCCTCTCCCGCTCCCCCTGCTTGTGTTCCCTCTCTCGCTGTGTCTCTTTCTCTCTCTGTTAAATAAATAAATAAATAAATAAATAAATAAATAAATAAATAAATAAATAAATAAATAAATAAATAAAAAGTGAAGCAGAGAGGGGTCTAGGTGGCTCAGTTCGCTAAGTGTCTGCCTTCCACTCGGGTCATGATCCCAGGGTCCTGGGATCGGGCCCTGTCAGGCTCCCTGTTCGGCAGGGAGTCTGTTTCTCCCTCTCTCTCTCTCCCCCTCCTCCCTGTTCATACTCTTGCTCTCTCCCTCTTTCTCAAATGAATAAATTAAAAAAAAAAAAGTGAAGGAGAAATAAGACTCCCAGACAAACAAAAAATGAGAGAAGTCATTGCCAGACCTGCCCTGTAAGAAATGCTAAGAAAAATTCTTCAAGGAGAAGAAAAATTATATAGGTCAGAAAGTCAGATCTATACAAAGGAAGAGTATAAAAGAAGGAATAAATGAAAGTAAGATATTTTTATTTTTCTTATTCTTAACTGATCTAAAACATAACCATTTGTTTGAACGAATAATTGTAACAATGAATTCGGTGATTGTAGCATATGGACTAGTGAAATCAATGACAGCAATGTCATAAGGGACAGGAGGGAAGAATCAGGAATACTCTATTATGCAGTACCTGCACTACACATGAAGTGGCATAATGTTATTTGAGGTTAAATTCAGTTGTAAACATGTATTGTAAACTCTAGGGAAAAAATATTTAAAGAAGTATAATTGATAAGAGAATGAAATGAGTCATATAAATTGTGTATAATCAAAACAAAAAAGTAGGGCAGAAAAGGCAGGGGGAAGAAAAACAATAAACATGGGCAACAAACAGAAGTCAATCCAACTCTATCAATAATTACTTTAAATGTGAATATTCATCTAAAATATACCAATTAAAAAACAGAGACTGTCAAAGTAGACTTTTTTAAAAAAACCACAAAACTGCAGGTTGTCTACAAAAAACCCACTTGTATTATAAAAACTCAGGCAGGTTAAAAGTAAACACTAATAAAAAACAAAGCTGAGCTGCTTCAAACAAAGCAGACCTCAGAACAAGGAAAATTATCAGGAATTAAGAGGACATTACATAGTGATAATGGAGTTAATTCTCCAAGAAGATATAACAATCCTTAGCATTTATGTACCTAACAACAGACTGTCAAAATACATGAGGCAAAAAACTGACAGAATCACAAGGAGAAAAAGACAAACCAAGCATTATAGTTGGAGACTTCAACACCTCTTTTTCACTTGATAGATCAAGCAACCAGAAAATAAGGATAGAGCTGACCTGAATAATACTATAATCAACTTGATCTAATTGACATTTACAGAATTCCTGACTCCAAAACATCAGAATACACATTCTTCTCAAGTTCACATGAATCATTCACCAAGAAAGACCACTTTCTGGACCATTAAACATACCTTCACAAATCTGAAAAAAACAGAAACCATATAAAATACGTTCTCAGACTATAATACAGTTAAACTGGAAATCAAAGAAGAAACCCAGAAAATCCACAAATATTAGGAATTTAAACAACTCACCTCTAAATAACACATGGCTCAAAGAGAAAGTCTCAAGATAAATTAAAACATTTTGATCCAAACGAAAATGCAGTTTATCAAAATTTGTGGGTTGCAGCAAAGGCAATGCTTACAGGTAAACTTATGGCACAGAATGCACATATTAGAAAAGAAGAAAGATCTAAAATCAACAATCTAAGCTTTCACCTTAAGAAACTGCAGAATGAAGAATGACTTAAGCCTAAAGCAATTAGAAGAGAAAAAAGGAAAAGTAGAGCAGAAATCAATGAAACTGAAAACAAACAAACAAGGTGGTTCTTTAAAAATACTAATAAAACTAATAAACCTATAGCTTAGGTTAACAAAGAAAACAGGAGACAAGACACAAAATGCTAATAACAGAAATAAAAGAGGAGTTATTACGACTAATACCAGGGCATTAAAAGGGTAATAGAGGATTACTATGAATAATTCTATGCCAACAAACTTGATAACTTAGATAAAACAGAACAATCCTTCAAAGATACAAACTAAAAATATCCACATAAGGAGAAACACATAATTGGGATAGCCCCATGTTTACTGAATACATTGTTAATATCTTCCCAAAAAAGAAAGCAGTATGCCCTGATGGTTTCACTGGTGAATTTCACCAAACCTTTAAAATATATATATACCAACTTCCCACAATCTTTAAAGAAAACAGAGGCAGAGGGAAAACTTCCTAACTCATTCTGTGAAGCCAGCATTACCCTAATACCAAAACCAAATAAAGACATTACAAGAAAGGAAAACTAAAAGTCAATATCGCTCATGAACTACATGCAAAAATTCTCAGTAAGATATTAGCAAATATTCAACAATGTATAAAGATAATACACCACAACCAAGTAGGATCTATTCCAGGTATGCAAGGCTGGTCCAACATTCAAGAATCAATCAATATAATCCTCCATGTCAACAGGCTGTAAAAGAAAACATACAATCTTATCAATAGATGCAGGAAAAGCATTTGACAAATCCTACGCTTGTTTGTGATGAAAGCTCTTAGCAAACTACGAATAAAGGGGAATTGCCTCAACTTGATAAAGAACATCTAGAAAAAAACCTACAGCTGCATCACACTCAATGATGAGAAAGTAAATACTTTCCCACTAAGATCACAAACAAGCAAGATGTCCACTCTCACCATTCCATTCAACATCGTACTGGGAGTCCTAGCTAGTACAATAAGACAAGGGAAGGAAATAAAAGGTATACAGATTTGGAAGGAAGAAATAAAACTATCTTTGTTTGCAAGTGACATGACTGCCAGTGAAGAAAACCCTAAAAAACATTAAAAAAAAAAAAAAATTCCTATAACTAATAAATGAGTATAGCAAAGTTGTTATACAAGCAATACAAAGTAAATATAAAAAACTCAGTTGCTTTTCTATGTAACAGCAATAAACAACTGGGATCTGAAATTTTAAAACAGAAATAAAACATTTACAATAGCATCAAAAATATGAAATACAAAATCTGACAAAATATGTACAAGTTTTATATGCAGAAAACTACAAAACTCTGATAAAAGAAATCAAAGGAAATCTAAATTAATGGACAGATCCTCTGTGTTCATGGTTTATGATGTCAATTCTCCCAACTTGATCAATAAATAGATTCAACACAATCCAAATCAGAAACACAGCAACCTATTTTGTAGATATTGACAAAATGAATCTAAAGTTTATGTAAAAAGCCAAAAGCCTTGGAAGACCCAACATAATACTGAAGAATAACAACAAAGTAAAGGATTCACTATAAAGCTACAGTAATTAAGACAGTGTGGTATTGGCAAAAGAACAGATATCAAGATCAATAGAACACAACAGAGAGCCCAGAAATTGACCCAAACAAATCTAGTTGACTGATCTTTGAGAAAGGAGCACCCAAACAAATCTAGTTGACTGATCTTTGAGAAAGGAGCAAAAGTAATTCAATGAAGAAAGTATAGTCTTTTCAACAAATGGCACTGGGATAGTTGTATGTCCATATACAAAAGAAAAAAAAAAAAAAGAAAAAATCCAGACACAGTCCTAACACCTTTCACAAAAATTAAATCAAAATGTATCATACACCTAACTATAAAACTCAAAACTATAAAACTTCTAGAAGAAAACATAAGAAGAAATCTAGGTGATCTTAAGTTTGGTAATGAATTTTTACACAGAACACCAAAAAAGCACAGTTTGTGAATGAAAAGTAGGACTTTATTAAAATTTAAAATTTCTGCTCTGTGAAAGACACTATTAAGGGAATCAATACACAAGCCACAGACTGGGAGAAAACATTTACCAAACACGTATCTGGTAAAGAGGACTGGTATCCAAAATGTACAAAACCTCTTAAAACTCAACAACAACAACAAAAAATCCAATTTTACATGCACAAAAGATCTGAACAGATACCTCACCAAAGAAGATACACAGATGGCAAATAAGTGTATGAAAAGCTGCTCAACATCATATGTCATTAGGGAATTATGTATTACAACAATGAGATATCACTAAACACCTATCAGTATGACTACAGTCAAAAAACTAACAATACCAATGCCAGCAAGGACACAGAGCAACAGGAACTCTCATTCATTATTGATGGGAATGCAAAAACATAGTCATTTTGGGAGATCGTTTGGCAGTTTCTTACAAGGCTAAACACAGTCTTCCCATACAATCCAGCAATCATGTTCCTAGGTAGTTTCCAAACTAACTTAAAAACTTAGGTCCACACCAAAACCTGTACCCAAATATTTATAACAGCTTTATTCATAATCCCCCAAAACTGGAAGCAACTAAATTGTCCTCAACGTGCAAATGAATAAATTGTGGTATACTATGGGTATACAATGGAATATTACTCAGCAATAAAAACCACAAAAGGACATGAATGACACATGGATGCGTATTGGTAAGTGTAAGAAGCCAGTCTGAAAAGGTTACATACTGCAATGACTCCAATTTTTAAGACATCCTTGAAAAGGTAAACCTATATAGATGGTAAAATGATCAGTGGTTGCCAGGAGTTCAGAGAAAGAGCAGAGGGCTAAATAGGTGAAGCACAGGGCATTTTTTAGGGTTATGAATCTCTCTGTATGATATTGTCATAATGGATACATGCCATTATGCATTTGTCAAAATGTATAAACATTTACAACACAAAGTATGAACTTAATGTATGTAAAATTTTAAATATAATTTAGGAGGTCAGGTGATCACAAAGATGAAATACGGACTATGACAAAAGACTCTAACAGTATTATAAATGCATGAACCAGGAGGCGGAGCAAGATGGCGGAGGAGTAGGAGACCTAAACTTCGTCTGGTCCCAGGAATTCAGCTGGATAGAGATCAAACCATTCTGAACACCTACGAACTCAACAGGAGATTGAAGAAAGGAATAGCAACAACTCTCTGAACAGAAAAGCGACCACCTTCTGGAAGGTAGGACATGCGGAGAAGTGAATCCGAGGCGATATTCGAGAGGATAGACGGCGGGGGAGGGGGCCCCGTCAGCCGCTACCGGCAAGTGATAGAGCCTCGGAGCACAAAATCGGAACTTTTAGAAGTCAGCTCCGCTGAGGGAGGTCGCTCCAGTGGCTAAGCGGGGGGTGTAACCGTCGCTGGGACAATGTGGTCTCAGGACCCTCGGGGTCACCGAAAGACCAGGGGTGCCTGAGTGTGGCAGAGCTCCCAGGTATCCAAGGAGGGAAGCTGGCTGCAGAGACGGATCCAAGGAGTGGGCTCTCAGCTCGGGGTTGCCATAAACCATGATCCGCGGCACAGTCAGGCCACTGCTCTTCCAGCAGGGACCCAACCGGCGGCAGATCCGGGGAGACTCCCCTTCCTCCCTCGGAGGAGCTCCTGCGCCCCGCAGGGATCTGCTGGGTTTGGAGACTCCAAAGGGGGTCATGTGCCAGAGATAGAAACATTCAGTCACAGGCTGGGTGAGCACGGAGTGCAGCCGGAGACCTGGGAGATGGGAGTGATTGACTGCTTTTCTCTGGGGGCTCACTGAGGAGTGGGGCCCCCAGTTCTCGGCTCCTCTGGGGTAGAGATTGGGAGGCCGCCATGTTCACTCTTGTCCTCCAAAGCTGTACGGAAAGCTTGCAGGGAACAAAAGCTCCCAAGAGCAAACCTGAACAGATTACTTAGCCCAGACCAGCAAGGGTGGGGCAATTCCACCTCCGGCAAAGACATTTGGGGACCACGGCAACAGGCCCCTCCTCCAGAAGATCAGCAAGAATAGCCAGCCAAGACCAAGTTTACCGATCAATGAGAATGGCCAAACTCCAGCGCTAGGGGAATACTGCACATAGAATTCATGGCTTTTTTACCATGATTCTTTAGCCTTTCAAAGTTAATTTTTTTTTTAACTATCTTTTTTTTTTAATTTTTCTTTTCCTTTTTCAACCAACATCTTATCAATCCCTTTTTTTAAAAAATATTTTTTATTTTTCATTTTTAGAGTCATATTCTATCCCTTCATGGTAGTTACCCTTATTTTTGGCATATATATATAAGTTGTTCTCTCTTTAAAATTTTGAGATACAGTTTCTTCTAACAGATCAAAATATACCCTAAATCTCTACTGTATGACTTTGTTCTAGTCTCCTGCCTAATCACATTCTCTCCCTTTTTTTCTAAATCTTCTTTTTTCAACCAACTTCTTATCTTATCAATTCCTTTTATAAAATCTTTTATAATTTTCACCTTTACAGTCATATTCCATCCATTCATCGTATTAACCCTTATTTTTGTACATTTTTAGTTTTTCTTTCTTTAAAATGTTGGGAGGCACTTTCTTCTAACAGACCAAAATACGTCTAATATGCACCATCCTGATCATATCTGATCACATTTTTTTTTTGTTTTGTTTTTGTTTTTATCTTTTCCTTTTTCTTTTTTTTCTTTTTCTTTTTTCTTTCTTTCCCTTTCTTTTCCCCCGGTTTCAGGTCTTTTCTGATTTGTTTACTGTATATTTTCTGGGGACATTGTTACCCTGTTAGCATTTTGTTCTCTCATTCATCTACTCTCCTCTGGAAAAAATGACAAGATGGAAAAAATCACCTCAACAAAAAGAACAAGAGGCAGTACCGACTGCCAGGGACCTAATCAATACGGACATTAGTAACATGTCAGAACTAGAGGTCAGAATGATGATTTTAAAGATACTAGCTGGGCTTGAAAAAAGCATGGAAGATACTAGAGAAACCCTTTCTGGAGAAATAAAAGAACTAAAATCTAACCAAATCGAAATCAAAAAGGCTATTAATGAGGTGCAATCAAAAATGGAAGCTCTAACTGCGAGGATAAATGAGGCAGAAGAAAGAATTAGTGATACAGAAGACCAAATGATGGAAAATAAAGAAGCTGAGAAAAAGAGAGATAAACAACTACTGGATCATGAGGGCAGAATTCGAGAGATAAGTGATACCACAAGACGAAACAACATTAGAATAATTGGGATCAACAACAATACAGTTAATAGTGGGGGACTTTAACACCCCCCTCACTGAAATGGACAAATCATCTAAGCAAAAGATCAACAAGGAAATAAAGACTTGAAATGACACATTGGACAAATGGACTTCACAGATATATTCAGAACATTCCATCCCAAAGCAACAGAATACACATTCTTCTCTCGTGCCCATGGAACATTCTCCAGAAGAGATCACATCCTAGGTCACAAATCAGGTCTCAACCGGTACCAAAAGACTGGGATCATTCCCTGCCTATTTTCAGACCACAATGCTTTGAAACTAGAACTCAATCACAAGAGGAAAGTCAGAAAGAACTCAAATACATGGAGGCTAAAGAGCATCCTACTAAAGAATGAATGGGTCAACCAGGAAATTAAAGAAGAATTTAAAAAATTCATGAAAACAAATGAAAATGAAAACACAACTGTTCAAAATCTCTGGGATACAGCAAAGGCAGTCCTAGAGGAAAGTATATAGCAATCCAAGCCTTTCTCAAGAAACAAGAAAGGTCTCAAATATACAACCTAACCCTACACCTAAAGGAGCTGGAGAAAGAACAACAAATAAAGCCTAAACCCAGAAGGAGAAGAGAAATAATAAAGATCAGAGCAGAAATCAATGAAATAGAAACCAAAAGAACAGTAGAACAGATCAATGAAACTAGGAGCTGGTTCTTTGAAAGAATTAACAAGATTGATAAACCCCTGGCCAGACTTATCAAAAAGAAAAGAGAAATGACCCAAATCAACAAAATCATGAATGAAAGAGGAGAGGTCACAACCAACACCAAAGAAATACAAACAATTATAAGAACATATATGAGCTATATGCCAGCAAATTAGATAATCTGGAAGAAATGGATGCATTCCAGGCACCTGGGTGGCTCAGTCGTTAAGCGTCTGCCTTCGGCTCAGGTCATGATCCCAGGGTCCTGGGATCGAGCCCCGCATCGGGCTCCCTGCTTGGCGGGGAGCCTGCTTCTCCCTCTCCCACTCCCCCTGCTTGTGTTCCCTCTCTCACTGTCTCTCTCTCTCTCTCTGTTGAAAAATAAATAAAATCTTTCAAAAAAAAAGAAATGGATGCATTCCTAGAGATGTACCAACTACCAAAACTGAACCAGGAAGAAATAGAAAACCTGAATAGACCTATAACCACTAAGGAAATTGAAGCAGTCATCAAAAATCTCCCAACAAACAAGAGCCCAGGGCCAGATGGCTTCCCAGGGGAATTCTACCAAACATTTAAAGAAGAATTAATACCTATTCTTCTGAAACTGTTCCAAAAAATAGAAATGGAAGGAAAACTTCCAAACTCGTTTTATGAGGCCAGCATTACCTTGATCCCCAAACCAAAGACCCCATCAAAAAGGAGGATTACAGACCAATATCCTTGATGAACATGGATGCAAAAGTTCTCACCAAAATACTAGCCAAAAGGATACAACAGTATATTAAAAGGATTATTCACCACGACCAAGTGGGATTTATCCCTGGGCTGCAAGGTTGGTTCAACATCCACAAATCAATCAATGTGATACGATACATTAATAAAGGAAAGAACAAGAACCATATGATCCTCTCAATAGATGCAGAAAAAGCATTTGACAAAGTACAGCATCCTTTCTGCTTCAAAACTCTTCAGAGTATAGGCATAGAGGGTACATATCTCAATATCATAAAAGCCATCTATGAAAAACCTACAGCAAATATCATTCTCAAGGGGGAAAAACTGAGAGCTTTCCTAAGGTCAGGAACGCGGCAGGGATGTCCACTATTACCACTGCTATTCAACATAGTATTAGAAATCCTATCCATAGCAATCAGACAACAAAAAGAAATAAAAGGCATCTGAATCAGCAAAGAAGAAGTCAAACTCTCACTCTTTGCAGATGATATGCTACTTTATGTGGAAAACCCAAAAGACTCCACCCCAAAACTGCTAGAACTCATACAGGAATTCAGTAAAGTGGCAGGATATAAAATCAATGCACAGAAATCAGTGGCATTCCTATACACCAACAACAAGACAGAAGAAAGAGAAATTAAGGCGTTGATCCCATTTACAATCACACCCAAAACCATAAGATACCTAAGGAATAAATCTAACCGAAGAGGCAAAGAATCTGTACTTAGAAAACTATAAAATACTCATGAAAGAAATTGAGGAAGACACAAAGAAATGGAAAACGTTCCATGCTCATGGATTGGAAGAACAGATACTGTGAAGATGTCAATGCTACCTAGAGCAATCTCCACATTCATTGCAATCCCTATCAAAATACCATCAACTTTTTTCAAAGATATGGAACAAATAATCCTAAAATTTGTATGGAGCCAGAAAAGACCTCGAATAGCCAGAGGAATGTTGAAAAAGAAAAGCAAAGCTGGCAGTATCACAATTCTGGACTTCAAGCTCTATTACAAAGCTGTCATCATTAAGACAGTATGGTACTGGCACAAAAACAGACACATAAATCAATGGAACAGAATAGAGAGCCCAGAAATGGACCTCAACTCTATGGTCAACCAATCTTCAACAAAGCAGGAAAGAATGTCCAATGGAAAAAAGACAGTCTCTTCAACAAATGGTGCTGGGAAAATTGGACAGCCACATGCAGAAGAATGAAACTGGACCATTTCCTTACACCACACACAAAAATAGACTCCAAATGGTTGAAAGACCTAAATGTGAGACAGGAATCCATCAACATCCTAAAGGAGAACACAGGCAACAACCTCTTCGACCTCAGCCGCAGCAACTTCTTCCTAGAAACATCACCAAAGGCAAGGGAAGCAAGGGCAAAAATGAACTATTGGGACCTCATCAAGATAAAAAGCTTTTGCACAGCAAAAGAAACAGTCAACAAAACCAAAAGACAACCGACAGAATGGGAGAAGATATTTGCAAATGACATATCAGATAAAGGGCTAGTAACCAAAATCTATAAAGAACTTATCAAACTCAACACCCAAAGAACAAATGATCCAATCAAGAAATGGGCAGAAGACATGAACAGACATTTTTCCAAAGAAGACATCCAAATGGCCAACAGACTCATGAAAAAGTGCTCAACATCGCTCGGCATCAGGGAAATCCAAATCAAAACCTCAATGAGATATCACCTCACACCAGTCAGAATGGCTAAAATTAACAAGTCAGGAAACGACAGTTGTTGGCGGGGATGCAGAGAAAGGGGAACCCTCCTACACTGTTGGTGGGAATGCAAGCTGGTGCAGCCACTCTGGAAAACAGTATGGAGGTTCTTCAAAAAGTTTAAAATAGAGCTACCATATGATCCAGCAATTGCACTATTGGGTATTTACCCCAAAGATACAAATGTAGGGATCCAAAGGGGTACGTGCACCCTGACGTTTAGAGCAGCAATGTCCACAATAGCCAAACTGTGGAAAGAACCAAGATGTCCATCGACAGATGAATGGATAAAGAAGTGGTATATATATACAGTGGAATATTATGCAGCCATCATAAGGAATAAAATCTTGCCATTTGCAACAATGTGGATAGAACTGGAGAGTGTTATGCTGAGCGAATTAAGTCAATCAGAGAAAGACATGTATCACATGACCTCACTGATAGGAGGAATTCTTCATCTCAGGACACAATCTTAGGGTTGCTGGAGTGGGGGGTGCTGTGGGAGGGATGGGGTGACTGGGTGATAGACATTGGGGAGGGTATGTGCTATGGTGAGCGCTGTGAATTGTTCAAGATTGTTGAATCACAGATCTGTACCTCTGAAACAAATAATACATTATATGTTAAAAAAAAAAAAAAGAAGAAGACAGCAGGAGGGGAAGAATGAAGGGGGGGAAATCGGAGGGGGATATGAACCATGAGAGACGATAGACGCTGAAAAACAAACTGAGGGTTCTAGAGGGGAAGGGGGGTGGGAGGATGGGTTAGCCTGGTGATGGGTATTAAAGAGGGCACGTTCTGCATGGAGCACTGGGTGTTATCCGCAAACAATGAATCATGGAACACTACATCAAAAACTAATGATGTAATGTATGGTGATTAACATAATAATAAAAAATTAATGTTTAATTTTTTTTGCTTTTAATTTATTTTTATTTTATTTTTATTTTTTTGTATTCTTATGTTAATCCCCAAACATTACATCATTAGTTTTAGATGAAGTGTTCCATGATTCATTGTTTGTGCATAACACCCAGTGCTCCATGCAGAATGTGCCCTCCTCAATACCCACCACCAGGCTAACCCATCCTCCCACCCCCCTCCCAAAATTAATGTTTAATTTAAAAAATAAATAAATAAATGCATGAAACAATATCAGTGAAGGAGGCAGAAGGAAAAGGTGCTGACCCAAGCAACTTTGGAAATTAATACAGTTTTTAAGACTACAGGCAAAAAGGAACTGTATATAAGCACTGTACTCAAGTTGATAAAGTTGTATCCCACAGGGATACAGGTTAATAATTCTGATTCTACTATACATGTATGCTGAAACTGAACAATATTTTTAAAGATTTTATTTATTCATTTGAGAGAAGAAAAAGAGAGATCGCAGAGGCAGAGGCAGAGGGAGAGGAAGAAGCAGACTCACCACTGAGCAGGGAGCCAGAAGGGCTCAATTCCAGGACCCGGAGACCATGACCTGAGCCAAAGGCAAACACTTAACCGACTGAGCCACCCAAGTGCCCCTGGAATTAACAATTAAGTAGATAGTGAATGGTGGGAATCAGGTTTCTCACTGTTGGAGAGGGAATTTACAGATAAGCAAAAGACTAGAATGATTTATATGGTAATGGATTAGAGCTGAAGACGTCATTATGAACTTATATTTGACTTAATATAGATGGTTACATTTAAAAATACTGATACGTTCATACATGTATGGATTAGTATGCACATATATACTTCCTTGTTCTGCCAGCTCAGAGAGCCTAGCATCAACAATGGCACAGTAGCAATGAGCACACCTACCACTCAGATCCTGATTCCCAATACCATTCTCCAAAACAGAGGTCAATTCTATGAATGGGGCAGGAAGTATACAGGATGAGCCTGGAGCTTGTAACTTACAGTGTCAAAAAATAAGGAAGTGCTTAGAAAAAAAAGGAACTTGAAATGCTGTGGGTATATCAAAGAAACATAGGAGCTAACTGAAAGAGCTCCCGATGGCCAAAGCTACAACAGTCCGAGCAACAAAATAAACAAAATGGTACTGGATTATAAGCCAAAGTATAGAATAAATGAGCACATACTAATATAAACAACTGGAGATAATATATAAATCTCCTATGCAAAAGAATTGTAAATAATATATATATATGAACCACTCAGGCAGGTAGAGCATAGTTTCCCATTTCTTAAGTGTAGGCTTCACATAGTGAGTTCCTTCCAAAAAGTACAGTATGGAAAGGAGTGAAGAGTAACTTTTCATGCTACACTTTCTTATTTTTTCAGCATTTTCTCCAATATAGATCCATATTATTTTATGTCTTATAATTGATTTTTCCCCCAGATTCTTCTCCCTTTAACTCTGACCTACTGACCCCAAAGGATAGTTGCGTAAAACGTAAGAATCTCATTTTCCAACGTTAGTAAGACCAGGGTTTACCGATATCATTTGCTTTTGATATACATGGCTGGCTGGCCCCTGAGAAGAATGACCTGCCTCTCCCTTCCGTCCCCTCTTCCCCTTGCACCCACCAGTCAACTGCTGCCCCATGGAAACCGGAAGGAAGATCCTTTCTGGCTAGTGTTCCTCTGAAGCAAAAGGTAGTGGGATGTCTGGAGCCCAAAGTAGGCTTGGCATTAAATCATGAAGCTACCCTGCCTCCTTCCTGTGACAGAATCTATCCTTAGCCTGCTATGGCCTGAGTTTTGATTGAGCTCAGAAAGGTGTAAAAGCCAAGTAGTAGTGAGAATGGCTGAGAAACTTTTGTCATTTTATTGAGGAGCTAAAATGTCAGTAGGCCCTTATTCGGTATTTGTTAAATGGATAAATTTATTAATTTAGAAAGCATTGTAATGTTTCACTGATGTGTAACTTATATAAATCCCTAGAATAACAGCATTTTCAAGCTTCAGAAAGGGCCTGGAGAGAAACCTTGTTGTCTAACCCTCTTATTTTCTAAATGATGAAAGTGGCTCGAAGAGATCAATTAACTTTCTGAAGGTCACAGCTGGTTGATCCTTAAATCACAACTCTTTATTATTACCAGCTTCCTACTTAAATATATTATGTAGTAGGACACGTTTGTGTACAGCCTAGTTAATCCCTAGGTCCATCATGTCTCTCAAGGTATTATTTATAACTTCTCTCTCTCTCTCTCTCTTTCTCTCTCTCTCTGTCCCCCCCCCATTCCCCTTTTGCACTTTGTATGAAGATATCTGTCTATGTGTATTTTTCCTCTTCTTCCCCACTTATCCTCAGGTAATTCAATGTGACTTCAGAATTAGGCTGACCATTACACCCTACCACCAGGATGAGGGCATCATAAAACTCCCTATGGCTTAACAAGGACACTATGTGTCTTCCAAATCAAATCAGCAAGCTTATATGTGACTTTTTTAATCAGAAATTCTTTTGGATCAGTGCTTAATTAGCAACATAACTAATCCGATTAACAATTAATTTAATCAATACAAAGAAATCCAAACCTGATGTTAACCTGGCACAAATCTGAATTTCAGACATGATGCTCCCGTACATTAGTACATTGTCTTTGCCTCAAACATGAATTATGTGGTTATTACTAAATGCAGTCCTCACATAATAATTTATTCCTGATCATGTCTCACACTTGAGAATGCATATGTGAACTCTCCTCTCATCTGCCTTCAAATACCTCTGGAAGCATCCCCTATACTTTGGAATGTTCAAAGGAACTATGACAGGATACCGCACCAGTCCAACCAGACCCAGTATACGACTACATACTCAGTCTAAGTTCTTGGTTCTAGTTCCAAGAATAGAAACAGTTATCATGGGTTCCAAAATTCTGTCATGACCAAAATTCTCTCTTCACTAGGTTTGTCTAATAAAAAAAAATTCCTTGTTTTAGCCTTCAAAGGTTGCTCTTAACATGCAAGGCAATACCTGTCTTTGTCAGTCAGGAACCTCTTAGCTGTAATTAGCTTATCAACACTGGGTGAGAGGACAGCTGAGTTTTGATAAGAACGAAGATTTCACTGTCTGGAATAGAAAGCGAAAGAGTAGGTCCTGGACAGCCACAGGACCAGCAGAAGGGTACTATGGAAACCCAATAAGCACTCCAAATACTTAGTTACAGGCCTATAGATAAAACATGCAGCATGAAGATAGTGGATTACTGTTAATAGTCGATGCTCCATTAATATTAGCTAGAGTGAACTGAGAGATATTTTTCCTGGCTTCAAAGAGTTTCTCATCACTGGAAGTATATACCCAGGGGTGGGATGGTCATGGTGAGGGGTTAGCAGAAGTACTGAAGAACAGAGTGGTCTAATGCTGGTAATAACCTATTTGTGGTCCATGAAATTAATGTAGGGGTCATGATCAGTATTGTTTAATGGAATGGAATAGAAAGTTTCAAGATGCATTACACACAGTAAGGATATTGTTTTGTGAAATGTTTGTTTCAGTTGTCTGTGTATACACATCTGCCTATGTGTAACATGGGGATTATGGTAAGAAAAGTAAAACACCGGTTTTATACCACCTGGTTCATGGTAGGTGCTCAAAAGCTGTTATGCATAACATCAAGTAGAAATAAAAGAATCTCTCGACAACTCTGCATGATAGGTATTCCATTTTACAGGAGATAAGATTACCTGTTTATGTTAAATGACCTATCCAAGGCCACACTGCTGATAAGTTGTGAGTCCAATATGTGGACCCAGTCAGAACAGGGCTCTACAAGCCCAGATGTGGGGAGCACTCCATGGTACTCTTTAGAAGCTTGATGATAAAACAGGAAAAATTAAAAGTAGAAATTCATCAAAACTTTTTAGCGAATTAAAAGTCAATTCATGAGCCTCTGATAAAATGGCAATGATTTCAACTTGCCAATTCCCATTATTAAAATAAACAGAACTTTAAATCACACAATCTGAAGTGGCAGTGCCCAAATGTCTATCCATTGGCTACATCACAATCACTGGAGGAGCTTTATAAAAATACAGATTCTCAAATTTCATTCCTAGAGAATCTGACTGAAGAGGTATACTGACAAAAACCCCAATGCTTATGCACAGACAGGTTTGGGAACCATGAACCTAGTTCCAACCCTAGACTGAAGATCTCACAGTGTTTAACTGGAAGAAATGTTGGACACCATCTAGCCCTTGGGTAGCAATAGGTTTCATCCTGAGTGCCAACTGCAAATGATAAATAATGCTCCTTGGAGGATCAGTATAAATAGATTCCAAAGAGCACACAGGCTTGATCAGATAAAACCCCAAGATTAATTAACGATGTCTGTTATGGATGAGGAGGTAGGAGAGAACACTGCTATGATCCAACCCTTTCATTTTCCAGTCCCATAGTGACATGGGATTGAAATCCAGGCCTCCTCACTCCTAATCTGGTGCTTTATTTTTATTTATTTTTCTAAGATTTTATTTATTTATTTAGAGAGAGAGAGAGAGAGCACATGAGAGTGGTGGTGGGGGAGGGGAGAGGGAGAAATAATCTCAAGCCAACTTTGCACTGTGTGGAGCCCCACTCAGTGCTCGATCCCACGACCCTGAAATCATGACCCAAGCTGAAATCAAGAGATGGAATGCTCAACCAGCTGAGCCATCCAGGCGCCCCTGGTGTTTTATTAAAAAAAAAAAAAAAAATTCCATTCTCCTAGTCTGGTGCTTTATTTAAAACAATTTCCATTATCCATTATAAGACATATGAGAAATGTTGGTTTCTAGAGTGCTTCCAAGCTGGAATATGACAGAAAAGGCCAACATTTACTTTACTTGGAAGATTAAGGCAAATCTGTCCCAATTGTTCCTACTCATTAATGCCTCACAGCTACTTTAAAAGGCAGGTAGTATATTTTATTCCATTATTAGTTATAAAATTTTAAATACTGAGATCCCTTGAGAAATAATCAAAAAAATCATGTTTAAAAAAAAAAAGCCCAGGGCGCCTGGGTGGCTCAGTTGGTTAAGCAACTGCCTTCGGCTCAGGTCATGATCCTGGAGTCCCGGGATCGAGTCCCGCATCGGGCTCCCTGCTCGGCGGGGAGTCTGCTTCTCCCTCTGACCCTCTTCCCTCTCGTGCTGTCTCTCATTCTCTCTCTCAAATAAATAAATAAAATCTTTAAAAAAAAAAAAAAAAAAAAAAAAAAAAGCCCAGCACCATTTCTGACTTGGGTTTAAATTCATACTAAAGAATACATGACTAATATAATATCTTTTCTTGAAAGGAGATTTTAATAAAAATATAGAGCATAAAAAAAAATACTGGATGCCTGAAGGCAAGAGAAGGCATCACTGAGAAAGGGAAAATGTACAAGAGAAGCTGCCTGGAGGTACCAAGGAAACCAGTCCAGTTCACAACTGTGCCTAGAACAGCTTGGTTAGAAAATAGGCAAGCTATATGGCATCAGTTTTCTCATTGGTAAAATATAGGTAGTAACTCCTACTCCTCAAGGTTGTTTTGAGAATTAATCAAGAAAAACCTTAACTTCCAGAAAGGGCTCAGGACATTTCCTGGCATATATAGCTCCTCAGTAAGTGTTTATTAATCTACGTGTTGGACTTGGGCAAAGAACTTTATATGTACTGAGAAACCTTTACATGAAAATCAAAACTGAGGTCTATTCAACACAGGGCACTATTTGAACTGAGACGCCAGGGTCCTCTAAGACTGAAAGCCAAAGGCAGGAGTCATGACAGGAGGTACCGCTCACTGTGTTACCTGATGAACGGACCTGTGACATCCTTTCCATCTCTGTCCATCTACTACTGCCCACCGGTTGTTTCCAGACAGGGGAAGTCCAAATCACTTGAGGCTCTCAGGAAGGTGGCCCGCCAACCCAGCTTCTCTAAGTAGTGTTTAGGCGGCACCTCAGGAAAACAAGTATCTCTGGCACTAGAAGCTCCATTTGTAGATTATACACAAGGCCTTCTAGGGAACTAAACATTTTGTCTTCTTCCCTTCTCCAATATTTCTGATAGGTACTTTTGAACAACACCTATTCTGAGGTGATATGGGTAAATTGCAAAACATTAATTTACTATTAACATAATTACAGGGTTTTTTCTGCTCTCTAGAATTTGTTTAGTGCTTGGGGCCAAATCCCTTTCATTCTCACAATACGTCCTTTGTTTTAAAAAGGAGATACTACTCCACAGTGCCTGGCTGAGGGTGGGGGGAAGTACCCTTTGAAATTTCCTGTTATCACTGTCATAGCCGCCTCTAATCAGAGGCCATGAAATAGACACAAGGCTTCTTTAAAATGCCTACAGTTTGCTAAGAATTAAATGTCTTCCTTTGCGTCTCTCCTCAAAATATATTTTTAAATAATTGCTCAGTCCTAAGCTTTCCCTAATAAGGTTCCATTTAAATAAATCTGGAAATATTTTCCTTCTTTTAAAGAAAGCCACTCAATTTGGAAATGTCAGATAAAAATACATGTACGTTATAAGGCTATCACCTATTTTCAGCTTTGTTTTTCCAGGCTCCCTCTTTTCCTTTCTTTCTTTCTTTTTTCTCCTTCTGTTTGCTGTTCCCAGCAGCTTCTGGGGCTTCCTCACCCAAGAGGACAGGGCTCATCAGATCACAAACAATTTCATCTGTTTTCCTGGCTGTAGCCATTATACGAACAAAACTGGCCCCCATCGCCTGATACAGCCCTTCTGAGTCACCCCAGCTCCCCAAACCCCAGCTGAGGCCACGTGACTGAAATGAAACCAACTTGCCCTTAACTTTGGAAAATTAGCCACTCTCCTCCTTGCTGTGCCATGTCAAAATTAAAGAGTAAACAGAGGTATCCCCAATCCCCCTGATTGCATTAATCATTCAAATGACGTATTAGCATTCTTCAGACTCTTCTGTTGTGCTTCCAAATTAACACCGCCAGGTTCAAGGGAATAGAAATTAACTGAATTATCTGGCAGCCCCAGATGTCCTAGCATGCTCTTCCTTCTTGCTGATTTAATATGCCTGAAGAACAGTTATGAGGCAGAAACACTGCTGATGGTCAAGAAATAATTTATGACATGTGTAACCGACAGCCTTAGTCCCCTCCCACATTCCAAAGTTGCTAGATTTCCGGGTGAGCTCTGGCTACCACTGCCATTGGCCATGGCCACCTTGTCCACCATTTTTCTCTCCCAGGTCGCCATGAGAGTGCTAAGGCGGCCAGCCCTCACTAAAACTGGGAGTCAAACTCCCCAGTACCAGCTGGGTAGAACCCCCCAGCACCGACAGAGATGGCACATAGAGTCTGTCCCAGAGTAGGATGAGCCGGGAAGGATGTGAGAGCAGAGCCCACTGAGCAGACAGGGGCCTCTCAGGCATTTCCCAGCTCTGGCCACTGGCAACCTCCTGTTGAGGCTTGAAAATGATCAGCGATTCCTCAGAGCTGTGCTAGGGCTTTTTAGAACGTTGATGTAATCCTTCACAACAGAAGCCTATTTCCCTTGGGGGTTAATCCTGTCATTTGGGAGTGTCTCCAGGGCATTAAGCCGTAATTGCTTGCATAACTCCAAGAGGCAAACAGGAAGCTGGCGTGCACACACACACACACACAGTCACAAGCTTCCTAGAGCAAGCAGGTCCTGTCCCTGGCATTGCAGCCCTTTCCAAACCAAAGCTCCATGCCCCTACCCATTCTGAGGGGTGGCCCAGAGAGGAGGCAGAAGCCTGACGGGTCACCCATTAACCTCACCCCATTCAGGCTCCCAGCTGCCTGGCTCTCCTGGAGCAGGGAACAGGGGAATGGGGCTAAGGGAGGATCAATGCAAGACATCACCTGAACACAGAGGCCTCATAATAAGAGGCAGAAATTCAAATACTTTCTTCATGCCTTGGTGGGAACCGAAACATCAGATGTTGATTAAATGACATAGCGGTGGTGACTACTTTGCACAGGGAGACCAGAAGTGTATGCTGTCACTTTAAAAAAAATTGAGCCGATGCCAGGCTAGTCATGGTAATGCTCCCATGGCATGATTAGATTCATGCCCAGGGTTGTATTTGCATATGATATTCAGGGCATGATTTTTTTATTGTTCTTAATCAGAGCCGAATGTCAACAAAATAAATGAAGTTGCGAGTTGAAGTGAAATTTTTATCACATCAGGGATGTGCTTTTTCTCCCATTTATCACAGCCCATATTGAGAGAGTGAAATTTTTTGAAAATGTGGTAATCAATGGAAGAGCTCCATATGGCAGGGATCAAAGGTGTTACATAGTGTGTGGTTCTGCTTTATTGCCAGCCAGTACTGTTAATTGGACAACAAGATCAGAGGCAATATTAAAATCCAATTAAATTGATATGAACAGATTGCCAAGTGATGTACACTAATGTATAATTGAGTATCAAGCAAATGCAAGTCCCCATCTTCTGCTTCTACCTCCTGAATAAATGATGGCGCCATAGAGGACAGAAACAAGTTTGCACATTAGCTCCACAGCTCTGGGCTCTCATTTGTTACTTTCATAGCTGATGACTTTTGGTTTTCCTCCTAGTCTTTCTTAAAGAGACAGACCCTACCCCTGTCCCCCCAAGCCCTCACCCCCACCCCCCACCTGGTTTCTACCCTGAAACCATTTTCCCTTTCCAGGGCTTGGAAATGAAATCCATGTTTCCTATGCTTCATTACATGTCTATTATATAGCAGGTCCTAAAGAGCAGCTCATTGGTAATATATTGTGCTAGCTGTAAATGATCTGTCCATCCAGAGTAGAACGCTAACACATTTCTGACGCTGTTTCCCAGATATAAATTATAGCAGAATGTTTCTCAGCCCAAAAGGAAAGCAAGAGAGCAGAGCCCAGAATGAGCACTGTTGGAATACCTCTTCACACAATGAAGGACCAGAGTAGCAGTTGTAAGAGGGCTGTCCGTGATGTGGATCCCAGCAGTGGATCCCATGGCCAAGCTGGCCGCGGGGGCTGCCAGCAGGAGCTGAAGTGGGCCTCCATTCATTCCACTCCAAACAGGGCAGGGACAGAATCCCAGGAAGGCAGTCCCTCCCACTCAATTAGAGCAATTAGCTCACAGGCCTTACCAGGGCCAGGCCTGGCTGAATAGGATCCCCCTGCCCCACCATTTGTTATCCGAGCTGAGCTCACACAAATTAATGAGGAGCAGGAATGAGTAAAGCCAAGGGCTGTTGCTGGCAAACACTCTGGGGGCCTCGTCCCTTCCTCCTGTAAGAACAACCCCAGATTACCCCCAACAATAAAACCTGTTAACTTATACAACTTTGCTTAAGAAACAAGCCTGATGGGACATTGGCAGACTTCCCCGCTGCCAAGCAAGAACTATTGCGGCCAGCCTTGAGCTTCTCAGGATTTAAGCCCACGATGGAATTGTAAACGAGGGAGCAGACTGTTTATTCCAGCAGCCAGATTGTCTCTGGCCATAAAGTTCTGTGTTTGGAAATTTTTTTTTCTCCCTGGTATATTACCCCCCAAAAAATGAGAAAAAGGGATCAGGGAGGGCATATTGAGCAAAGGTCATGTTTTGTTATCATTTATTCAAGCTGCTCAAGGAAAAGCATCAACCTTCCTGGCTTTGAATGGACTTGCTAATACATAAAACCATTTCAGCATCTCAGAAAGAGAGGGAAGGAGGAAGCCAGGTTGCTGGGGTTGAGGGGGAGAAGCCAGCGGGGGGAAATTTAGAAGGAAGTATAAGGAACAGGGTTATAACTAGTTTGGAATTTGAGTTGCAAAATTAGGTACGTTTCAAATTTTGACCCAATATTTATGTCTCTTTACAAACAGGTACACACTTTAAGAGATTTATTTGTGAGCCTTAAAAAAACTGAGATGATATCTAGGCTCATAAACCAGTTTGAATTTTGTTTTTTGGCTTAGAATAGTCAAAACAAGTGGTGGATTCCTGGTCAGCAGGTACTTACTAAGCAACTGTTGAATCAAAATGATGTTTTGTTTTCTTTTTCCCTCCTGACTTAGGTCCAAACAGCCTCAATCTGCAATACCCCGAGAAAGTGGAGCAAAGAGAAACTCAGAGTGAAATCAGACCTGTGAGGCACTCAGCAACACCGGTGAAACATGTGATCCCACCCACATGAACCACAACAGATGAAGCTGGCAAAGGCTGATCTCCCATTAAACAGGGAAAACGAGACCAGCCATCTTTTGCCTAAAGCAGAGTTATGCTTTTCAACAAGGTAGCCAGCTCAGGGCTGTGACTCCTCTCTGCTATCACCATGACAAGAGCTTCCCCACAAATAACAGCAGACAGGTTCCTTGGCACAGGGTATCCAAAGGTCTCTTAGAACTAGAATGAGAAAGGTTCTAGAAGCTACTGTTTGACTTGAGTCATTTCTTGGTGCCTACTTACCCTTAGCATGACTATTAGGTTGCCCTAAAAGCAGTTCCAAGAATGGGGGAGAAAATGAAACAAAAATAAGGCCCTGAAATGTATGATGGAACTTACTAGAACTTAATGATATTTTAGCAAAATTACAGAGTAGCTTACAACACACAAAAGCCGAGTGGTTTATCTTGAAACAACATCAGCCTCACTTGGGAACAGCGCCCCAATATTTCAGGGCCTGCTCTGGCACTCTGTATGGGGGAAACCAAACACTGCCACTGCAGGAGATCAGTGCCAACAGCTCCTACTCCCGGGACCACTCCCAGTGCCAAGCATCATGCCATGCTCTGCATGGCCTTTCCTCTTTTGCTCATCTCCACAGCCTGCAAGGTGCCAAACACTGCCCTCGTTTTTCAGAGGAAGAAACTGAATCTCAGGCAAGTGGAGTCACTTCCCTGAGGTTTCACAGGGGAAAGACAAAACTAGAATTTAAACCCAGACCTGCCCGACTTTCATCTAAATTTTATTTTCTTATTTCTAGTCTCTACAATCCAGCCTCCCAGAGTTGCTCCAGAAGACTAACCCTTTTAAAGTCCTCTTTAAATTGCAAAGGCAGGGGCGCCTGGGTGTCTCAGTCGTTAAGCATCTGCCTTTGGCTCAGATCATGATCCCAGAGTCCTGGGATCGAGCCCCACATTGGGCTCCCTGCTCCACGGGAGGCCTGCTTCTCCCTCTCCCACTCCCCCTGCTTGTGTTCCCTCTCTCGCTGTGTCTCTGTCAAATAAATAAATAAAATCTTTAAAAAAATAAAATAAAATAAATAAATTGTAAAGTCACCCACTACTACAGATACTTGGATTCAAGATGCTTAAAGAAATGAGTTATTTCTGAAAAGACTAAGGCGGGTCATGAGGGTGGTTCTGAAGACAAGACATCAGGAATCTACAGGTCTGGGTGTCCAGATTTCTGCTAGCACACTCCATAGCTTCAACTACATCACTAATTCTCCCCCCTTATGTCCTTCTACTTCCTTTAGGAGCAGTGGCACCAGCAACCTGCCTGTCTCTCTTAAATGTGGATTAGCTATAAACACTGAAACCACTTTAAACTCTTCAGGAAAAAGGCCACCCGAATCACCATTATTACCATACCATCGTGTCATAATCGCGAGGCCTGCTCTCACTTATTCTGATCCTCTTTCTAGGCAACACCATAGGATCTGACCTAGGGAGGGCCATGTGTCTTGCCTTAGCTACTACAGGAGGTGGCCAAATGTCTCTTCTGAGTAGAGGGTTTAAGAGCAGCACAATTTGCCATATCCTTTCCTCCTTACAACAGTGATATGGGAAGACATGGTGGAATGAAGCCTCCATCACCTTAAATCCCCCGAGTGACTGGATGAGCAGAGTCTCCCTGTCAACCCACGATGGATATGTAGCACAAGTGTGAAGTCACAAAGATGTGTAGGCTAGTTTGTTACTGCAGCAGTCCACCTGACAGGTACAAACTACAGAGAAGACCTGTTTCTGGAGAGTACCAACAGGGGAAACAGGACAGAAAGTAAAGAAACTGAATGAAGAAAACCCATTCAAGTAATATGTATGAAGCACTTATTTTTGTGACAGGGTGTGCTGATGTGAGAGATATATTCTTCCCGAATTCAGAAATTCAAAAGAGCATCTTCTATTAGAAAAACATACGGTGTTCTTTCAAGGATCTGATTTGAAATTGGAAAAATATTTGCCTTTGACAGATACTTTTAACTACAAAAATCGATTTGTAGTCTAGGGAAAAAATTTCCCTCCCCAAAGTTATCTACAAATCTACCTTCCAAGCAAATTTGGTTAGATGTATTCATTCTCTTTAATTCTCTGTACTCATTTGTAAAAGTGCGGCTAACTACACCTAAAAGAGGGAAGACTTTAATTTAGATATAGTCAAAACATTCCAAGATGGTGACTACCATTTCTATAGACTTCTGCTAAAGGCTAATATGAAAGACCAGGATTAAAAAAAAAAAAAAAAAGAACCTCCACCCCAATGAGGAATTGATCTTTACTACTACTTAGAGTCAAATAAATAAATAAATGAACAAACTTGTGGTTTCCCCCATTTAATAAGGTTTATATAAACTTCAGTTTTGTTTGTGAGAAAACAGTTGTCCATTGTAATAAGCTTACCCTACGGCATTATTATTCTCTTTTTCATCTCCTATGGGCTTACTTCCCAGTGCCAGTACGGTTTCACATTTCTAGGCAGTGGCAGTCCATCATAAATAACCTAACAGTATACAGTGTAAAATCTTAGAAAAAACTTATTTTAGGAGACTTCGCAAGAAAAATACTATGTGAGAAAATGTCAAATTTCATAGTCCCATGACTTTTTTCAAATCTTTTCAATTTTTATAATTGTTTATGAAATTGGAGTTTACCATAATTAAGCTTCTCTACATACTAGACAGCAATTCATGTCCATAAATATAAATTTATATTTACATGTATGCATACACACACACACGCACACGCACATGCACACACACACTTAAAAGCCAAGTTGAAGAGACATGGGTGTTGAAGGCAAGCCTCCCTCAGGACTAAGTCAGAGAGTGGTCAGAAGCAACACTGTGCTAGGAACAGCCCCAGCTCAGCTACTCCCAATCTTTGTCCTGTAGGCAAACCCTTCACCTCTCTGGACTTCTGCCATTTCACCCACAGAACAAGGAAATCAGGCCAGATGCTCTTGAATGTCCCCTCTTGCTCATCCGTCCATGAATCAACTACCGAAGCTGCTTCCAGTTTGCAAATGTTATTGGGTAAATTAAAAGTCTGTGTACTTAGAATTCCAACTGGGTAGAAATATGTCAGCCAACAGCAAAAAGGGAAAACTCAAATATGAAAAAAGTTATGATACCAGAATGGTGAGACTGCTGGAGATTTTTTTTTCTTTCTTCCAAATTCACTTAATATTATTGCTACATTATTTTTATAATTTTATAAATCAAACAAAAATAAGTATAACAATCGGGGGGGGGGGCAGTGTTTATAATTACCCTCAGAGCATCAATACATGAACATAAGCCCCTTCTTCATATTTGTAGGCATAAAACATTTACTGCACTCAAATCCATGATTACCAATTCCAATTTTTCCACAACAAAATTCTCTCAAGCGACATCATTTATTTGTCTAAAGATGTCAAATAAACTAGTTTGGCAAACATTTTCATTCTTCAATTGTCTGCCTTGGCATCATGCCTACTATAATACATGTCTAATGTCACCCCCCATCTCACCTTGTCCACCCATGTACACATGCTTGTAGACATGACAAAGTTGGCATTCTCAGGTTAATACTTATGCCAAAGGTCATAAAAGTCATGTTAAGCAGAAACGCCCAGGGAATTCGGGTCTCTCTCTATTACCATATTCTCTCCCACTGTCCAAGTTTTGACAACATAATGTGATTACATAATAACTCAGGCAGGAAGAAAATTAGACACCATACAGGAAACCCAGGTGAGGCCCCCATGGAGTTATCGGAGTTAGCTATTCTGCTGCATGTGAAGTCAGGCAAGAAACAAACTTACGAGCATTTTGGAGCCCTGAAATTCCTATTCACTTCCCCACTCCATTCCCACCCAACCAAAAGCAATCTCTTCCATGGGAGAAATTCTGCCACTTAGAAAACGGTGTTTTCCCCAAACCATACACTAATGGTAAAATGAATTATTTCTATCAACAAAACTCTTGGTGGTCCAAAGAATCAAATATCAGCTACCTCCCTCTCAGTGCATTCTCATTGTCTCAAAATAACCCTGAAAATTACCTTTTTGACCCTTGGCTATAAGGACCTCGTTTCTGAGTAGAACAACCTCAACTATTAGCACCAAAACACCTACAGTCCTTAAAGAGAAATTAAGGTTTTAAAATATCTTTCTTCCAGAATACTTGAACAGCTTTCCCATGATTTTAATATCCCACAAACCTAGGAGCTCACCAGAAAATCAGGCTCCACCAGTGGCTCTACAGTCCTTACCTGAAAGACCTCAAATCCGGTTGCTGCCAACACTTCTGTGAAGTTCACAAAGAAAATGCAACTGACACAGAACCCCTTCCCCACCGTGAGACTGAACTGAGCATTGATATGCCTCCTCCTACCTCAACAAAATAAAACTGCACAGAGCAGGAAGCCAACAGGAGTCCTTGGCAACAACCAAAAGAATGAGACAACAGTTTCAGCAGCATTCTCCCTCCTCATAAGCTTCAGTCTTTCATTTCATTATCATTTTGAAGGTGGTTCCTGTCTTGTTCTGCAACTAGTGATCTAGCTTTTATAATAAATAAACAGATATTTTTAAATCTCTGGTTTCTTAACATTTTAAAACAGGCTTTGTCCATCTAAGATTGGGAGAACCCTAAAGAAGACGGGGAACACTGAACGGGGGCAGTAAGCACAGTAAGAATTACCAGAGAGTTCCTGAGACCATGCACCGAAATGTTCAATATACCATATAGTAGGTGAGTACCTAGACTCTGGAGCCAAGGTATACGGGTTCTCATCTCAGCCCCACCATCTCGCAGCTGTAATATAAGGCAACTGATTTCATCTTTCTATGCCTCCGTTTCCTCATCTGCATAACAGGGATAATAACTGTGCCTTCCTCATTGGGTCACTGCAAAGACTAAATGAATACTTACAGTAGTACCTGGTACATGGTGACTGCTACATAGTAGCTGTTATTATCGCCAGCTCAGCCACTGGACGTCTTTGGATAAGTAATCACTTTCCCTCCTCGAGTCTCCATGTTTAAAATGAAATTAATAATATACTTATCTACCCAACTTACCTCAAAGGGTTGCTGAAAAAATCAAATCATCCAATTGATGGGAGAAGTTCTTCGGGATAGAAAAACACTTCACAGTAATATCTGTAATACAGTACTTTTTAAGTGTCTGACTCTTTTTTTGTAATATGTTACTTTTTAATATAGTAACAATATACCTCAATCAATTAAAACCAAGTCCTTTGTGCTGAAGGAATGAAAACGAAATCCTGAATTGGCCAGGAACTCCACCATAGGCCAAGTTGAGGCGAAGACTTGGGAGGGAATGTGCCAACCTGGTCTTTGCTTCTCAAAGTATATTTGAAGTCCACTCTATTGAATGAACCTTGAGGATTCATTCAAAGCTGAATCACTGTGGCTCTAAGGCAAGTCATCTATGTTGGCTCTGAGCAGCAAGATAATATACTTTCTGATCAATTCTGTCTTACTACAAGAGTACTCTGAAATCAGAAACATTTTGGTTGCTGCTAGTAATTGCTTGGCAATGCAATTTCTGACCCCAATAACTGTCCTGGGGCGGGGGGGGGGGGGGACTGGCAGATGCTGTTGTCACAACTGCCCAATCCCCAAAGCTACCCAGGCCAAATGATGATTTAGAGTTTGGGCCTCACAAAGGCAAGCCACCAGCTCTCCCCAAATGTTTGCTGCACTGAACTTTTGGATTGAAATGACCAGTCGTGCTGATGCCAGGTGAACATGGCTGGAAGTAACCAGACGCCAAATGAGTCAACTGCACTGATACTACTAGTCAATGACTGGATGTATCTTTCATTCTTTTTTCTATCATCCCAATTCCTTGCTAACACACATCCTTGACAATATATCTTCTCCATACTGCTCCCTCCTTTCCTTCCCCCCAACAGTGCTGTGTCCTGGACTATCAGCCTCATTTCTACTTATAGGAAGAGCCCACATTACTTTTAGTAATCAGAGTTTTTCCTTCTAAAAAACTTACTCTTCTCTCTTTTTTTTCTTAACTCACCATGCATGCATGCAAAGACAACTTCACTATTATACATTTATGGAAATAATAATAACTGATGTTCATTCACTTTACTCTGAGCTAGGCACTGACCTCAGTACTTCATATAATTATCTCATATAATCCCAGAACAAGTCTATGAGGTGAAAAATATTATTATCCCCTTTTATACATGAATGGGCTAAGGCATAGAGATGGCAAATATTGTGCCATACGACATTCATGTGGGACATCTAGACACTGGCAGAACCAAGAGATGAGTCGACAAAGTCTGATTCACTGAGCCCCACATTTTAGCAGAGTACAGAGTACTACAATATGCAAAAATGGGCATGTGCATCTTCACAATTGTAAAACCTGAAGTAATTTCATTTCACACTGGCCTCCCTAGGGTTGGTGACTCACATAGACTTGTCTCGTATCTTTTCAAGGAACACAAGAAAGGACCACTTTAAGGCTCTTTGAGATACAGCATGAGCTTTTAGCTTGATCCCACAGATCCAGTTTTCACACACATAACTATGTGTGACTATACGAATATTCCTTCCTCCTGTGTACAAACGTTCAGAAACATAATTACACCTTCTGAGTGGAATGCCATATCATTTGTCAATCAAAAGTCAATAGATGGTCAAGAATTTATTGTGCCTGCCCCTGGGAATAGAATGGTAAAGACAGCACTCATGGACCCTGCCCAGATGGAGATTTTTACAGTGTAGTAGGGAAGACAGACATCGAAGGAATGAATGTAAATAATTTAGGGAACAATGACAAGAAAGCAAAGTGCTCTAAAGAAAAATACAGGGTGCTTTTGAGAAAATGGAGAGAAGGGAAGAGGTAACTAATTTCCTTTAAACCCATGACATCCTTCTTGGAATTTCAACTGAATGCTTTCAAAATTGCCCCAAATCCTGAAATCACTTAATAAATATTTCTGAATTAATATCCTAGACAAGGGAAATGAGGTAATGCTTGCAAACCAGAGAAACACGTGGCAGTTTCTTTATACTCCCAGTGTTGGGAGAAAAGTTGAAATGAGCTCGAACAGAGAATGACAAGAAATACAGGGCACCTTTGCTGTGGTTACAGCACTAGCCACACTAGCCGGATTGTTTTGGGCCTCACTTTCATGAGGCTTAATACAATCAGGAGGGGCTTAGATGCCCAGCCACGATAAATACCCCACCAGGAGCCTGATCAAGGAGAGAACCAAAACCCAACCAGCCCAGGCTCCCTTGCGGTGCCCAGACACACATGTGGGCGGCTCCATCAGCCAAAAATGCTGGTCCCCTCGGGGGTTCCCCAACCCCCACCAATCAACACATTCTTAAAGTAGCCTGGGGCTGCTGAAGCTTATAATCAGACCTGGATTGGATTGCAAACATCTCTATAATGCCAGTGCTGGCTAACATGATTAGGCACACAGCATCAGCCAAATAAAAGGGATGGGGGACAAGGAGCGAGAAAGACTGGAGAGAAGAAAAGAAGTATGTAGTCTTCACAAGGGGGAAAAGGAAGTGGGAAAAGGCCCTGTAACAGTCCTGAAAAGAGGAAATTAAAAGTCAAAGAAGCACCTGAATTCAAATCATTTATTGCTTATCCACCTGGCCAGTCAGGTAGTTAACCAATATTGAGGACCAACCACGTGCCAGTTCTCTGCATTGAAGATGCTGCAGTGAACAAACAAGTATGACCCCTGCCTTCATCAAGCTCATAGCTACCAGAAGGCAGACGCAAAACAAATGCCATTATAGCCCAATGTTTAAGGTACCCACTAAGACTGCACATACTTGTATAGCAGATTTTTTTGGAGGAGGAATGAATAAGTGAGTAAATGACTGAATGAAAATAATCAAATGACTATCCTACTGTGGTGGTTGATTCCATGTGTCAACTTGGCTAGGCTATGGTGCCCAGCTGTTTAGTCAAACACTAGTCTAGGTGTTGTTGTGAAGGTAATTTTTAGATGAAATTAATATTTACAGTCAGTGAACTTTAAGTAAAGCAGATTACTACCCTCCACAATGTGGGTAGGCCCAATCAGTTGAAGGCCTTAACAGCAAAGACTAAAGTTTCCAAAGAAAAAAAATTCTGCTTCAAGACTGCAACATAGAAACCCTACCTGAATTTCTAGACTGCTGGCCACAAATTTTAGACTTTCCACTCCCCACAACCATGTAAGCCAACTCCTTAAAATCTCTAAAGACAGACACAGATATAAATATATAGATAGGATATAACTTGATAGGATATATAGTAGGAGATACATACATAGACAGATATCCTATTGGTTCTACTTCTCTGGGGAATAATATCTAATATACCCATTAAATATGCTCATTAATTGTAAGCCAGGCCCTAATTCCAGGAATGTTAAAATGTGAAAACTTCTGCTTCTAAGAATTGAGGCGATAAGATCATTAGAATTAGCTAAATAATTGCCAGCATATTGAGGATTACAAAGAAGAAACAGAGAATGCCATGGCAGTGAGTGCAGAGACCCCCATCCCAACCACCTCCCCCCACCAATCTGGGAGTGCCAGAGTGCTGAGTCGGCAGAAACAGCAAGCATAAAGAGGCATCACCAGCCAGAAGACAAGATGAGCTCAAGCAGCAGAGCAGAAAGGAGGAATTCTGATAAAGTATCAAGAAACCTGAATGTGCTACCCACAAACTCACCCCCACCACTCAAAGCCATGCCCAACTCGCACTGCCCAAAGCCCAAGACCCTATATGAGCTCCACCAGCCTCTTCTCCAGGTCCTGGGAGAGCACTTCACCCATGGGCTCAGGCCTCCACCTTCCCATCCTGAGAAGGAAAGCCAAGAGCAGTAAGCCCACACCCTACTTGCACAATCCCAAAAGGGTTAATTCTCTACTCCCCAGCACCCCCCCCCACACACACACACATACACTATAAGTAGTGGCAATCTTTCCTAATCATTTCCATTTCTATTCCTCTTTAATTCTCCGTTCCCCTCTTTGTTTTCATGACCTGTGGGAACCTGAACTCCAGCTGGAGGTAGAGTCTGCCTTTATACTTAAAGCAGATATTTAAGCAATTATCCTGTCACTGGGCTGGGCCTTGCCTTGCCTCCTCCATATGGGTCGTTCTCAAGCAAGGCATTTGGTTTCTCCTTTGTTCCTGGTGCACTGAGTAAAATTGTTCCAGAAAGCCCTTGCCCTTGAGCAACAGGGGCGGGAAGATGGGGGTAAATTCAGCTGGGGACCCTCAATGTCAAAAAGGAGGCAGGGAATGGCAACTTGGATGGCTGTCAGCCTCTTTGGCTCTACCCCAAACCATGCTAGACATGCTTTCTCCATCTAGTAGCATAGTCGATAAGACTCATGTCCACTCCCCAACACAGAAGCTCAGGTGGTGGTAAAGGACAGCAGTGTCCCAATGCAGTGAAGTCTGCCTGCTGCCCTGGGCTGCAGGGGCACATACTTCCCTAGGACCCTTCTGGCCCTGTGCCAGTGATCAGACAGCCAGAAGAGACACAAGTAGAGTACAGTCAGGTTTGCTGTGACCTGAAGGTACCACTGAAGACCATAGGGGTGTCCAAAGAGAACCTCCAGTATTAGTTTCCTGTGGCTACTATAACAAACTACCACAAACGGGGTGGCTTAAAACAACAGAAATTTATTCTTTCACAGTTATGGAGACTAGAAGTTCAAAACCAGTAACGTGGGCCAAAACTCCTTTGGGAGGGACTAGAAGAGACTCCATGCTTTGCTTCTTCCTGCTCCTGGAGGCTAAAGGCATTCCTTGGCTTATGGTTGCATCACTTAGATCTCTGCCTCTGTAGCTGCACTGCCTTCTCCTCTGTAAACACATATATATCAAATCTTTCTCTGCCCTTCTCTTATAAGAACACTTGTGATGGGGCACCTGGGTGGCTCAGTCGTTAAGCATCTGCCTTTGGCTCAGGTCATGATCCCAGGGTCCTGGGATCGAGCCCCGCATCGGGCTCCCTGCTCAGCGGGAAGCCTGCTTCTCCCTCTCCCACTCCCCCTGCTTGTGTTCCTGCTCTCGCTATGTCTCTGTCAAATAAATAAATAGTCTTTAAAAAAAAAAAAAAAACTTGTGATGGCATTTAGGGCCCACCTGAATAACTCAGAAAAACCTTCTCATCTCAAAATCCTTAATTTAATCACATCTGCAAAGACTTTGACACATAAGGTTCATAAGTTCCAGGAATTAGGAACTGGTATCATTGGCGGGGGAGGGGGGTCATTATTCAGCCTGCTCTACCTCTCTATAGCAATTGTATGTCTACTTTATCTCAGAGTAAGAGATGGGGCTAAGAGGGAAGGTCAGGGGGCTTCTCTCCCATCCTAAATTCCTAGGTATTGAGGTGGAACCAGGGTCTTAACAGACGAGCAGTAGGCCAGCTCCTTCACAGCCACAGAGGCCAAAGAGAGTGGAGTAGCTGGGTTTTAATACTTCACTGTCAAAAGACTGGGTAGAACTAAAGGTCTTTAAAGGAGGTCTGGGCGAATTTTATATCCTCCATTTACTAAAAATGTGGCTTTGAACAAGTTAACCTGACATGTATAAATCATAATTCCTGAATCTATAAAATTGGCATAATAATTCCTACCTGAGTGAGGGCCGTAAGGATAATTACTGAGCATTTACCATGTGCCAGATATCATGATGAGCACTTTGCAAGTATTTTCTACTTTAATCATTCGAGAGATGTATAAGGTCAGTACTGTTATCCCCATTTTACAGATGAGTAAACAGAGACTCACAGAAGTTACATGATATGTCTAAGAAGATCACACAGCATAAAGTAACTCTCAGAGCCTTGTTCTGTAGCCAAGTCTGACTCGAAAGAAAAGTTAGCCCCGATTTTCATCCCTGGATGCACATTAGAATCACCAGGGAGCTCTTATCATACAGACATGGCCAGCACCCTCCTGATTCCTTGAATCAGAATCTCTTGAGGGTGGGGTCTGGGCATTCATTAAAAGGCCCTCAGGTGATCAATGCACAGACAGGGCTGACAACCACTCAGTTAAATAAACCCTTCTCCTCCTCCAGTTGGGTAAGGGCAGACCTTCCTCCACCCAAGAGACCCCACTGCAGCCAGAGGACCTACTCTCTGATCTCCAACTGCACATCCTCGGTTAGCTCTTGACAGCCTTGATACCTGATGTTAACAAGAAACAAAGCCCTTCCTTGCTAAAGAATGTTCTAAGTTATTCATTCACTTACTTACTCACTCACCTAATGACTACAAACTCCATGCTGCCTTCTTTCCAGCCCCAAGACCAGTACCGAAAATCATTATTTTACTCAGGTCAGGCAGTTATAAAGCCTTCTTTGGTACTTTCCCCTTAGATATATTTTTGTTCCCATTTTGTCTAATTTCCTCTGCCCCATCAGGACAGGTTCTAATTCTTTTTGCCCTCATTCCAGGAATTGCCCTGTGTGAGCTATCTCCTGCTCTCCCCATTTCCTGCCCTACCACTTGTAGGAGGCTAAACGGCCCCCCAAAGATATCTTCATTCTAATCCCTGGAATCTGTGTTACCTTATTTGGTAAAGGTGTCTTTGTAGATACAGTTAACTTAAAGATCTTGAGATGAGGACATTATCCTAGATTATCTGTGTGGACCCTAAACGCCACAGCAACTGTCTTTACAAGAAAGATGCAGAAGAGGGGTACCTGGGTGGTGCAGTTGCTTAAGCAATCCAACTCTTGGTCTCAGCTCAGGTCATGATCTCAGGGTCGTGCGAATGAGCCCAATATCGGGGTCTGTGCTCAGTGCAGAGTCTGCTTGAGAGTCTCTCTCTCCCTCTGCCCCTCCCATTTGTGCTCTTTCTCTTTCTCTAAAATAATAACTAAAAAAAAAAAAAAAAAGAAAGATGTAGAAGAAAAACAGAAGAGATGGACAAGGCAATGTGATCACAGAAGCAGAGATTGGAATGAGCCAAGAAATACCCATAGCCACCAGAAGCTACAAGAGGCAAGGAACAGATTATCCCTAAGGCCCTCAGTGGAAGCATGAGACTGCTGACACTTGATTTGGCCCATTGATAGTGATTTCAGACTTCTGGCCTCCCGAACTGTAAAAGAATAGTCTGTTGTTGGTAACTAGTTACAGCAGCCAGAGGAAACTAATACATCGCTTATCCTGACCTATTCTTTGTGTCCACCTCAGGGCTCTGACCACACCCAATCTGGCCCCCACCATCTGGTCCACACCATGCCAGGTTACTGTCCCACATCATCACTCCAGAGGCGCTTTTAATCCTCCTGCTCACTCCTTGGAGCAAGGGCCTAGGATTTCCTCGATCAGCCAAATGGACACGTTGCCAGATACCAAGTTCAGAGTCTGCAGGACTAGACCCTGGGTAAAAAGAAACAGAATACAAGACCGACTCTAAGGGACCATGAGATCCCTTCCACAGGCAGCCCAGCAAGACAGTTCATGTGCTGGAGAATGCCAAGAGTGGAGTCACACAGAAAGAGCACAGGCTTGGAAACTGCAGTAAAAAGCTGGACCCTACCCCCCGACTTATCCTGTAGCCTCTCTTTTCATCTCTCCTAAAAAGGGTCATGGGTCTTCCATCACCTTCAGTAACAGTCCCTCATATTTATATGGCACTTAGCACTTTTGCAAAAAACTTCTATATCCATCATTTGATCTGTGATTCACCCTGTGAGGTAGATGGGAGTGTTACTGTCCTATTTTACAGGAAAGGTTTGAAGACTGAACTGAGGTCCAAAAGTTCTGGGAGTTAAGCCAACAATTAGTGTAACACAACAGTGGGTCTTCTGACCCTGAATCCAGCACTCTACCTAGTTCACTTCACCTCTTGCTGATGTGCCTCTGTGGCTTACACACTGTACCAGTAAAGAAGGGTTGACATACCAGTTATCTGAATCAACAGCTCACCCTCCCACACACTTCACATGGACTAACTTATCTACTCCTCACCACAGCTCTTGGACACAGGTACTATTCATTATCCTCATATTTTTTATTTTTTTTTAAAGATTTTATTTATTTATTTGAGAGAGAGAGAATGAGAGACAGAGAGCATGAGAGGGAGGAGGGTCAGAGGGAGAAGCAGACTCCCTGCCGAGCAGGGAGCCCGATGTGGGACTCGATCCCGGGACTCCAGGATCATGACCTGAACCAAAGGCAGTCGCTTAACCAACTGAGCCACCCAGGCGCCCCTCCCCATATTATAAATGAGGAAAGAAGACACAAGGAAATTTAACAATTCATCCCAGGTTCAACTGGTACATTTGGAGAGTCAGGATTTGAACCCGGACAATTTGACCTCAGGGTCTGTCTTAACCCACAGGAAGCTCAAGTAGTACTGCAAGACCCGTTTTCTCATAGCTGGAGCTCTGCAACAGTGTATTAAAAAGCAATGATGTTCTAAGCTGCTCTTCAAAATAAAGAACCAGGGGCAAAATGTAACTAAATTAGTCCCTTAGAATGAAAGTGATAGTGCTTTGAAATTCCTACTGGAAACTCTTTCCACCAGATGTGTCCATTTGTAATGTGGTCATCATTAGGCACACGTGTTTGGGGTGTGTGTGTGTGTGTGTGTGTGTGCACTCATGTAGAGTGAGATGAGTGGCAGACCTTCCAGATGGTTCCCCAGAAACCTTATATCAGGGCTTTCTCGGTGCCTCTGCTCCATCAAAGGGACTTTGAGTTTGGAGTTTGAGTAAATTAACAACATCCCTGTTCTTTATTTATCTCCCTTCTGCCTGTGATAAATAGCCCTGGGGAGTCCTTCCTATTTCTGAGTTGAGAGAAAAATGAAACATCCCTGCCTACATTTCACACCAGTATGGGTAGAAGGGTATTTATTTCAAGCTAGCTATATTCTAGCATTATACTACATGTTTTCAGTCTCCCAAAAGTAACAATCGTGCTCACTGCCATCATTCCAAAGCCTTACTAGTGACCTTGACCAAATAGGGCAGGATGCCAGTGCTATGTAGAAAGAACTAGGCCTTCCCTATAAAACTGACAGTGTAACCCACAGGTCTGATACATACAGCCTACAGATCAAGAATAATGCTGACACTGGCTGAAAGATGGATGTGGGGAGGTCTTCCAGTCTAACCCTTTTATCATATAGGTGTGAAAACTGAGGTCCAGAGATGGGAAATGATCTGTCCAGGATTACACAGCAACATAATAGCTGTGCCTGCTTGTATTGGTAGACTAGGAAACTGGGACAAACCTTCATACAGAGAACAACTCAAAAATCTAGGCAATATATAAAAATTACCTGGCACTGGAGATGTTCTAAGACAGAGAAGAATTACAGAACCAAGTCTGAGTGATAAAAAGGAAACCCAGAGAAGTCAGTTTGGCATTTGAGGCTACTTTTCCCCACACCCTAGGGGCTCAGCCAACTCCAGTACAGGTGGTTGAGAGGTGTAAAACTTAAGACCTTTTGACAAACTGTCTTGTGACAGGGAAAAAAAAATCAAATTCCAGATCAGCAAGGCAGAGAGCCTAGTAAAACCCTGAATTTTGGGTTGGGTCATGAAAGGGATATAACCTTATCATAAGAGTAAGGTTGAATCAAAATAAACCAGTTCTCATAGGAACTAAGAGCCAAGTTTGAACAACTATTGCTGATTAGATTAATGTGAGCCTGGATTGTGAGCCTCAGAGGGCCCCTAGTTTCCAGTAACAAGTAAATTAAGTCCTCTCTAAAGTAAGATACCTTATTCTAAGCTTCAAATTATCTTTATTTTTTTCATATGCAATACCTGGTACTCAATCAAAAATAACCGAGCTTACAAAAGAACCCAGATAATAGCCATCACAGACTTTAAAATAACTATATTTAATATATTCGAAGAATTTAAAGCCAAAATGGAAAATTCAGGCAATCAAAAAAGAAAAAAAAAAAAGAAAATTCAGGCAATCAACTGGAAACTACTTTAAGAAGGAAATAAATGCACTAAAAATATAATACTAAAACTAAAAAAATTAAAGTAACTAAAATGTTTTAATCAACGGAAGGCTTTAACAACAGATTAAACACAACTAGAAAGTTAGTGAACTAGAAGATAAAGTCAGAATAGAATGTCCAGAACAGAACACTAAAAGATAAAAGGATGGAAAACAGAGAAAACATACAAGATATCAAGATTTATAAGAAAAGGTCTAGGTAATATAATTGTTATCACAGAAGAAAGAATGGAGGAACAGCAATATATAAGAGCATTTTCTAAAACTGCTGACATATACAAAAGCACAAATTCACAAAGCATTCACTATGAATATCAAGCAGGATAAATACCAACTTAAAAAAATGTTTAAATCTTACCTACTTATCAAAAAAAAATGATCATTAACCCAAAAAGAGGGTCTTTGAATTAAAACAGGAAAAATGACAGAAGCAACAAGAGAACTCACATCTGACTTCCTATGACAGCACAAGTCTGACAATAATGTAACAATATCCTAAAAGTGCTGAGAAAATAACAGTCATTCCAAAATCCTATACCCAGCTAAAGTGTCACTGAAAACTGTCAGTGAAATCAGGCTACTTTTCACACAAATAAAAACTGAGAGAATTTGTCAGTAGACCTGAACTAAAAGAAATGTCTATACACAGAAAGATGTCACTCCCAGAGGAGCCTTAAAGATGCAGGAAGACATGAGGAGCAACAGGAACAGCAAATACGTGGATATGCTAAATGAATAGCAACTCTATACAATAATAATTTTGTTTTGTTAGACTTAAAATATCTATAAATTAAAATTATCATAGTAGCATATAAATTGAAAGGCGGAAAATATACAGGATTCTAGGCTCTTTGCTTTAACCAGTAACTGATGAAAGTTCTCATTTATTTTATACTTATGTCAAAGATGTATATGTAAATTCTTTGGGTATCTGTTTTAATTATCACCAAAAATATAACAAACTAATAGAGATAGAAAATGAAATAAAAAAGAAATAATAAATTGAAAAGAAAGCAAAGAAGGAGAGAACATGGAATACTATAGGTTAGACAAACATAAAATAAATAGTAAGTGTGTAGATTTAAACCCAAATATGTCCATAAATATATTAAAAGACAGATGGATAGGGGCACCTGGGTGGCTCAATTGGTAAGCATCTGCCTTCAGCTCAGGTCATGAGCCCGGGGTCCTGGGATTGAGCCCTGCATCGGGCTCCCTGTTCCACAGGAAGCCTGCTTCTCCCTCTCCCACTCTCCCTGCTTGTGTTCCCTCTCTCGCTGTGTCCCTTTCTGTCAAATAAATAACTAAAATCTTTAAAAAAAAAAGACAGATGGACAAAATACTCTAATTGAAAGAGAAATATTACCAGACAGGATAAAACCCAAAATTCCAAAAATATATGCTGCCTACAAGTGACACTCATTAAATATAATCATACAAAAAGGTTGAGAAGATATAAAAAAATATATACTATGCAAATACTAACAAAAATAAAGCTGCCACAGCTAAATTAATATCAAAATAGGATTTTAGGCAAAAATTATTCACGGAACTAAAGAGGGACACTTTATAATGATAAAAAAATATTCAACTGACCAGAATACCATATTGTTTTAAATTTATGTGCAGTATTAATATAGTCAGTCACCACTAGGCCAGATTCAAGTGATGAAAAAAGGATGTCCCTGGTTTCATAGGATGATCTTAAATGAAGACAAGGAAAGGAAGAGCAGGGGGAAATGAAAAAAAAAAAAAAAAATGAGGTGAGCCATGGAGATAGAGAAGAGACAGACAGGAAAAACTAAAAAGTGACCTGGATATGAAAGGGAAAACATCTGGGAAAAATAAAATAGAAGAGAAAGAAAGGAGGAGGAGGAAAAAAGGAGAGAAATCAACTGGAAGTAAAATGAAAATGTGTTCAGAGAAAAAGTATGGAGTCAAAGAGATTCCACAAATGCATCTCCTTCAAGGAAGCTCAGCTTTTTAGCACCCGGGGTCAGACTTTCCTGTGGCACATAGAGTGACACCTGCTATTAGGCTTTTCGGGCTTTGTTAACTTCAAAGAGGAACAGTCATGATCATGACCACCTTTCTGGCCTCAGAACTTGCACACAAATGTGGTACTTTTCACACTATATGATCAAGAACAATCACTCATTTCCCATCTTCCTGGAAAAACCAAGAAGTCAGAGGTCATCTAGCCACACATACCACCACCACCACCCCCACCCCCCACCCCCAGCCATACTGCCAGGAGCCCAGTCTTGCCTGCAGGCCTATCAAAAATAGTATCAGAGAAGCCTAAAGCCACAACAAGACTCAGCTAAATCCTGAACTCAATTTCTGAACCATTTTCCCCAGATGGGAGTTGACTTCTGGGTGAACATGACAGGGAAGACTGTTTGGTAGCAAATATCTATCTATTGTCCTCTATCTGCACTAAATGCTTTGCTGTTTTGCTGGGCTCAAAAGTGGGTCTTTTTTTTTTCAGGGGGAGAGGGGCAGGGAGAGCTGTCACTCTAAACAAAGAGGTTTTTGATACAGTTTCGAAAATACTGATGCCCAAGACCTTCAGGTAGAAGAATTCTATTTAAACCACTGACATAGCAATTCTAAAAATTAGGGCATCTTGGAGGAGTAATCCATTTATTCAACCAATAATGACAATACAGTGACGAGCAAAGCAGAGCTGACATTCTGGTGAAGAGAATATAAAAATAATCACAACTTGTGATGAGAGATGGGACAAAGAGTAACTGGGCAGAGGAGAGAGCCAACTTCAGAGAGGGTAGTCAGGGAAGGTCTCCCTGAGGAGGCGACATCTTGATTAGGTATAAAGAATGAGAGAAGCCAGCCATATAAGGGCCAAAGAAAACTTTCAGCAGAAGGAAATGCATGAAGGAGGCCTAAGGTGGGAAGGGATTTCTTGGTGTGTTTGAGCACCAAGAGTCAAGTCCAAAATTTGGCTGGTGTTTGGTGGAGGTGCAGTGGAAGGGGCAGTCAGGGCAGAGATCATGCAGAGCTTATTGGCCAAGGTCAGGAGTTTGGGTTTTATCCCGCCAGCTATGGAAAGCTTCCAAAATGTTTCAAGTAGAAGAGTGACTTGATCCATTAAACAACTGCAAAAGTCACAGCCCTCAAGGGCAACTGCTGGAGGAACACTGTGAAACCGAAAAAAGAACTTCCCGCCTAAGAGTGATTGGCTCCAGAGCCTGTAGCAAGAAAGACCTCCCTGCCCTTGGGCTGTGAAAGCCCAGCCTTTACTTGCCTGAAATGGTTTAAGAGGGATGGATGTTCCTTACGGAGGGCAGGGCCTGGACTACGTGACTAAGGTTGTTCTTATGGCTGTAACAACACTGCTGGGGTTATTCCCAAACATAACATTGTAACAGTATTTCTGAGCACTGATTCCATCCAAAGGTGGGCAGCTAGGTCTTATCAAATAGAAGATACTACAGAGTCAAGCCAGGTAAACTATTTACCTTAACCAAAAGAAGCAAATAAAAGCCAAGCTTGAAAAGAAAAACAGGAGATTATGATGCTGCAGAGATTTTTGACCAATATTTCTCTCCTGTGGCCCATGACTCATCTGCATCACAATCACCTACAGGACTCATTACAAATGCAGATTCCTGGTCTCCTGCAACCCAGACCTACTGAATCAGAATGTGGCTTAGAATTTGGAAGGGATCTTCTATGGCACATGCATTCCTGCCTGTCTAATTATTAGCATAATATAACGTAAGGATAGAAAAACGCTATTGGTTATATGCTCTGAGTCTTCTAGACCACCCCAGAACCCTGAGCATCCCTCTTAATCAGTCTCAATTTTAATTTGCAGAAGTATGGATATTTGAATCCAGATAAACAATTTTATCTGTTTTGTTAAGAAATGTAACTTGCTTTAATATATTTTTGCTGTTTCTTAACAGCTTTATTAGGTATAATTAACATATAATAAACTATGTTTAAAGTGTACAATATGATAAATTTTGACATACACATTCATGAAACCATCACCACAATTAAGATAGTGTTTCCTCATGCCCCTTGATAATCCCACTCTCCTGCTCCTCCTCCCCTTTACCCCATTCCCAGGCAACCACTGATCTTTCACTAAAGATTATTTTGCATTTTCTAAAAATTTTTATAAATGGAATCATACATTATGTCCTCTTCATTTAAATAGTCTGGCTCTTTTACTCAAAATAATTACTTCGACTGATCTATGTTGGGACGCCTGGCTGATTCAGTCAATAGAGCATCCAACTCTTGATCTCAGGGTCATGAGTTTGAGCCCCATGCTGGGTGTAGAAATCACTTAAATAAAACATAAAAAAAAAAATTCATCTATGTTTTAGATATAGTTTATTTTTATTCCTGCATAATGGTCTATTGTATAGATACACAATTTGTTTATCCATTCAACTGCTGATGGACACTTGAGTTGTTTAGACTTTTTGGCAATTACAAATAAAGCTGCTATGAACAAGTCTTTACATGGCACATGGTTCCATTTCTCTTTGACATATACCTAGAAGTAGAATGGATGGGTAATCTGGTAGATTTATGTTTAACTTTTTAAGAAACTGCAAACTGCTTTCAAAAATCTTTTTATCATTTTACATTTCCACCAGCAGTGTATGAAAGTTCCAGCTGCTACATATACTGCCAACACGTGGTTTGATCAGTAATTTTTATTTTAGACATTCTTGTAGATGAACAATGGTAACATACTGTGGTTTTAATCTGCATTTCCCCTATGACTAACAATGTTGATCAATAAGCATGGATGTAATGGTCATCAATATATCTTCTTTGGTAAAATGTCTATTTAAACCTTTTACCCAAGAGAGAAGGGTTATTTTCTTAGTTGAATGTTGAGATTCTTTATATATTCTGGATACAAGTCCTTCATCAAATATGTGCTTTACAAATATTTTCTCCCTGTCTACAGCTTGTCTTTTTATTCTCTTAATAGTAACTTCTGAAAAGTACACATTCTTAATTTTGATTAAATCCAGTTTGTTGATTTTTTTTCCCTATGAATCATGCTTCTGATGCAGATCTAACCCTAAGTAAAGACAACCTCCTCTATGTTTTCTTCTAGGTTTTCATTTTAGATTTTATTTTAGGTCTGTGGTCCATTTTGAGTTAATTTTTGTATATGACATAAAGTGAGAGTTGAAGTTCTTTTTCTGTTTCTTTTATATGGATATACAATGGTTCCAGTGCCATTTATTGAAAAGAAAATTCTCTCACCACTGCATTGTCTTTGAACATTTGTCAAAAATCAATCGACATACATGTGTGTCTGTTTCTCAACTCTATTCTGTTCCGTTGATTTATCTTTATGCCAATACCACACTGTCTTGATTATTGTAGCTTTATAATAAATCCTCCAACACTGTCCTTCTTCAAAGTTGTTTTGGGTATTCTGAGTCCTTTGCATTTCCATGTGAACTTTAGAAGCAGCTTGCCAATTTCTATAAAAAAAAAAAAAAAAAGCCAGACTGTTGCAATTTTTATTGGACTTACAGATCATTTGAACAGAACCTTAACAATACTGAATCTTTCAATCCAGGAGTATAGTATACCTCTCCAATTATTTATGTACTCCTTAATTTCTCTTAGCATTGTTTTCTAGCTTTTGGAGTACAGGTCTCATGCAACTTTTAGTGAATTTGTTCATAATATTTCATAGCTTCAATGCTATTGTAAGTTGTATTTTTTTATTTCAATTTCTGATTTTTTGTTGCTAGCATATACAAATGTAACTGAATTATGTATATTGATCTTTTACCCTGCAACTTTAAATACTATGAATGACACTTTATCCTAGGTAATATTCTTTGTTCAGAAATCTACTTTGTTTGATATTAAAATAACCAGTCCTGCTTTTTTTTCTTTATTAGTTTCAGCATGATATGCCATTTTCCATACTTTTGTGTCTTTGATTAAAAATGTTTTTTTTACAGATGATATAGAGTTGGGTCTTTTTTTTTTTATCACATCTGACAATTTCTGTCTTTTGATTGGGATTTTTGGACCATTTATATTTACTGTGATTAATGATATGGCTGGATTAACCTCTCATATTGCTGTTGGTTTTCTATCTGTCCTACCTGTTCCCTTTTACTTCTTTCCTACATTATTTTGGATTAAGTATTTTTTATGATTACATTTCATTTGCTTTTTGGCTTATTAACTAATTATGTTATTTTAGTAAGTTTTACAGTTTACCTTATTCATCTTTATCACATGCAACCTTTGTGATAATGGTACCACTTCATAGAGAAGTAACTTACAACTTTATACTTCCATTTCCCACTAAGTTTCTCATTTCTCTTGGAAAATTTTATCCATTTTTTTCTTCAATTTTTTTTTTTTTTTTTTCCCTGTCTTGCTTCTCTCTCTTTCCTTTTAAGGACTCCACTGACACATATATTAGACCACATGCAGTTGTCCCAAAGATCACTGGTGCTGTTCTTGCTTGGGTTTTGTTTTTTTTGTTTGTTTTTCAGTCTGTTCTCCTCTTTCTGTTTTATTATGGATAGTTTCTATTGCTATGTCTTCAAGTTCACTGATGTTTCCTCCTGCAATGCTGGTTTCTTGAATTTATAAACTTAAAGCAGTTGTAACGGTTTCAGTGTCCTTGTCTATAAAGTCTATCATGTGTAATTTCATAGTTGGTTTCCATTAACAGATTTTTCTCTTCACTATGGGTCATATTTTCCTGCTTCTTTGCATGCCTTATGGGCTTTTTTTATCAGATTGCTAGACATTATGAATTTTACTTTGTTGAGTACTAGATATTTTTGTATTCCTCTAAACATTTTGAGATTTTTTTTTTTTCTGTATCACAGTTAGGTTGCTTGGAAACAGTTTGATTATGTCTTTTTTTTTTTTAAGTTTCACTGGATAGGATCAACATTTAATCTTTGGCTAATGTTTTCTACTACTAGACAAAACCCTTCTGAGTGTTCTATTCAATGTCCTGTGGATTATGAGGTTTTCTGTTCTGAATGACAGAAACAGGAACTATTTCTGCCACTATATGATCGGCAAAGATATGTTTCCTCTAATCCTTGTAACTGATTCATTCTCCAGCCTTGAGTAGTTTCCTCACATGTATGCACTGATTAGTACCACTCAACCAACGATTTGATGGGACCCTCTACAGATCTCTATAAAGGTCTCCACTCTGCTAGTCTGCCCTGTGCACTCTAGCCACTTTGACTTCCCAGACTGCAGCCGTGTCTTCTAAACTCAGAGAAACTATTGGGATTTCCTTTCCTGTACCATGGTTTGGAAACTTTCTTCAGACATTAAGCTGAAATGATCATAGGGCTCACTTCGTATGTTTCCCATACATCAGAGATACCATCCTTTGTTGCCTTATGCCTAATGACTTGAAAGCCATTATTTCCTATATTTTGTCCAGTTTCACAGTTTTTTGGGTGGGAAAGTAAATCCTGTTCCTCTTACTCCATCCTGATTGAAAGAGGAAGTCCTGAAAATACCTTTACCACAGCACTCCCTACATTTGTTTTTGTAACAGACCCTCACAAGACCATACCTTCTTTAAGGCTAGGGAACACACTTTATTTACCACTAAACATAAAATACATTCAATTAGCACTGACTAAACTGAGTTATGGTAGAGTGTGTCTCAGTAATTCCTACTCTAGTAAGCATGGGCAAGACAACTCCCTCTTGTCTAATATAAGGTACGAGACTCTGGATTGCTAGGTTCTGATCACACTTCCACCACTAAAGGGCCTACATAATTTTGGACAAAGTACATAATTTCAATAGGTCTCAAATGTGAAATGGAGATAACTAACCTTGTTCATTTCAAAAGTTTGCTGGGAATAACTTTTTAAGGGATAAAAAAAGCCCAACCAAAAGAGTTACCAAAAGCAATAACAAGAATCTCTCAGGGAACCTAAGAAATGGCCATACCTACCAATACATTTTTGTGGTTACTATGATTTAATATTCATAAACATTACATTCTAGAATTGGAAAATGCTGGAACTGGAAAGGATCCTTTCACATTTTTACAGACAGGAAAACTAAGACCCAGAGAGGTTAAGTGATCCACTCAAGGTCACATGGACAGTCAGTGATAGAGCTGGGATTGGAACTCTTCCTATTATAACACAATGCCTTTCAGTTCAAACCATCATTTTCTTATTGTTTTCATTGATGATTGTTTTTCGCTCATTCTTTAACTTCACAATCTCAGTGTGGTGCATTCCCATGGATGGAGTGGATTACAATGTCATAAATTTTTTTTAATTGTGAAATCCAAAGGTCACTTGCATAACTGTCATGGTAGGCAGTAGGAGGATGATTTATAGATGCAGGAAATATTCAGCTGCAAAGGATTCTTCTGGCAATTAATAGTATTCATTCTATGTCAGAGCTTAAAGCTGGAACACTCTTAAAGAAAACCCAAGACCAACATGTAATGTACATTTCACTGTTTAGTGCTCTTGGGATTAAAATATCACTATGTCTGAGGGCAGAGCCCTGACTGACCAAGACCAAGGTTTGGCAGACAAAAGTAATCCAGGGCAGGAGGATTAAAGTCCAGAGGGGATGGATGTTGAGGTGAAATCTACTGAGCTCCCCCTATTGGACAGGCCCAGAAGAAACAGCCCACAAAAAAGGGAAAATCAGAAAACACTGTCCTCCAAAACACAATGCAGCACAAGTCCATGGGCCTTTCTGGAGCTGAGGTTACAGGGTAAATGAGAATGGCAGGAAGCCTGGAAGAATCAGGCCCTCATTTTGCTTGAGTTGTGACAAAGAGGCAACATGGTAAGGGGTCCTCTCATTATAATTTCCTGGAGGAATTCAGCAATGGTCAGGATATCATTTAGAATGAACTCTCTGGTTCTGTATTGATGGTGGAATGCACAGTTGCTCCCTGGCTCCTGGAAATTTCTTATAAGTAGATCCTCTGTTAGAGGAGCCCAGCAAAGGGTTCACATGGCCATTCATGCTGTGGTCTTTAAGAGTGCCCTGACCCTTAATTGCTCAGTGCACAACCTCACAACTATATGTTGCAATCCTGCCTGGATATCTTGAGACAAGATATACAGAGGAGTTATTTGGTGTTCCACATAATTTACTAGGGATGCAGGGATGATGTGAGACTTACCCACCTAGTTAAGTATCTAAACAAAAACATTTCTCTTTTTGGCCAGGATTTGGGTTTCTGATATCTGGTTTGTAACAATGAAAAGAAATAAGAGGCCAGCTAAGTAGAAAAACATCTTTATTCAGAGGCAGGTAAAAATTGTACACTTAAAGGCTGAGGAAAAGAAACCACATATAGTAACAGATGAGTATATTTGCGTATTTGTGCATTAGTCAGGATAGTACGATTATGGTACGGTCACTTAAAAAACCCAAAACTTCAGTGGCATAAAACTACAAAGGTATATGCCAATGGCAGATCAACTGAGGGCTCTCGCCCCAATATCCAAGCTCAGGGAGCAGCCACTATCTGAAACTTTGCCAGCAAATGTGACAGAAGAGAAAGAGAATACTAAGTTACCACAGCTTCCACCTGGAAGTGACACACACTGGCTTTCGTTAACATTTACTGGCCTAATCCAGTCTTGTGACCGTGTCTGCCAGTGCCCAGGAAGTGGAATCTTCCCCACAAGGAGGGGAACTGGCAACTGGTTAACAGTCTTCCACAGAATGGAGAGAAAAGGTTTCAGAGAAGTCAATCTAAGAAGAAGGTGTCCTAATGTTTGGGGACAAGATATGTTATGTTATGATTTATTCATACATTCATTCAACTAGACTATTACTCTTCGCCAAGCACCGCGCAGTGTCACTTCAGAGCCTGTGCTATTACCCACTGGCTATGGGGCCTGCCCAAGTAGCCACCCGTTCTTCTCACCACACTCATCTGGTAGGGAAGCTGGGAAGCCTGTGGAATCAGAAGAGAAATGAGTGAGAGGAGAGCACGGCCTCATCCAGGAGAGGAAAACAGGACCAGCCACAGACTTCCGAACAAATAAACAAGCTAAAGAACAGCAAAAAAACAAAAACAAAAAACGATGAATCTTGCTGCACAAGGCAAAAGAAAATCTGGAAGGGAACAGCAGAGACTGGAGGAAGGAGGAGACCACAGTGAACTACCGAAGTACATCACTGAGGGACGTCTGAGAGGAAAGGAGGACATCAGAGAAGACAGTAAGCCCAAATCAAGGCCTATCCCCAGACACCAGCCATCAACCACCCTCACACAGGAATCTATGAACATAGACCCCTGGGCCAGAATACACTCACACACACACACACACACCAGCAGACCCGTGTGCTTCCTGGCAAGGCTGCAGGCCACTCCATGGCCCAGCTGCCCTCCTGGGACAGCCACCATCTTTCTCTCCCTTTTCCATCTTGAATGGCAATTAGGAGAAGGTTAACTGAGTGTCTTTCTCCCAGGAATCCTCTTCCACTTTTCTAAAATCACAGCGTTAGCAGAAGAAAATCCCAGCTTAGGCTAACAGGTAGGAGCATGGTGCGGCCCTGGGAGCTGCTGTTGGAAGTGGGGAGATTGGGCGAATCTTCCCAGCGGGAGGTTAATACTCATCATTCGGAGTTGCAGCTGAGGCCCATTTGAGTGACAGGCAGCCGGGAGCTGAAAGAGCTGCTCGGATCCCAGAACTGCTGGCATGCGGGCTTGAAAGAGATTTATTTCAGGATAATTAGCTGGGAGTATTAAAGGTGGCTAGGAAGATCCGCAATTACTGTTTAGCAAACAGAAAGGAGACACACACATGCAAAAAAAAAAAAAAAAAAGCCAAAAATGAAATTAAAAGACCCAAATTTTTCTCCACTTGAAAGCTGTTGAATAATTGAAAAAAAAAAAAAAAGCTCAAAGCAACTTTACTATATTCAGACACACATATAGAAGTGTCAGAGGGGGAAGGAAGGGAAGAAAAGAAGGGAAAGAACAGAGTCTTGGGTGACAAGACTGATGGCAAAAATAGTCTCTTCGAGACTGGGTATTTGGGGTACGGAATCTTATGACAAATTGTTCTTATACCAAAAGGAACTTTTCATACTTCTTTTCTTTGTTGCTTCCTTTTACCGACACAAAAAGACCTGTGCCAACACTAGCATTCCTTCAGCTTAAAAAAAAAAAAAAAGAACAGATTAAATCAAATCATACTAAAGTGCACATACCTGAAACAAGAAGAGTCACACTTCCTAGACATTTGGAAAGAAGGAAGGAAAGAAAAAAGGAAGGGAGGAAAGCAGGGAAGGAAAGAGGCCCTGCTACTTTATCCTCTGTGCACTGGAAGGAATGAGAGGCTTCACCTGGGGCCAGAGGAGCTTGGTCCTGGCACCTTCCAGAGTCAGAGGGCTGGGTATTTCATCCTCCCACTTTTCACTTGTCCACTCTGGCCAGAGACAAGGCTGTCTAAAAAGAAAGATAGCACTCCTTTTACCATAAAGTGACCAGGAATGGGATTTTCTAAATAGCCCTATCAGGAAGAGCCCTATTTCTGATCGGGACAATATGAGGGGCATTTTCTTCTCCATGTCTGGTTACCAACATTAGCCAAGGAGGTAAATGAGGCTGCATCCCTTCTGGAGCAGTCCAAAGAGGAGCCCAAAAGGTCCCCGTCCACTCTCAGAATTCACTCACTAGAGATGCATTCCTTCCTCAGCTTTTAAATTTTCCCTCTCAGGTGTTTCCCCATAAAAAGGCTCCTTGGAGAACAGATCTTTAAGTTTTTATGAGCTGAGGTCTTGGCCTAGAGTCTTTCAAAAGCCTTCAGAAATAAATGTCAGGCCCCTGGCAGAGGGATCTGAGGAGAAAGGCACCAGGAGGGAGGGGTGGGACGAATGTGAGGAAGGAAAGCAAGGTGGCCTCCCAGATTCCACCTTCTCAAATCTGGTCAAGCGTGAATACCACACTAACTACTCAGTAAGGCTGGCAGGTTTACAAAGAAAAGACTAAGTCTCTGGCCATGTGTTTACATCTTGCTGAAAAGATTCGTAGAATTTTAAAACACATAAAACAATAGTTTATGTTATTTATGGAAATATATATATGGTAAAAGTACAAAAGTACGCACAGCAATGATACAAACTTTTCAGAGGACGAGAGCCTGGGACTGTAGCTCCGTCAAGTCTTTATTCTTTAAAACAAGGTAATAACACCAAAGGGAAATACAGAAAGGTAAACAGCTTGAGAATTACTATAGAGGGAAGCCTGATTTGCCACACATTCAAGTGTTCCCAGGAAGTGTCACAGAAGGTGTAGGATTCATCAGGGAAGGTTCTGCTCCCACTCGCAAACAGCCTCCGTCTCCCATGACTCCCCTGATTACGTTGCCAGTCCTGACTTCCCAGTCCATGTTGTGTGGCCACAGAGAAAAGTCTCTTGTTTTTCAGGTCTTACCTTCTTCATAAGATCACAGATTCCAGTGGGGAGAATGTTTTCTTCTGCCTGCTCAGGATTCCCCACTGAGCCTGTCATATAGCTGGGCTCCCGCGAGCATGTGAAGGTAGAACAGAATTCTGGGAGGAGAGGAGGTTCAGTTTTTCAGGCAATTAGGAATTACCCAGTGTTAAAGGATATTCACTGGAGTACTGTTTACAATTTATTTTAATAAAATCACTTGTTTTTTTGTTTTAAGATTTTTTTTTTATTTATTTACTTGAGGAGTAGAGGAGAGCACAAGCAGGGGGAACAGCAGAGGGAGAAGCAGACTTCCCACTGAGCAAGGAGCCTGACCCAGGGCTCAATCCCAGGACCCTAGGATCATGACCTGAGCCGAAGGCAGATGTTTAACCGACTGAGCCACCCAGGCACTCCTGTTTACAATTTAAAAAATGGAAACAATTAAATATTTATCAACAGGAAATAGTTTATATGAAGTAAGCCATATCAACAATGTGGAATTTTTTTAGATTATTTATTTATTTATTTGAGAGAGAGAGCATGAGCAGGGGGAGGGGCAGAGGGAGAGGGAGAGAGAATCACAAGCAGACTCTGGGCAGAGCTGATGCAGGGCTCCATCTCACAACCCTGAGATCATGACCTGAACCAAAATCAAGAGTTGGCACTTAACAGACTGAACCACCCAGGTGCCCCAGTAATATGGAATATTTTACAGAATACTTAGAAGAGTAAGAGTTATGGCAAGTTATCCAAGATGTAGTAAATGAAAAATGCAAGTCCCACTTTAAACACTTGAACACTCAAAAAGAAAAAAAAAGAAAAAAAGAAACACTTGGAGCACTTAAAACTATACATACAGTACATAAACATTTTCACATAAATGTTATTAGAGCTGGACAGCTATATACAATATCAGTCATTATTCTAACCTGTATCTCCTCACTCCCTGCCCCTCTATGTATACAAACGGGTCATACAAAATGAAAATGTCCGTGTGGCCCTTCCAGCCTTTGGCTTACTTTGGTCATTAAACGATCTAAACGACAGAGGAATCGTATCATCTTTAGGCATGGGAGTCTCTGTAGAAGAGCCTGGTGACTCAAGTGCCCCTTGGGCACATGAGACAACTTACCCCTCCCGTAGGCCCTGTCCTTGCCCAAGGAAAAGGTAAACGTATGGACAAGGTCCCATCCCATAGAAGCTATCCCTGATCTTGGGGCATCTCCCTATCTCCTGATCTCAGAGCTTCTGCCTCTTTTCCAATCCTACCGTGCCCCCACCCCCAAGCTGCTGGACCTTTCAGAAACGGAAGCTATGGGCAAGCAATTTCAGCTCAGACTTTACAATACAAAGCTGGCTCCTCCTTAGAATGGGAGAAGAAACAGTAAGAATGGAATACAAATTAATCTCAATAAATTATCCTGCTATGGAAAGATGGACAGATGGAAGGAAAAAAAGGATAGGATAGGATAGGATAGGATAGGATAGGATAGGATAGGATAGGATAGGATAGGGTAGGGACTGGGTCATAGCATCAGGATTCTCTATAGAAACAGAAACAATAGAATATATATATGGACAGAGCAATGTATTAATTCTACTGAATTGGCTCACATAATTGCAGAGGCCTGGAAAGTCCCAAATCTGCAGGGTAGGTTGGCAGGCTAAAGACCAAGGAAGAGTTGCAGTTTGAATCCAAAAGCAGTCTTTGTTCTATTAGGGCCATCAACCTGACTGGATGAGACCCACCTATATTATGGACGGGGACCTGCTTTACTGGAAGTCTACCAATTTACATGTTAATCTCACCTAAAAAACACCTCCACAGAACATCCAAAATAACGTTTCACCAAAGGTCTGTGCATTCTGGCCCAAGTTGACACATAAAATTAAGCATCACAAGTAGATAAAGAGGAAGACAGGCATGTAGCTGTAGAAATACATGATAGAAACAGACAGACAAGAGCTAGAGAGAGGAGACAGATACATAGTCTCTGGAAAGAAATACTTCCACAGTGGTTATTCTGGGAAGAAGTGAAATATATTTCTTACTTGTTAAAATGTTTTACAATGAGAATGTACTAATACATTATTTGTGGGTGTGTGTTTACATTTTTTTTTTTTAAAGAAAAAGATTCTGGAGGGAAGGAAGGGAAAAGAATGCTATTTATGCCTTCAAACTGCTGACAAAGGAACTCTGCTGTCCTCTACTGCTCCTTTGCAGAAGGGGTTAGTGCGGCTGTCACCTCTCAGATGCCAGGCGGGGTGTAAGGCACTGGGTGCAGAGAAATGAATACAACAAAGGAAGCCCCAAACTCGTGGAATCTACATTTATATCATCTCATTTCAACAAGTCTATAAAGTAGGCACTAATGTCCTGCTTTTGCAGATGAGGAAACATGGGCTAGGTGATATTAAGAAAATGTGTCTAGATCACACATGTTCCAGAACCTTATTTCGTCTATCGTCAAATCTCTCGCTCCTCTTGGGATGAACACTGGACTCCCTCAGCAAAGGGAGTCTGTGTCTCTTGAATATTAGCACAACAAGCGTGTTGCAGCTTTTTCCAAGAGATTTCCATTTCCCTTCAGCGGCAAGATAAACTTTCCATCGCCCGCAGCTCCTGGGCCGTGGCTGGCAGCGGCTCTACCACAGGCGTGCCAGACGCAGAGAAAGTTCGGAGGACAAACGCAGCCAGAAAGCATCAGAGCGTTCCATCCAGCTTCCAGACTTATTATTTCTTGAGAGCGTCCACTGCTCTTTTAAAAACAAGGGGCCTATTTTGTGAGCTGCTCAATGGTCTATTTTAAACTCAGGGGCTTGTTTGTTTACATTCACTCCCAGGCCTTGCCCTCTGCGATACACCGTCCCTGGCACGGTGCAGAAAAGCACAGTGGAGACCGCCGTATCACTGTTCACAGCCTGCTCGCTTGAAGGAAAGGGGTGCGAATCGAATATTTCCAACGGTCCCAATTCTGAGAGGACCCTAGAGAAGAAAGATGGTGCCAAGCCTACAAGTCTAAGGATTCCTGGGGCAGCAATGAGTAGTACAGAGGCACCAGAATGGAAGAGAGGAGAAGAATAAACTTGATAACTTATTCAACAAACACTTACTGAGCACCAACTATGGTATGTTTGCCAGGCACTGTTCTAGGTACCTGAATACAATGAACACAACAAAGAAGCTGCCCTCAGGAACTAACATTCTCTTGAGGGGAAGCAGATAACAATAATTATTAATACATTATATTATATATATATATATATAATGTTATATGTATGACAATAATATGTTAATAAAAATAATAATTATTATTAATAAATATGTTGGAGAAGTATTAGGTGTTGCACATAGAAACTCAAGACCTTTCCTAAAGAGAAGCCCGGGCCTTAATGTGACATTGGCCAATCATTTAGTTGTGACATCTGAACTCTGAACATTGCTGGTCTGATTTTATCACCTCCTTAATCCTTTTCATCACCTTGGCCCAAATCTCTGCTCACCAAGGCTAGGCTACAGCATGACCAGAAAGGAAGCCAGGTTGATCCTCAACACCCTCTAGCCCCTTCCGGCCTTTTGCCCACAGCAAAGCTGCAGTCTCCACACTGACACCCAACAGGCCCTCTCCTCTGCTCTATGACCCTCAGGTCAGGGAGAGAACAGGTCGCTACAAACACATGTTTTTAACTGTGTGGGCTCTGGATTACCTCTTGCAAGTGTTTGCTGTTTAAATGTGAAGCCCTCTCTCCTCCAAGGGCAACGCTTAACCCAAAAGCCTACCCCTGGTGGAGGAATTTTATACTTTGTGAAACCTGAATAAGCAAGATATTTGTAAGCCAAGAGACCTTCTGGGCACTCTCCTGGGATCATATAAATCTCCCTCTCTGTCCCTACATCTGCCTCTTGCATCCTTCACTTGTCAAATGTCATGTTTTCAAGGACCAGCAGTCACTATGACATGGGAGTAGGGAGGGTGAGAGGAAGCAACAGAGACAAAGAGACATCAGAAAACCTGCACACTTGAGCAAGACATTTGTTAAGAAGGTCTTTGAACCCCTCAGGGAGAAGTCCATCATAGATCTGATCCCATGGTCTATGCAAAGGGACCCCCACACTGCAGTGATGTTTTTGACAAGACCTGTGATTGATCTGCCGGTTCACTAATGAATGGACCTGGAATTGCACATTGCTTTGGCTCTAGAGAAAGCATATGATTACAGCATGCACAGTGGCAAATGCTATAATTAAAGATGCAAAACAGGGTTCATTACACACCCATTTTCAGTGCTTAGAACTTTCTGAAACAGTTTCCTTTTCAGAAGCACCATCTGCAGGTGATAAGCCTCAGGAGACTTTCTTTCAACCAGGACAGACAAATAAATAAATAAATAAATAAATAAATAAATAAATAAATAAATAAATAAATAAATAAAGAGTAGGACTGGGGTAGGGGAAGGGAGCTTACAAATCTTTAGAATGAAAAAAACAGAAACAAAACAAAAACTAAAAAGGAACCTACCTTGTCCAGTGAAAAAGTGGAAGAAGGATGGACACATCTCTCAGAACAGGGACCCGCATAGCTGGGTCTGGAGAGTTAGGACAAATGCTGCCTTGCATTCAGAAGGCGGCACTTGGAAATTATATCATAGCTCTGAAAGATCGCAACTCAAAGTAGATCACTGTAAGACACGGTTTGTCCTGTGATACTAGGTTCACAGCAGTTTCTACTGAGCCATTAAAAAATGAGTAAAATAACTATAGTCACAACAAAGACAAAAACAGCCATTGTGAATGTATAGCACACCTTCCCCACCAAAAGCACCAAGTAAATTGTTTGGATGTACCTGACGTGGCTGAGTTAGAGCAGATAGAGGAAATGGTCCTTATTTTCCAGGTGGGGAAAGGAAGGTAATGAGGCACAGAGAGGTTAGGTGAGCTGCCTAGGGAGAAGGAGCAGGTCAAGAGCCAAATCAGGACAAAAACTGGCACTCCTGATTCCCAATTCAGTGCTCATTCTCCTCAGACTGCACTGTCTCAGAAATGTCAAACACATTATGCAAGAATATCAGGAGTCAGTGTTGAGGCAGAAAAGCTTGGTTTGCAGTTAATAAAATCATCAGTACATACACAGCACAAAAATGCTCTCCCCAGCTGAGTGCAGACCATGGAGTAGGCCCTGGGAGCCCAGGTACCCCCCAAGCAGCACATCCCTTTAAACACTAGCTAACAGCGAAGCTGTGAGATGCTGCACCTCTTATCCGCACCCCTTTCAGGACGCATGATTAAATGCGAGCTTAAAGGAGCCTCCATGTTTGCAGAGGCAGGGTGAAGGAAGGAGATTACTGACGCTGGAAGCACCTACCTGACTAGTCTCAAATTTTGGCCCTTTTCTTGGCCCTAAAATATAAAAGGGTGGGGGGTGTGAAAGAGAAAAAGAATATCACACTGGCAGCTGCAAAGACAGGAAGACTGCAAGTTCTGGCCAGGCAGGCTAGGAACACCTCGTTCTAAATATTCATGCCCTTTGGCCCTCCTCAGGAGGCATTCTAAAGGACACTTGGGCCTGGGCCACTGGCGTGCAAACTGCATAAACGCATGTACACACCTCACACAGGGTTGTTACTTTCTGTAACTACTTAAGGAGACTGTTGTGACACTGAACTAGAAGATAATTTCACAAAATCATAGAATCCCTCTCCCTAGGGAGGAAAACTCAGGAAGTCATAGGTCAGCACCTCTGACCTGAGCCAATCTAGGGAGGCAACTTTAAAGACCTCCAAAGACAGATGCAGCAGAACACTCCTCACTTACCTCTAGGAGCGCTTAACTGCTTCACTGCTAGAAAGTTCTTCCTTAAGAAGAACTCACATCCTCTAGGCTGTGGCTTAAACCAACTCCCTCCCCTCTATCCTGTCATTGTCAGAAGCACATGTGCATTCTTATGGCAAATTCCAATTTTTCTCTTTAGTACTGGTAGCAACCAAGGATTGCTGAGTAGAAGAGGACAGCATGCAGATTTATGTGAAAACAAGTAAAAACCGTGGATAAGGATCTTTAACTATAACCTAGACATGTACTTCTACCTTAAGTTGATAATAACAGTTTAAATCACCAGGCCCATACCTGAGATGGCTTTTGTAAAAACTTCAGATATTTCTGCCTAGAATGACCAGTTTAAACGAAAACTCAAAGTTTAATAGTAACTGCAGTTTTGGGGCATTCTATTTCAGCACTAATTAGAATTTCTGGTGTATACCAGGGAAAAACTGAAGATTCTAAATTGAAGGTACAATGAACACTCTGCTAAGGCCACTAAAATGTGTCCCACATTGCCCTCATGTCCTTGTTGTAGGGAATCAAGAAATCTGGGCTTTGGATCCTAGTATAACCACTAACCAGGTTGATTTCTACATAACCAGGTTGCTGTGCAACCCTAGGGAAATAACTTAACAGCCCTGAACTTGAGCTTTTTTCACCTGTGAAGTAAACTTATCAGTACAAATGATCTCAAAAGGGGACTAAGATGTCTAAGACTCTGCCTAATAAGTGTGTGATGATGATGAATTGAGATAAAGCTGTGAACTACTTAGCTCAATGCCTGTAAGCACATGGTAAGCACTCAATATAAATGTTCGCTCTAATTGCCAGCTAGTGATAGGCACAGTTTGGGCTCACCAACTGGAAACAGAGCTTTACATCCTACTCCACTGTCCTGTAAGAACTCCACCACTGAGCCCCCAAAGATCCAGCAACAGGTAAACTCACACCAGTTGTAGAAAACCATCTACACCCACAAGTGAGTCTGTGAAACTTTAGAAAGATGAGGATGGCATAAAGAAAACCACAAAGCCCCCTGAAGTCATTAACTCAGGCTGTTGCTTTGCGGCTAGCCAGCATTACCCCAAATCAGACCAATCCTACATCTTAATTACTCGATTGCTGAGCCTCAGTATCATGCCTTAATACTACGGTATACGGTTTATGTCATTCACTGTACCTCCTTACTGTTTCCTTCTCCTGCACACACAGGAAGACTGCATGTCCCAGCCTCCCTGGCAGTTGGGTTGGGGCCATGTACCTGAGTGAGCTCTGCCCATCAGAATGGTGGGAGTAGTGATAATGCAACTTTCAGATCCAATCCTTAAAGGCATCTGGGAGATATGCCATCTCTTTCCTTTTGGTGGCAACTGTGGAGGCCACATGTGAAGATGACAAAGTGGTAAGCTGCAAGCTACCTGAATCCAGACAGAGGAGACCTGACTTAAAAACCTGCCCAACCCAAACTGAATTTTGCAAAAGCAAGAAAGAAACTCCCATCATGTTATGCCCCAGCTATGTCAGGGCTTGTTTCTGTAGCACAGCTGATTGTATCCTAATGAATAAAGATTCTGGTTCTTCAACATAGTAAGGGAATGGACATGTATTAAGTACCTATAGTGTCTGTCAAATGATTTGACCCTGAAATCAATTTGGTGGATTGTAATCACCATGTTGAATGAAAAATAGAATAGAAAAGAAAATATCAGGAGCTACTTTTAGCATATACGTAAAAACGGTTTCATGAAATGTTTCATTCAGTTTCCTAAGTGTGAGTTATATATGTGTGTGTGCCGGGTTGTGCTATAAACTGCATTTCTTACTGCGGCTTGTGCTCAGAAAATGGAAAGCTTATAGCAACCTCATGAAGTAGGCATTATCCCCATTCCACAGCTAAGGGCACCATTCAGAAGGTCTAAGTGATTTTTCTACGTCATACAGCCACTAAGTGGTGGCACTGGCGTCTGGGCCGAGGTCAGTGTGCCTCCAAGTCTCACGCATGTTGGTCTCCATCACAGGTGGTACAGCCAGCAGCCACCGGCCCACAGCCACATCAGCCAGCCTCCTCCTGGGGCTCCTGAACATGGAGCCTCCAACCCTACCTGGCCCTTCGCACATTTTAGGAGCCATGTGTGAGCATTCCAATGGCTTCTATTTGCGGATATTTCAAACAGATGTGCATTTAAAAAAAAAAAAATCACACAAATTTCTCAGCCTATCTGTAAAATAGGTCAGTTTATATTTGATTTCTCCCAAGTGGTGCCTCAAATACCACAGAAGGAAAACCGAGAGAGAAAGGTTAGCTGATGCCAGGCCAATGATGACAAAAGGGGATCTGATATTTATAAATCCTGAGCATCAGATGGGAAAAAGGGAAGAAAGAGAATCCATTCTTATAAGGCTAGATGAGGTAAAACAGAAAAACCTGAACTCTAACAAGACTCATCCATCCCACTTATTCTCATTGATCCCTCAAGTGCATCTCTGGACAATTCAAAACTAAAATATGGATACTGCGTATCCTGAAAATCAGTTTGAAATATTCCTGGGAGCTTTGCCCCTTTAAATACCAATCTACATGGTTATCAGTTTGGCTCCTAAGCAACTCAGACCTTGATTCTTTGGGAAATTTGAACATTGTCGTCTAATTCAGAAGCTGGAAGAGTACTGTATGTAGGTCTGATTGTGCCTAGTGACAACAGACAGGCAAGGGGCCATGGCCACCCCAATGGAGGAGTCCAGGGGCCACTTCTATAGGTGTCATAACCAAAGCGCTAAAGACGACCAACAACTTGAGCTTTTACTTGGAATGGACAGAGAACATGCTACAGCCAAGTTCATCTACAACCCCTCAGGGCTAGAATTCAAAAGAAGCTCTGGAATGGCAAACAAGTCTTGGCTGGCAGCTTCCCAGGAAGGGAGGTCTACTCTCAGTAGGTGGTATAGTACAGGATCTCTAGCCTTATGGCCAACAGAGGAGCTTCCTGCCTCCAGGCAACCGGGCCTAATGCACGCAAGAGGCAGGTACCGAAATGAACAGGATTCTGAGAGCAGTTCTCAACCACTTTAACTAGGGTCTGTTCTATTCTACCATGGCCCCCCCGGAGTCACTGCCAGAGACAGACCTTTGTGCTTCCTTGGGGGTCGCCTGAAAATCCACAATCATAAAAGGTTAGCAAGAATGACTTTGTAACCCAGGCAGCTCCACCCTCAAACCCACGTAACAGGCACACATGGACTTGTCACGACTCCCAGACCCTTTGCAGCTGAAGAGTGCTCCTTGAGGCGGGATCTTTCACGTTGAATATTTCCAGCTCAAATATCCCATCAGAAACATTTGGGGCCCATATGAGCTCACACGTTCTGGCATGGCCTCGCCCACACCCCTCCCCATCCACCCCCAAGAAATAACAGTCTGATATTCCTTCTCTTCTCTGTCTCTTTGGAAAGGGAAGATGTTACTCACTAACCTAACAAGTGTATTTAAAAATTGCAGCTGACTGCCATAGTAAATTCATGTCATGTTTTTTATGATAGATAATATTTCAGAGACACAGTCCTGAATGGAACCTAAAAAAAAAAAAAATCTTCTTAGAAATACAATTTCTGTTCAGGAACTCAGCTGCCCGCTTTCAGCTGTTACTTCTATAGAGACAACACGTTCTAGATCCTGGCAGACAGGCAACAAAGCCAGCTAGGGGCCGGTGCAAAGAAGAAGTTTGTGTGTAACTTAAACTTCATGTGGTAAACTCCAGTCGTGGTAGCACACCTTTAAATCTCATTAAGCCCCTTCTAGGTATCAAAGGTGGGCCAGTCGTGCCATTTCCTGAGTCCTGTCAAGTACAGGGTACAGGAAATTGACAAAAGAGCTTCCATTAGTCTAGCCAAAATTCACATGGCCCTATTATTAAGATGCTGCCTCGTCTGATCACCCTCTTAATCTATCAAAACTCCAAAAGGATAATCTTTTAAAAGCTTCCCACTTTCCCACCCTTTTAACCCCCAAGTCCTTTCCTTTGTTGCTTAAATCAAGGTAAGTTGATTCTGTGCAAAGTTTGGAGGAGAGACATGCTGGTAGCTGGTAGGTGACAAAAACAAACCAGAGACTTTTCTACCTGGAAGCTGTTCTCTTTGATTCAAGACTGAATGTTAACACTTTGTAAACAAAGATGATTAAAAAATGCTGCCTTTTTTTCTTCTTTTCTTTTTTTTCTCAGAGTCTTCTCACAGTACCTGGCCCTCTCAAAAACCCCTGTTAGGCACACCACAAGAATACATGGATTACATGCTCTTTGCTGGTTTTGTTTTATAAGCCAGGGGCCACTGAAAGAAAATAGAGCCTCCCGTCCAGGTGTCCCTGCTTGGCAAAATTATGGAGGCAGATTGATGTGATCTAGAGGTAAAGGACATTAACATCTTCAGACCTCTGGCAGGCATACCGCCAGGCCAGCTCCAGAGAGGCCTTGAAGAGCAGAGCAAGACTCACTTGCACCCCTGGACATCTCTCTCTCTCAATAACGGCTTTTATTCTGGGACCAGGCTGGAAGGCAGGTGCTCCTCCCCCTCACGCAGAATGAGTGAGGAGCTGAATGGGCATGCAAGATGGACTGCCTACATTATTGATTTAAGACGGCAGGCTGACGGTACACTGAGCCTTTTATTTATTTCCACAAGGTACATCTTTCTCTAAACTGAATTGTCTTTGATTTGAAAGCCGGGGTGTCTTCCCCCCCACCCCCAAAGAAACTGAATCCCATCTCCACACAGCTGCTCAAAGGCAGCCTGGTGGCTGTTACCTACTGAGGCGAGCTTTTGTGCAGGCGAAGGGAAGACAAGGCCCGCGCTGTGAACATAATTTTTGATCATCTCTGTTTAAATATGCTGAGTGTCAATCAGAGAAGTTTGAAGAACATTATAATTACAAAATATATCCCTGCTCTATAATCAGTATTGTTTGTTATAGTGACCTGGATGGTGATAACGATTTCAATATGTAATCCGTGGAACGTACAAATACCCATTTTACATGTGCATTTAGGAAATACACTGGGAAGAGGGAGAACAAATAAAAAGGACTACACCAGTCAATGGCATGTTTGGATGGCTGGGGTATTCTCCCCGAGATGGCAACCGTGATGACACAACATTAATGAAATGTTCTCCACCTCAGGGGACATCTTGTGGCCAGAACCCCCTGGCCTGGTACACTGGGTCAGGACTCTTTGGGTTCACTAAGTGATTGGCTATTGCCTCAATTTTACTTTCACCTTGTGTGGGATCTTGTGGGACTCAGCCTAAGCCAGGCACACTCCCACAGTCACCCTCAAACTGTGTCTCTGTGTATCTGTGTGTTCTTAAAAGGCAAGAATGAGAAAGCCCACAGAGCCACCTGGATGGGAGAGGGAGAACTGACTAAGCCATGCTGACTGGGGACTTCATCTGGTTTACTTTGAAAGCCTCTCACCCTTTAAGAGGCAGACTGGAAATGAATTTTAAAAGAGGCCCCCGATACACCCTCAGCCTTCCCTTCACTTTGAAAACTGATAAGCAAACCTACCCATCCATCATTTTCCCACCCCAGGATGGCTTCCTTCATATCCACCTCCCACAGGACCCCCAGCTTTGATGACAGAATCATCTGCCAGCACTCCAAGACCTGCACAATAACTGGACAGAACTGGCTGCCCTCCTGGGAGCCCTTCATGAGCCATCAGAGAGGCAAGTTCCAGCGAAAAACAGAACCTGCCTTCACTGGCTTCCTTATACCTACAGGGTCAAGTCCACACTTTCTAGGCTGCCGTCCCACGCTGCCAACCATCTGGCTCCAGCCTTGCAATTCAGCCTTGCTACAGAAACCCTTATTCACAATCCCCCACATCCCACCTTTGCTAGTGCCTTCTCCTGCTCTGAGAGCACTCCCCAGCCCTCCTGCTCCAGCAATCTCGACCCTACTGGGTCCCCGCCAACACACATCCATACCCACTTCCTCACACTAGGATCCCCAGTCTGATGCTCAGGCTCTCTCACTTGGCACCTGGGATGTGCACTCTTCAGGACAATTATAGTATTTGAGAGTAGGACGAGGCCTTACATTTCACCTACTATAGCATCCTTCAGTTCTTCAAGTGTACTCTCAGGTTTCTCAACTGCAGACCAGAGACCTTGCTCCTAGGCCCATGGAGCTTCATAAGCTTCTGGAGGGCAAGTTCCCAATCTGCTGCCTTGCTCTGTCCTCCCCTGCAGAGGAGCACAGAAGAGCTGACGAATGAAGTGCTTGCTGCCATACTGATTTAGGTTGCCTGACTATTCTGAGGCCATAAGGTCGCTTTTTATTTTTTCCACAGTGTGTAGCTTTCTCCAAAGTAAATTACCTATTACTTAAAAGCCATGTTATCCTTATCCCACCTTTTTTCTTTTCCTCTACTTCTCCTCCCCTCAAAGTGAATCCTTTGTCAAGGCAACAGGCGTCTTCCTTAATTGCCACAGTTTTTCTTCCCATTTCCGTCCAAGGTCCCAAGTTCTGGATCTTGTTCCAGGGAAAGGCAAATAAAATTAAAAATGCCAAGAAAGAAGCTGTAGAGAAAAGAAAGCAAGGGCCCTGCCCCTCTCTGAGTCCTGGTTGCTACTCACCAGACTGTCCCACACCCCATACCCTCGGGATTCCACAGTGGCCCTCATGTCCTTTCAAGTCTAACATTAACTTTACAAGGTTTATCTGTTTCAGTCTCAGTTTGGAATCACATTTTTTTCTTTTGAACAAGGCCAGGAAGTAGCCACTGTAACTTGTTAGCAAAGTCATATGGGAATATACAAGCAGGTGTATGTTCGATTCAGGGGTAACATCGGCCTAGGGTATACAGGGATGGCTTCATGGGGAGAACAGGATTTGAAGTGGGCCTGAAGAGACAAATTGGATTTGGACAGTGTTTCAAGTAGGGGACAGGAGGAGACAAAGTCACAGGAGTAGAATCCAATGTGGCTGGAGACAATTAACCAGGACTGAGTATGAACTAGAGATGTCCCTCAAACAATGTCCACCAGTGACACGGTCAAGAAATTTCCTCCCATCACTTGGGTGAATGGAGAAAAGGGGGTGTGGGCAGGAAGAGAAGGATGGAAAGTCAGGGGACCTCTGAGAGGACAAAGCAACCAAATGCTAGTCCTAAGGCCCCTAGCCAAACCAGAGGACGAGTGTTGGGAAGGGCCCTGGGGACATTTCCCCTCCCTCTGTCCCCCCTCTTCACCAGCACCTGCCACAGAAAGGATAATAAAATATTAATTTATCTGATCTGGGGCCACCCAGGCAGTATCATGTCACATGATACTTTAATGACCACAGTTCAGGCAACACAGCCTGGCTGTGAAGGAGGAACTCCTCTCCTAGCCCAAATCCAAAAGGTGCTCATGTTACAGGAAGGAACAGGAAGTGGGGCTCAGAAACTGAGCATGGGACCCCATGAATGCACCAGGGCCCCCTGGGAGCTTGCTCTATCTGTACAGGATAGAAAGGCATCTACCACTTTCCACCTTGTTCCTCATCACCGCTGTTCCAAGCATATGGTGTCACTCCAGAACTAATAAAATGTGAAAGTCTAATTGTATTAGCAATTTCCCATCATATTCTATTAATATGTATCATATTGGTATCCATTTTCACTAATGTGACATGAAAGGCAGTAATGTGATTACTTTTTTAGTGAAAACAAATGCTAATGTAATGAAATGTTGACCATATAAGCTGGGAGATACGGCAACCAGCAGGTATTTGGGACTTTCTTCTTTAAAAAAAAAAAAAAAAGGAGGTGAAGGAAGAGGGAGGTGTCAATCAGAACCGGACAAAAATGTTTCAAGTGTGCCATGGATACTCATGGTCAAAACCTGCCAACAATAGAACTCTTCTCTAGGGCAGTGCCTGGCACACTGTAGGTTAACAGGCACAATGGGAGGCAATTCAATATAGAGTTAAGACGTGGTTGTTGACATCAGAGAGATCTGCCTTCATACTGGAATTTTCTAGCTGGGAACTTTGGGCAAGTTAATTTCCTTAAGCCCCGGTTTCAGTATTTGAATAACAGAGATAATAACAGCATCAAACTCAGAGATTCTTAATAGAATTAAATGAGATCACGCTTGTAAAGCACTCGGCAGTGTCTGGCACATAGTCAATGTTCACAAAATATCAGAAATTATTGTTGTGATAAACATAACAGGCATAAGAGTCTAAAACTTTTTGTCCAATAATATTAGTTCAGGTTCAGCATGTAACCCTTTAAAACATGTCCTTGTTGTTCTGGAATAGTCTGCCTTCTTTGGAAGATGCAGAAGAAAATGCTACATTCAAACTGTAAGGAAAGAAAACGTGGGGAATGGAAAATAAACCTATCTACAAACCCTTCTGAATTTTGTTCACTGCTAAGAATAAGTGAGATTTTAGGATCAAAAGTGCAAAGAACAAGTGCCATTTTGAAGTGTATAAAAGTGGTGTTTTTGTTGTTATTTTCATCCAGGTCCTTTGTCCCTTCCTGCTAGTTCAGAAGTGAAAACCTAAAATCCCTTTACTGTGCTGACCAGGAAGCAAGAGAGGTATTCACCTAGAGACTCAGGCAGGGCCAGGGACACAGAGGGTGTGAACTGGCCACCAAGCGCCTCTGACCCAGGCTCCTAACCAGCTGGGTGGTAGGTACTCTAAGAGAGCTGTGGGTTTTCAGAGGCTCTTCACAGCCAGGACTCCTGCAGGAGGAAAGCTAGAGACAAGAGAGAGGACCAAAAGGCCTCTTGTGGTTATTCCCCAACAGGATCAGTGTAAGACAATACGGGTTCTGGCTACTGAAAGCTGCCAGAGCAATTTCTGCCCCAGTGGCACGAGATCATTTCCAAGTTCCCTTCTGACTGCAAGAGGCTCTGACTCTACAACACGCACCTGAGAGAACCAAACCACTTAGCCATCAACTTTGACTTCTAACAAGCAACTCAAAGTTTTTCCATGGTCCAGCATTCCTAAAGCACACTTTCCCTTACATATTTGGAAAGAGCATCTATGAAATGAGAATGGGTTTGTCCAAGGTGCCTGGTGTCCTTCTGTACCAGGACACAGTGAAAATTTCATTTTCCACATCAGAGAATTCCGTACATTTGGAGTTTTACATTATTTAGAATTACACTGGACTGCTCCTTTCGTAAATGAAGTTTATGTACTAAGAATTATGCTCAGCACTGTATTTAATACATCAACCCTCTGAGACAGGCATTATTAACCCCATTTTACAGATAAGGAAGCTGAGCTCAGAGAACAGCCAGGAACAAGAGGCAGCACTAAGAATTAAATCCAGCCTGATTCTAAACCCAGTATTCCCCAGAGGACTACCTGCCTTTGTGGGATCATACTTCTTCTTGACAAAGTTACTAGAAGCTCGCTGAAGTCAAGAATTGCCTTTTACCAAATCCAATGAAATCAGGAGCTCTGAGTTTAATCCCTGCCTCCACCTCTCACCAACTCTGTGAACTTGAACTGTTATCTGACCTCTCTACACAGGGGAGCCATGTAATTTATAATCCAGACCAGAACACAACTGAGACGGAAAGGAAAAACTAACCAGACAGGATGCTGGGATGACAGATAAACCAGCCTCACAGTCTCATTTGGAAAACAGGCTGGATGAAACACCGAGGTCACCTCCAAGCCTGAGAACTTGAATTCTAGGAGTACAATAAGGGGGGAAAGATACACATCTAGACATCCAACCAGGAATATAAAATGGTGAATACTGGGGGCCCAATGAGTGCACAGACGTGCATTTGTTCATGTTTGTTTCATCTCTGAAAAACACTACAAAACACATGAAAGAAAAGCCATCTCTAATCTCACCAACTAGAGCCCTCTTTGGAGTTTGGTACATTGCTCTTTCCTGGTTTGTACATATGCTTCCACAACATAACTATAAAAACACATCTTTTTTTTTTTTTTTTAAATCAAAAAGTGAGTGACCATGCTATCGGCCTGCACTTGCGCTTATTCTCACACCAGCATATAAAGATCTGCCTAATAAGGTAATATGCTGCATAATCTTCCATCACATGCCTGGGATTATACATCTCATCATTTCCCCTCTTACTGGATATTTTAACTGCAACCATTTCACAAACCAATTATAAAGAATGTCATTCTACATATGTCCCTAATACAGACATAATACTCCTGCTATTATTTTTAGGTGCTACATAAGAGCACTTTAAATTCTAAGGAATCCAGCCAAACTGCTCACTAGAAATGAAATACCGATTCCCACTGACACTATTTGAGTCTGCCCATTTCCCTGAATGCTCGTCAGCATCAAATGTTTTCATTTTTGCAAATCTCCTAGGTGAAGAAACAATTATATATTTGTGTTTAACACTTCTTTAATAACTAGTGAGGCTGAGTATCTTTTCAAATGTTTATCAGCCATTGACATGTTTTTCTATAATTACCTGTTCATACTTTTGCCCATTTTTCTATGGGTTGTCTTTTACTTCCTGCCTTGTACAACCTCCTTTGTATATTAAGAATAGTAATCCTTTATATATGATGCAAATATCTTCCCCCAGTTGGTCATCTGTCATATAAATGTATTTATATTGTCTTTTATCATACACAAAACTTTCTGCTTTTAAGTCCTGTGTTTCTCTTCTTTTTTCTCCAAGGTCTCCAAGGTTCCTGTCTTCCTTTGCAAGTCATTCCACCCCTAAGTTTATTAGGGTATTATGCACAGTGGAAGTCCTGAGGCCAGGAGTCTCCAGGAATCATATACAAAGAGGGCTTGGTTGAAGCCCACCTCACGTACCCTAGGGGATTGCTGGGCAAGACTGGGGGATAATGAGCGGCAGAGCTATTCCTGCTTCTCTCCCGAAATGCCCCAAAGGGCAGAGAAGAGTGGATCCACACTGCCAGGGGTCTGAGAGCCTAGCCCAGTGAAAGGAAAAAGTTCTTTGAGATCCCATGCTTTATCCTGAATTCATCAGAATTTTGTTTCTACTCTATAATTTATTAATACTTATTTTGCTATAAAAGTAGCATTTTGATTACTACTAAATTATTTAACTTCCCCTCCTTGAAATCATCCACCAGGTTTATGAGGCAGGCAGCACTGGGCACTTCTAGTGGTAACTGAACCCCAGGTCCAGGCATTTTTAATACTGCTATTAAAATTAGACCAAAGCAGAGAAGGAGGACAGTGTCGAGTTGACAAGTTCCATAGGTTAGGGAATTTAAAGCTCCTTTCAGGACCTGTCTGTCATCCTGGGAATCTGACCTGAGACCTGAACACCAAGGGGAAAGGTCTGGGCTTCCAGAGCCCTTTGCAGATGCCTCCATTCCCTCTGCCCCTCCTGCCCTTCCTCCACAACGGTGCCCCAGCTCCTTTTCCTTCCTTCCACTCACCCTACCCTTTCCTCAACATCCCCGAACTCCTCTAGTTGCCCCACAATTTTCCAGCATATTCTTGGATGGGGCTGCTTTATTCCTATTTTGGGGCCATAGATAACAGACCTGCAACCAGCCATCCAAAAGGCCTGGGAAAGCAAAGACACCTTTACTGTAGGAGTTGCCATGGAATGTGCCCTCTTCCACTAGGACAGATGCTGTAGCAAAACGCTGCACAAACACTCAGGGTTAAGATAGTTACTGTCGGTCTCCTCAGGTACAAAATGGGGCAAAAAACAGTACTACTTCATAAGGCTCCAGGGAGAATCAAATGAGTTAATACAGATAAAGTCCTTAAGACAGTTTCTGTCACAAAGTAAGCACTCCATAAATGTTAGCTATTGTCCATATTACTATACCATATTTAAGTGCTCAGAGTTTGTCAACTAACAAATGGTTCTTGTGCCACCACTTTTATCCATAAGAATAAGCGATCCCCTGTCCTAAATAAGCAAGGAGGGATAGGGACTGAGGTAGCACAGGGATGGGGGGTGTGGGGAATGATGTCAACCAAGCACATATGTTAGAGTAGGTAACCTGCTTGCCTATCACATGGCACTTGCATTCCAGGCTGCTCCAGAAAAGATCAACAGATCTGTGCATTGGCTTGCATCGCTTCCAACAAAAAAGATTTAGATGAGAAGCGGCAGCAGCCCCTGGAGGCCCAATTTTTCAGATGGATTTACTTAGCAAAAGTTCATACCTGCACAAAGTCTTGCATCCTTCTCTTGGGTTGATCCTGAAGTAGGACTCCCGGACACCTTCCACTCTCTCCTTTCAGTTCTGAAGCTGCACTGTGACTTGTCACTGCTCTCTGGTTTTCATTCCAACTGCCCATGGGGCCCCATTCCCAGCATGGCCCTACCTCTCACTAAATGACAAAAGATCAAAGCTTTCATAAAGCCACAATGAGAGGGAAAGAGAGATCAGGTTATTCACTATACACATACACAGGCATGTGTACACTCATGTACGTACACACACACACAAACACACACACACTCCTCTGCCAGATTATAAACTGCCAAGCCAAACAAGCCATAAACTCTTATGAGGGACGAGGGGGAAAAGCCATGCCAGAGAGATAACAACAATGTCAAATTTCAGACATGAGCAGGTTTTTGTGTGTTTGGGCTCCAAACCAGGGGTCTGGGATGGAAAAGCTAGAGAAGCTGACAGCCCCTTAGAACTAAAGCAGCTCAACTGGGTGCCACTATAATAAATCAAAATCAGTTATGTAAAGTGTAAAATTATCATTTGGAAATCACTCTCTCTGAATAATTCAATCATTGACTTTCACATCAAACAACCATTTCAACCACCCACACACACAGTTCAGTCTCACACTGGTCTTAAACTCTCTTTAATTATTGGCATTAACCTATCACATTACGATTTCATTCCTATTTCATCCTGGGGGAGGGGTCAGTGATTATGATAAATCACAATGAACGAGAAAGACTTTCAGCTGTCCTTCCACATGGTTCCAGAGTTCCCTTGATCTGACGGTGACAGGTCTGCCTTTGTCCCAGGAAGAGACAAGGACAGATAAGCAGCCTCCCTCTTGACAAATGCATTACGGATGCCAGTCAAACAAAAAGGCCAAAGAACCCAGCTCTGCAGCTGTGCAAGGCTGTCTCCCATGCCTTCATCCCAGGCTGAGCAGAGAGGTCTACTTGCCCCTCTGGCTGGTGGGTGGAACATGCAGATCCATGTAAACAAATTTCACCAACAGCCTAGTTCCGTATACCCCACCGAGCAGCTTTTACCATAAAATAATAACAACAAGAATTTTTAAAACATGCATATGTCTAAAGCTCATCAGTTACCCCTCCAAGAACAGCTTACTGAGCCACAAAGGCGAGTCTCTTATTATACTCTTTCAGGGGACTCTAGCCCTTGCCTTAGTGACCCCAAGAAACAGGCTGCATAAGAACAGGCTTCAGGTGAATATTTCATTTAGGGAGTCAAGGTTTCCTCCATTGCTGGTTGAGAATCCAGCTTCCTAGTTCTGTGTATCTACGAGTGTCTCCCCATCCCTACTTACCACTCCCACCCTCTCACCTTTCAGATCTTTGGGTTTCCATGTATTTAACAGTGAAGGGATTACCATAAGGAAAAGCCAACAAGATAAAGAAGTTTCTGTACAGATGTCCACTGCACCTACCATACAAACGAAGAAAACAACCTAAATGCCATCTATGATACACAGGTTAAATAAACTGTGGCACATCCATTCAATGGAATGCATTTCAACGACTGAATATCATGTTATACATGTGCATTCGTAAGCAACAGAAAGCTGTTCATAGCATATTTTTAAGAGAAAAAAGCAAAATCAAGTGAATCATTTGAGAGCATGTAAACATGTTTGATTCTACTTCTTTTTAATAGGTAAGAAGAAAGAGGACAAACTCTATCAGGGTATTTCTAAAATTCTAATAATGGTTATATCTGGTAGCATTATTACAAGTGATGCTTACTTCTCATTTTCTACTTTATTTTGATCTGTATTTTCTAATCAGTCTACAAAAAAGCAGGTTAATAGAGTGGTTAAGAGCATGGACCTGGAATCAGTCTTCCTGGAATAAAATCTAGTTCTGTCACTAAAGGACGTGACCTCAAGTAAGATATTTAACATTCCAGTGCCTCAGTTTCTTTATCTGTAAAATGGGGAAATGATGATTCCAGCCTCTCAGGACCACTGGTGAGCATCAAATGGGATGATTCTGTAGAGCCCTTAAAACAGTGGCTGACACATAGTAAACACTGTGCAAGTATTCGCTGTGATTATTCAGATAATCATATCTTTCTTGCATAATTTAAAAAAAAAAAAAACAGGGAACCTCAGGCCAGCTATCAGACCTTAGGTACATCCACATCTCTCGGTATGCATTTTCTCAATAGTAAAATGAATGAATTAGATAGACGACCTCAAAGATCCATCCCCATTCTGTGATGGCATAATTCGAAGTGGATGCTTCTGAGCCTGGTGGGCCCTGAATGTAGCCCTGAGTGTAGCCTAGAGGGTAAAGGGGACACTTCAAAGCAGGATGCGGTGGGGGGCTAGTGGGAAGAGGGAGCGATGGGGCCCCTGAGAAAGATCAGAGGAAGTGTGAGTGCAGGGCTGGGGGGAGGGGAGACTGCAAGAATGCCAGCCAAGGCTAGCAGCCTCTCTACTCAACTATGTGATTAAGTGACTGGCTTCTCTTTTTCACAAAGCCAGACTCCAGCTCAAAGAACCTCAGGGACTATTTTAAAGAAAAGTTACTCCTTTGTTTTTAATTGTAATTAAGTATTTTATAATTTTTAAATGGTGCAATTTACATGTCACTTCCATGATGCACTGGGTACCCTTCACCAGTGGGAGAGAACGTAAGTTTAAGAGGACTGCTGTGTATTATTTTGTGATTAGCGAAGTGCTTTTATGCAATTGTGAGTAGAATGGAGATACTGGGATATTTCAAGACTTCATTAAACATGCCAGAACTTTAACAAATTTACATGAAGCCAAAGTTTATTCATGTTAAGATTTCATTCATCCTTCTTCCCATACTTTGACAAAATGTTTAAGTTAGTTTCTCATTTTATTTGTCTACTGAGTTCCCTAAGTTAGGGAAATTAGTATTGTGTATGCAGTTTGATTTAATTAGCAATTGGGGAAATCGGCCTGGCATGTTTCATGGAAGCTTGGGGAAATTGTCAATTAGCATTGTGTTAATTGGTGTCTGCCGTCCTTGCTTTTTAGTTTTTAACCCCTTTTACCTTGTTCCCTCTTTCAGTATGTAAAATCTGGCTGTTTATTATTCTTTAAATAAAGGATTAATTGCCTGAATTCCTGCCTCTGCTCCATGTCCTTTTTCTCCCGGAGCAGATGGGGAGTTGGGCAGGCCCACAGTGGCGGTCTTGTTCCTCTCAGGCCCTGGTCCTCCCTGGCACAGGAGGAAGCACTCTCTGCTGTACTGCCCTATACCCAGACTGAAGCTTCCTCTCTGCTGTCATTAGTGCCCAGTGGACCTTCTCTCCCTGCAATCACGGAAGATCCCTCCTGGCTTTCAGGAAACCCCCACTGCTAGTTTTTCTGGAGCCCGTGGCTGATATACTAGATTTGAGCAACTCATGTCATATGGCCCAATCAGTACCCTCCAGGAGGGCAGGTGGGGGAGGCTCTCCAAAGGCAGGTTGGAAACTACATGAAGTGTTTCCTGGGAGCCAGCTCTTTTAATCTCACGATAGCCCCCAAACCCAAAAGGCAGGTTTATAGTAAAATTTAAGGCTAGGGTTCAACTCCACTTGTGGGATGCCAGACGAGCCACTGTTCATCCCGTTCAGCACTGTATTTCCAGAGTTCAGCCTTTGTGGACTATATGGTCCTCAACCAGCAATACTGGTATTGGCTGGGAGCCTGAAAGAAGTGCAGAATCACAGGCCCCGATGGGATCTTTAAGTCAGCATTTGCATTTAACAAATTTCTCAGGGCATTCACATCATATTAAATGTGAGAAGCACTGACCTAGCACATTGCCTGACTTTTGTTAAGCCAAAAAGTTGACTCTGCTGCTAGGTGTTTGCTGTACCATAGTTGTCCTCTTTTCCATAGTCATAGAAATTTTGACTAGGCACTTAGCTGTCCAGACAAAGAATACATTTCCCAGACTCCTTTGCAGCTAAATTTTTTACCATGTGACCAAGTTCTGGCCAATCAAATGTAGTGGAAGTTTCCAATGACAACTTCCAGAACACTTCCTTAAGAGAGAACTAGCATTCCACTCCTCTCCACCCATCCTACTGGCTGGAACATAGATGTGATACCTACGGCTCCATCTTGGACCATGAGAATGAGGGTTGTACTTGGGTCTGCCAGAGCAGAAATTTGGAAGGAGACTGGCTCCCTGGGGATTGATGAGCAGAGCCCCCAACTTACCCTAAACTGCCTCCCCTACTTTTCTTTGAGGTGGGAGAGGGTCCTATCTTTCATGGACAAGCCTACTCCTGACTAATAAAAACTCCAAAGCCCCCCTTGTCTACATAACACAAAGTGCTTGCCAAAGTGAAGAGGAGGTGGGGTGAGGAAATCACCTATGGTGTATAAGAACAAGGACCTGTAGGCAGAAGTCTCTTGAAGACAAGTGTCAGTTCAACAAGATGCTTGCCTGTAAGTAGAAGTGTCCAACTGTGAAATTAAATGGCTACCTCATTGAGGCAGCAAGCTTCCCCCATCACTGGACATGTTCCAACAATCAGCAATCGGGCCATCTTCCTGCGCTTCTGAATGCTGCAAAGGACATTCCTGCCTTGGAATGTTCCTTCACAACCACCCTACCTTCTCCCTTTTGCTCCTCTAATCCTTCCTTCCAGTACTTTGGTAACCAATTCCCTACATTAAATCTCCTCTTTGTGAAACATCCCAGGTGGTTCCTATTTCCCTGGCTAGACCCTGACTGATGCAATCACCAGCTCTCATGGGTTTCTCTTCTCCCCTGAGGCTTCCCCAGCACATGCCAGAGGGGGACATATATAAAATTAGCACCTGGTGGCAGCAGCACCCACCACCAGCCCTTCCTGCCCTGGCTGATCCCTGAGCTGTCATCCATCAGACAGCAAGCAAGACCAGAGGGCTGTAGAGTCTTCAACTTAACACCTAACAATCACAGCTGATGAGGCTGCACTCTGAGACAGATCTATGGCTTCAATTTCTCACCAGTATTTTAGTTCCCCAGGCTAGTTGTCATGTAGCTGGTCTCATTGAGAGGACATTAAGGGACCCATTTTTCAGGAGTTGGCTTATGCTAGCAGAACTCCATTTCCACGTGATATTTATCAACGAGAAACTCTCAAACACGCTCCCACACCCCAGTTCCCAAGCAGATTTAACTACTAGACAGCACCCATTTATAAACAAGCAAATGAAATCCTTCTCTTTGATAAGGAGAGCAAGAAAATTCTCTGCTGCAGGGTTTCTTCAAGAGGTCCCCTGGGGGAGAGAGAGAGAGAGAATTCTGGAAAGGATATCTCTGCCAGCCCTACCCCGCTTCCAGCTCAGCTTCCAGAATAGGCATTGCGGACCACTGGTTGGTTGTAGGGAGAGGTGAAACCAGAGAGCCAAGATGAGGAAGCTTGTGAATTTTCTGCTCCACTCTTTCCAACTCTCATTCCAGAAAATACACTATCAACAAAATTACAACCATTGCACCGTTAATCAATACACTGGGTTAGGTAGATTTAAACCTCCATTAAGATAACACATTTTGGTACATTTGGTACATTTCTCCAGTTGTCCTACATGCATAAAAACTCTGATACAGGACCAGATACAGGGTCCAAAATTTAATCCTAATGTATTCCCAGAATCTAAAAACCCCAATCCCCTTTGGAGGGGGGATGGCTTTTCAGAGACCAACTGAGCTGCTCCAGAGAAATTTAGGAAACACCGAGTGGCAATAGGGTCTGCTGTGGGACATGGTCAGGAATTTTTAAAATATGCTTATCATTTGTCGATGTGGCTTAGAACACATCCCTACAGTTCTGGTGGAGAATCACTGTCTACCAGAGGGATCTGGCTCCTAGCTCAGCCCACTGGCAGAGCAGGTAACTGCTCACACCCCATGAGAATAGAATGAGATCTTGGTGAGAGCCAGGAACTTCAGAGTCCCCTGGGGAGACCTGACCCACACCTGGCTGCCACTGTTTCATTTCCATGCAGCTCTCCCATCGCCCAAAGGGCTGACCACCAAGTCTTTAGGGGCACTAGGGGGCTAGAAAATAAAGAAGGTCATAAGTGGACAATTTCCACTGGGTCACATAGATGAACAACACTAAAAATCTCCCTTCATGTTTTTCTCTACAGAGAATGCCTTCCTTTATTTCAGTTTATGTTCATCTCCCCTCTCCTGAAATTCTTTACAGACTGGGGGTAGGATCATACGTTAGGCACAATTAGCTCTAGAATTCCTGGGTTGTAACCAGAGTAGTTAGAAAGTTTCTGTTTGTCTCTGTCTTTGTCTCTATGCACACACACAACTCTCTCGCGCGCTCTCTCTCTCTCTATACATATACACACACACAAACACATACTTACAACATATACATACATATCCACTATATATAGTGTCTCTATGCACACACACAAACCCCACATATACTATGTCTGAGTCTATGTTAAACAGTGCAATGAGGAAGAGAATCCAAAAAAGACAAGAAAACCCATGGTCAGAGTGTAGGATAATCATAATAATTAATAACTAGCATTTCCTATATGCCAGGCACCTTGCTAGTGCCTCTAGGTGTACTGTCTCAGTTCTTTTCCAGTTTTGGTCCTATCCACATATACTAATAGTATCATTTGCTAAATGCTTTCCTTTTGATAAACTGACTTGGTTATAATTATTTTAAGAGAAAAATTTCAAAGTACCATAATATAATCATGGGTTTGATGTGTATTTTTGGTAAAATACATTGGAATAAAATCTACAACTATAATATTCAAAGAACTGTTTACCAAACATATCTACAACAGTACTCATAATCTCATTTGGGGAAACACCACATCACACCCTTATGCTTCACAACTCCATGCTACATCACCATTGTCCCCATTGTACACTGGAACAATCAAGGCTCACAGAGGCTAAATAATCTGTCCAAAGCCCAAGAAAGTAAAGTCACAGTAATCAATAGAGGAGACTGTCCAGAGAAAGGGAGTGGCCAAGAGTGTCCAAAACCAAAGAGGTCAATCAAGTTAACCAAAAATGCAAAGGATCCCTTCACACTTGGAAAGTCACAGACCCAGACTGTAATGAGATGAAGAATGGAAAGGTAGGAGAAGTGCTAAGTGGGCAACTCAGGAACTTGGAAAGAGAGAGATGGAAGGGACACAGAGTTTGTACTTGATACATGATCGAATATAAGTTCAATCAGGCCCATAGTTGCTCCCCAGGGCAAACCTCAGAATTGTGATTCCCTGTGTTCCCATTTCTTCCTGGTAAAAGAAGGCAAAATGAGGGCAAATGCAATTGTAGGTCTAGAAAGGATGTCTCGGACCCCCAAAAAGGAGTATCAAGGTGTTCTCAGTCAGGTGGCAGCTTGAGCCAGGTCAGGGAGCCAGCCAGGAGGAAAAGTGAGGCACCTGGGTTACGATGGCAGCCCTCAGAGCTCTTAGCATTTCTCCATCCCGGGAGGAAAGGTCCTCACAGCAGTACCACTTCTGAAGTTGCTCCCCATCACAGCTGTTGCTCAGATCTACGAGGCAGGGACCCTCACAGAGGTTGCCATCTCCTCCTTAAAACACTGAACACCCTTGGGAGGGCAGCAGATGCTAAAGTCCAAGAATGCTAAAGAGGGCTCCAGCCTGCACTATCTCTGGAGGTAAGTTTATAGCCATTTAAAGGAGCATTTAAATTCCAAGAAAAAGCCTTTATGGATGTCAGCATCCTCTCCTCATAACTGCAGACATGGTGCTGGGTCAGCCAGGATGTGTTTAAGGTAAATGTTTTAGAACCACTGAGAAAGACAAACACCAGATCCTCCTTCCCCTCCTTCCCCATCCAGGTGGAAGGATAGGGTAAGAAAGAGGACAGAATGGGAACCCTCTTCTATCTGGGGACTGAAACCTTGCAAATCATTTGTGAGGGCTGGCACTTCTCCAGAGAGGTAAGGCTTCCATTTCCTGAAGACTATTTGGGTCTATCCAAAGCAATCCTCAAAAAGTGAGATCAGAGTTGAACCATATTTGCCAATTTTGTTTTCCCTTTCTATGTAGTCCCTTGACCCATCTCCCCTTGACACCTCCCTGCACCCCAGTCCTGAGAATCTCTACAGAGCTCCCAGCAGCAGCAGCCAACAGTGAGAAAGGCACAAGGCAGGGAGACAGAGAGGCTCTGCCCACTCCTCCAGACACACAGATAACCACCTACCTGGCCCAATGAACCCATCCTTCCAGCTTGAGGCAGCTGTACAGGATGAGATCTAACCAGGATGTCTCCTGCCTCCTTCTCCTCTGAGCCAAGAAAAAGAGAAGGGCAAACTAGCCCTACAGGAGGAAGCTTCCACTTAGCTGTGAGGATGGCCATTTTGATCAGAGATTGCTGGTCATGGACTATTTTAACCTTGGCAGGAGGAGGAGAGAGTGGGCCTCTCCTTTGTGACTGTTTGCAGCTGTAGAACTGTACTTTTAAAAACCTAACCATGAACTTTATGACCTATCCAAGCCTGACACTGTACCCGTTCAGTCCTCTATTTCCCAGGGCTCATAACCCAGCCAGGAAACCTATACCCCAGATGAAACTTGGGCTCCAAACATTCATTCAGAGACAAAATCTGTAGTTTTTAAAGAAGTGATCATTTACAGGCTGATAATGCAAACCAACAGAGCACACATGTGATTCTCTCCTGAAAGACTTGGGAGCAGATCAAACTGGTCTGAGAATGGGCCTAGCTTATTCTCAGAGGACTGCAGGCGAGTGATGAAGATACTTGCAAAATAATAGACTGATATCAGACAGAACGATGACAGTAACAAATATCTGCAGAGCACATATCACTTTAGAAGTAGTTTTATACTCATTTTCTCTTTTATTCTTGGAAGTGATTTCAAGTATGGATGGCATACAAGTGCATTCCACATGCTCAAATGCATCCGTCTTCTCCTCTGCCCATCCCTCCCTACCCTAGTGCTGTTAAAGACATCAACCCTCTCCCAAACTGTAGAGCACAACATTTGATTCAACTGCCTCCTGAAGTTCCATGACCCATATTTGCAACATTTCACATCCAGTTTTGTTTCTCTATCCAACACCACCACCCAAGTCAAGCCCTCAGGACCTCTCACCCAGATACTTCAAGGAGTAATTGCTCCTAACTGGCCTCTTCACCCTGTCATTTAGGGCCTCGGTCCATAACTGGGTGAAGGTCACAGCACTCCCCTGATCACAAATGCCAGTGGCCTTCGCCTTCTCATCCCCAGAAGTTTCTTTCATCTCAACTCCCACAACAAAATGTGGGTGCCTCTTTACGCCACCTGTTAATACCTTAATGCCTTTATCTGCAATTCCAAAATAGAAAAAACTCTGAAGGGGGGGGGGGTGCAATTTATCTGATAGTAAAACTTATGAGGCTATTTAAATTTTTTATTTACCCCACTTATACATTTCACTAAAATAGTATCTTTGACTATGGAACAATTCCCCAGAACCAATTGGGGGATTATAAATTATACTGGATATGCACCATAATATCTTGCTAAAATCTGAAAAATTCTATATTCTGAAACACATACGGCCCAACAGGTTTTAGATAATGGATTTGGGGCCTATATTAACTTGCATTAGAGTCCTTACTCTTCATGTCTCACATCTAGTTACCAATTAGTGAATCCTCAAATTGAGCACATATTATATAAAAGGAAACTCCCCAGGCAGTGAAGGCATATAAGAAGTTAAATTACATGATCCTTGACAACAAGTTCTTAAGAGCCCTATATCCTACAGATCTAAAGTAGAACCAACATGCTATGGGCCCAATGAAGGAATTTGATGAGAAAGGCATCATGGCAGACTGGCGCTCAGGACAAACTCTGCAGAGGAGGTTTCCCTTATCCTGAGTGGTAAAGAAGAAACAGAAAAAGCAGTTACAGGTCTGGGAAGGCAGTCCCAGTGTGGACAGGAAAGGTGGGAAATTCACAAGCACTTGCAAAGTAGTTGCCTATACTCAACTACCAGACTCATGTACAGTCATAGGATAGTTGGCCACTATTCATACAATTATGGTTCTTAGAAAACTATTCCTTCTACTGCTACCAATGTCCCTACCAGCACTGCTGACAAAAATGTCACATGCACCCTCAGCAATGCTGGGTGAGAAATCCTACAAGTAACTATTTGCGGAAAGTGCAATGAATGCCAAGGTTAGCGAAAATGTGGTTGGAGAAGCAGTCAAAGTCAGATCGTTAAGGGCCTATGTAGTCAGTGGTAAAGTCTAGTGGCTGGCAGTATGAGCTCAACATTTAATAGCTCAACAACCCTGAGAAAGTTGCTTAATCCTCTGTGCCTCAGTTTCTCCATCTGCACCAGAGGAATGCTACTGCTGATGAGGTTGATACCACCTAGTCCATCAAGTATTGTGAGAATTCAATGAGAATATGCATGCAAAGCATTCTGTAATATTCAACAAATGTTAGTTGCCACTATATTACCATTCAAAGGAGCTTAGGGGCCAAAGACAGCAACTGAAGGATTGTGACATGGTCAGATTGGCATTACACAGCCTCAGGTCATGTACAGTCTGGTTTGAAATGAAGCTAGAGGCAAGGAGACCAGTCAGGAGACTGCTGCAGTGATCCAGGCAAGAAATGAGGCAAGGTTGAACTCACAACCATGGCAACAGGATTTAAGGCTGACCTATGGGTTGAATACAAGAAATGTCCAAGTCCATGCTAATATAAATAAATATTAAAATAAATAGATGGGGGGGGCGCCTGGGTGGCTCAGTCGTTAAGCGTCTGCCTTCGGCTCAGGTCATGATCCCAGGGTCCTGGGATCGAGTCCCACATGGGGCTCCCTGCTCCACAGGAAGCCTGCTTCTCCTCCCCCTGCTTGTGTTCCCTCTCTCACTGTGTCTCTCTCTGTCAAATAAATAAATAAAATCTTTAAAAAAAAAATAAAAAATAAAATAAATAGATGGGGGAGAAGGAGCATCTATTTCTCACAGCAGAATTCCAACCAACAAATGTGGAAGAAGTGATAGAAATAGAAAATCACCACAAAAACAATAAGCAAATACACTGTAGTAATTATGACAGGCAAGAAGCACTGATGGATGCTAACCTTGGTGGGTGAAAGAATGATGGGAAGGGGAGAGTTTGCCAGTAATGAAAAGGTGGTTCTCTAGCAAAGCTGGACAGTGCAACAATAGCTGCACTTGACCATCTGCAGCCAAAGGCACCATACACATTGAATTGGAGGTGCTGGGGCCTTGGCAGAGCAACTCAACCAGCCCCCAGCCCTGCCCTCCAGGAGCAGCCAGTCTGCGTGCCACAACAATGCGGATTCCAGCCACCTCTGAACAAAACAAAACCAAGCACATCAGCGGTCTCTCCAATCAACTAGTAGTAAACACACAGGAGTCCCTTCTGCCTCCAAGCAAATGGGGCAGTTGTTCTGTGGCCTGCGCGTCTGAGTGGGACTTCTGGAGGCAGGCCGCCTAGGTTCCAATTCCAATTTACTACTCACCAGTGCGTCTTTGGGTGACTCATTCTTGCTGGGCCTCAGTTTTCTTAGCTGGAAAATGGTAATACTGGTACCCACCCTGGACGGTTAATCCACATAAAGAGTTTATCACAGTGAATGGTCTATGGTCAGCACTTAGGACTATTAGCCATTAGCACATCTTGATGAAAGATGTCTGGCTGGGAGCCTCCACTCAGTGAGAAAGGCCCAGGGGATGGCAGCAGCTATCTGGTCTTTATACTCACACACACCTTGACCCCTGACTTAAAGGGCTCAGAAAGGCACTTCCACTACCACCCCTGAATTTGGTAAAAACTTGGAAAGTGCTGATAAACCCATTTTTATTTGTTTCTAATTTATACCCTGCCAGCTTCCAGAAACAATGTAAAGCAGCACAGATAAATCTACTCAAACTCCAGTGACAGGAACCAGGGTATTCTCCTCTTCCATATCTGCCATGAAGGTCAACCCACCCTACCCCTCCCAAGCAGACAGGGGATAACCAGGGAGCAAATGCAGGAGGGAGGTGGCACCCCGCCTGGCACTAGGCCATTTCCCTCCTTCCCTGGCTGCCTGCTGCTCCCATGTTTCTTGTAGCCACGCCATGTGCATGCTGGCCTCTGCTGTTCTGCAGGGGTTGCAGGAACAAAGGACATCAAGAGGGAAACTGCCCTCCCACAGCTACAAAAAAGTATACAAATGAAATCAAATCAACAGTAGCTTTGGAGGGAGGATGGTCTGTTTAATCATAAAAGAGCAGCCTGACAGTATCAAAAGAAGGGGTGGGTATCTTGGTAGCTAGGTAGGTCAGGCTATTCTCCCCACTCCACACCCCTGCAGCTGCCCATAGTGACACCTGCTCCCAGTAGCTCTACTCCCCAGGGGTGGCTCTGGCTGAACTGCCCTTACTTCTCTCCTCTGCCTACTCCAAGCTCTGCATCCTGCAAAGGCCTCCCTGTGTGGAAGTTCATCCTGACCCCACTCACTGGCCTCTGCTCCCTCTAGATGTCAGTGTCACCGATCATCTCGGCCTCCCCTTGAGCATTCAAAGCCCTACCAGCTTTCCTCACTTCTCATCAGCACCCCATTCCCACCCCTCCCCCACAAGATGTTGATCAACAGATCCATAAGCTCCCTGAGTACAGGCGGACCAGGCAGCATGCAGGGCACACAGGAGGCAGAACACAAACAGCCTGACTGAACGACCTGGAGACGTTGCTGCAGAAGATCCTTTTGTATTCTGACCAAGTTACTCAAAGCTAAGCTGGCAGTTCTCAGAGTTTAAAGTACGTAAGAATCAACTGGGAGGTGGAAACTAGGGACCAGAGGGACATGCTCTTGGCTACAGCATAGATTTTCATGCACTACTCCAGAAACTCAGTTTTAATGAGTCCAGGATGGGGCCCAGGAATCTATTTTTTATAAGATGCATGGGGTCTTATGTCATGCTATGAGAAACAGACCCAACCCCAGGACCTCCGTTACGTGGAAAAAGCCCTGGCTTGGGAGTCCAGTGCTGCTGGAGCAAGGCCCCGGCTCCGATACCAGGTAGGTGATCTTACGCAGGTAAACAACTTGTCTGGTTCTCAGACTCCATCAGTGAAATGGACAGGCAGGACAAGATTCCTAGAACTCTAATAGTACAAAACAACAGCTAACATTTATTGAGCATCTATTATATGCCAGATGTTCTCCCAAGTATTTTTCACATATTTCTCCATTTACTCCTCAAAACAGACATATGAGAGAGGTGCAATGAGGAAACTGAATAGTGGAGCATTAAGTGACCTATTCAGGGCCACCCCATTGGTGATGAGAGCCCTGGGATTTAAATCCAGTCCAATCCCAGAGCCAGAGCTCATCACCACCATGCTGTGGACCCAGAAAGGACTCTTGGTCCAAGTTTACAGAGAACACAAGCAGGACACCTGGGTGGCTGCCATACTGGCTTGCCCATTCCAGGCCTCTAGCCCCACCCCCGGAGCTGCCCCCGGGGTCACCCCTCTAGGCCAGTTTAAAAGCAAGTCTTATCGCATGAAGTCAAAATTAGCCTCAAAGCAGAGGTGGGAGAAATGCCCATTACTTGCGCAAAACTAGAGAGACATTCAAAGCAAGAAGCAGGGTGTGCAGGCCTAAGGAATGCCAGGGCCTCCTCAACTCCAGAAGCTCCTCACAGGGGAGGACAAGACACTAGAGGGGAGGCTGGGAAAATTCCCATGAGGCCAGAATGCCAAGCAAAGCTTGTCAGGGCAACAGGCTACTGCAGGCCTTTGCCACATCTTTCAAAGGACAGAAAGTACAGATTACACCTCAGGCCATGAAGCAAAATGGCCATCTGTGAGGCCTACACATGCCTCCCTCTTCCATCATTCACTGCCTTCCCAAATACCACTTATCTGTCAGAGCCCAGCTGAAAAGACCCTCTTTCTCCACTAAGCTGTCCAGAGAACTCTTCCTAATCACCCCACCCCAGGTCCACAGACCTCTCCTACTCAGCTTTTCCCACTCTGCCTTTGGGACTCCTTCTTGTATTATGGACTTGTGATGGGCACAGCTCACTGCTTAGGAGCCAGGCTCCTGGGTCCACCCGTCTGGATTAAAATCCCAGTTCTGCCCTTTACTAGCTGTGAGATCTTGGACAAGTCACTGAATTTCTCTAAGGCCCAATTTCCTCAGACTTGGGCTGGGAATAGTAATTTTATCAACCTCATTGGATTGTGAGAATCAAGACATGTATGCAAGCGTCTTGGCACATAATAGCTACTTAATGAAAGTTGAGGATTCTTGGCTATCTTTTTGAATGTACCTAGATTTTAGCTTTTGCCCAGCTAGTACATATTTCCATGATGGGGGGTGGGAGGGGGTCTTTATATCTCCCAGCTGCAACACTGTCTACCTTCTACTGAGGAGCACTGTGTGCCAAGTCCTGTGCTAGGTCAGTGAATGTCTAAGCTGCCCTTTGGAAGACTCCAGGCTGGAGGGCGTACGGGGCACCCTACACAAAAGCCATTTTTGTTGGCATAAATCTCCCTGCGGTGAGCCTTGAGCAGTTTCTGCACTCCCCTCAGTCCCAGGTTTGGCAGATGCCCTCAAAAGCAAGAGGGAAAAGGTGGCCACGTGGAGTTCTGTAGCCCCTGCAGGGTGCCACAAGGGCAGAGAAGGGAAACTATGGGTGTGTGTGTCCACGTCCACGCATAGGTGGGGTGGCCCATGGAAGAGCATTTTGCACTCTAGCTCATTTCTTGGGTCTACCACATAACCAGCAATGTGACCTTGGTCAAATTTCTAACTCTCTAATTCTTGATTTCCTCATCTATCCATGGGAATGCAAATTTCTTCACAGTGTTATTATTAGAATTGCTTCCAACAAACGCTTATGGACTGATCTTGCCAAACTAGGAAGCTACCAACCCTCCCCTGCCCCATGAATCAAAGAGAAAGGGCATGTGGCCTTGGAGGAAGGCTCTAAGGGATCCAGAGCATGGAAGAAAAATAGCTACATGCCCTTTAGCAACACTCAACAGTCAGCGTAGAGATTCCCAGGAGAACACAAACTCCAGTAATGATTAAAAGAGCTATGAATTCAACAGTATGCATGAACACAGTGTTTCTTCACACATCTTTGCCCCCAAGCACTATATTGTAATGTGAATGGAAGCAAAGTCAAAGCAAAGTTCAAAGATGTGTTCATAACTGAATATTCAAAATGGCGGGCAAAACTGTGTTACCAACAGAGGCCAAGCTACACTCAGTCCAGAAGGCAAACTCATCCTGAGAAAATCACTCTCCTTCCTCCCACACTCCCGACCACTTTAACCTGAGAGAGTAAAAAGAAATTTTATATTAAATTATTTAGAAACATAAGAGCATCACTTGAATAAAAAGAAAGGGGTTTTTGTTTTATAGTCAATTTAACAGCCAACAGTGGGCCCTGATTCTTCTTCTGTAAAATGGGTATTATAAGACTGCCTCCTTCATAGAGTGGTTGAGAGAATTAGTTGAGATAAATAAGTAACTGAGGTAAAGAATAGTACAATACAGTACAATAGCTGGTACATAATAAGCTTTGATAAATGTTAGCTGTCACTGTTGTTTTTGTTGTTCCTGCTCCTGAACTGTTAAAATTAAAGAATCATGAATTAGGGAAATAGGCACCCTAATCAAATGGTTCAGACTTTGGTTTGGAAATCTTATTCAAATACCTAAACATCCCCTTCCTCCCATAACATCTGTGGCTTAATGGGACACAACCTGCATTGTTCAGGCATATCCAACGGAAAACCCTGCCCTTGTCTTCTGACACCCCAGGACTCCCTGGGGTGGAAGAAAAGCAGAAAGCTCAAGTCAGGTGGAAAGACTGGGATTGAGGACTGGAAGAGGAGTGGCTGAAAAGAAAATGGAATTGGTCCAAAGACACAAAAAAATAAAAAATAAAAGGGGAGTGTGAACAGTTCTTTAAAAGGCTCACATGCCCTGGGAGAAACCCTTCAAAGGAGAGAAGAATGAGCTAACCCTTCAGACCCTTTGAAGTACTTACACGTACGGTGGAATCCCTCAGTCCACTCTGTCTTCAAATCCTGCCCAGTTAAGGGCCCCCCAACTACATGCTTTATATGGTGTGTACCTGAAAAGCCAAGTGCTCAGGCAATGCAGGGAATTTCTCTCACCATTTACTAAGGAATGCCTGGAATATTCCGGCCGAGAAGTATTTCTTAATTTCCTGTGCAATCTGAAGGCATTATCCAAGGGTTATTTTTGTTTTGTTTTATTCAGAAGTGGGGTTGCTGGAGCATTCCTCTTGGACATGTTCAGATTTGAATTAATTAGAATTCCTGTACAGTTTTCTTCGGTTATAATTATAGCTTAATTTGATTGCTTAATAGCTCTGGTTTTCGTAATGTTTAGCACCTGTTGTAAATTGCACAAGATAAATCACCTTCTACCTTCCACCGTGTTTATGCCTAACTTTTGCCTTTCCCCTTTCAGCTGGTGGGCTTGCGGCGACAGCCACACACTTTGCTCATCCCTGCCCTTTCCACCAAAGAACTCTCTTTTGCAAGGCTATTTAACCAGAGAAGAAGTGACTTTTACTTAAATGCCTCCTTAAGACTGTTAGATTTTTTTTAAGGGGAAAAAAATTTGAGAAGAAAAAAAAGAGTATTTCAGATGCTATAAACTCTGAAGACTGACCTCTGGTATTATGTAGACTTCCACTTAAGGGTCACCTTTTTGATGCACTGGGTGTATGGAGTTTTTTTTTTTTCCCCTCCTTTCCTTTCTAGAATTATTAGACAGCAGTGGAAGCCCTGCATCATTAATTGATTTCTCCCATGCATTGTGCTATGATACAATTTTTCAAGGCTGTGCATAATTGTGTTCTCTGTGCCAGCGTTCTGTGTTCTGTCCTTGTCATATTGTCATTGAAGGCTGTTTCCACCCTCTGTAATTGGAGATGTTCTACTTTTGGACAAAGGTGTGGGAGCAGCTCAGGGGAACAGCGCTGACATTTACTTCATCAATTTATTTTTATTGTTCCTACATTTATTGCAGCTATAACAGCCCTTTAATAGTTATATCTCCTCCCTGTAGGGTATTCTGGTATTTGAAATTTTTTTAACTCATTTGTTCTCATAGATAACAGTAAAGTGCATTTCAGGATAACCTTTAGGTTTCAATCTCCTCTCTTCTTTTGGCTCTGAGGCAGTCTTCGCTTTAAACTTTTACTGCATTGCCAGTCTAAAGGCCAGAGCACCAAGTTCATTCTAGCACTGGAGTAACCACAAATTAGTGGTCCTGAAAATTTCAGGGAGGTAAGTCCTAAACCAAGAGTGCAGCTATTACCGTAATTTAAAACTGGTCATCCTTTTAATAGGGGGGGCCAAAGGAAGGTGGGCGGGAAGGGGAGAAAGTGAGAGGCGATGACAGAAAATCCCAATAAATATTTACGGACCTCACGTTACAATCCTGGTCAAGTAAGAACTGTAATTAAATCTTTATGACCGATGAAGCATCATACTGGACCAATTCTGAGTCTCTGTCCTTCAAGGCCAAAGACACGGGACACAATTAAAAGGAAACTGCAATTGGATTGGACAGTATGTTCTTCTTGTCTTTGGATACCACAACCCTCCATCCCAGGCCCACCTCCCTTAGAAAAGGTTATCTTAGGACAGCCTTGGAAATAAGTCCTTATCTGCAAGCCTAGTGTATTTATTTACTTTTTAGTTCTTACCAACCCTGTAGAAAAAATAAATACCAATTTTGTCTGCTCTCCTACCACCATCTTTGTGGTTGTGAAAACATTTGTCTGGGCAAGAAACGTTTCGGTGCTTATTTTTAAGACCATGCGCTACCAAGCCATTGTATAACAGTTTGTACACCGGCTGCCAACTTTGAACCATTTCCACTGAACAGTGTCTAGGCATATTTCAAATGGGGGTTCATTCCAGTTTCTATCCCCCAGTTTCTCCTACAGAATCCTTACCACACCTTCTCTTCCTACCAGTATCACCAGAACCTACTAGAAATCTGCCTTCATCTCATCAGAGAGGGCAAAATGCCTTGTCCACTATCGTAATGCCAGGTAAGCAGCCAAGAAAAACGGCTCCAAATTCCATACCGGTCCTAGCAGCAGGGATCTTTCTTCTCTACTAACAAGAACATCAACCTGGGAAACAGCATTTCTTAGGCACCCAGTTGTCACCATTTATAAAAAGAAAGGTTGTTTCAAACTACACAAACTCTCAAGATCTCCATTACAGTAGGATGGGTCTAGTATGTCTCTGACACAGCAGGAAGACACAGATTGGGTGGGCAAGGCGGGTGTTCCTGGCCTGGGTCCCTACTCCCAGGTACTTTCACAATAATAAAGAAGCGGGGCCCCAGGCCCAGGACATCCTATTGAAGCTTCTAGAGCCAGGGAAGCCTCTAGTCCAGTGATTCCTGCAGACAGGCTCTGCTGAGTGGCAACGCTTGCCTGCACAAAGCCCATGTGCCCCACCCTCCATAACTTTTCAGTTTTTTCTACTCCCTGCTCTCCACCACCACTTCCATTGCAAAAGGACCCTTTTCAGAAGACTGTCTTCTACTGTCATGTTGGTACATTAATTAAACCTTCAGAAAGGGAAAACAGAAGATGAAGAAATAACAAGCATACAGAACCAAGATGGAAAAGTACCACAGACTCCTCATCCTGGAATCCGAGCTTGGGGAGGGAAATTACAGAAGCGCATGGTTCTGGGCCTCTGCTTCCCAACAGGGCTCCACAAAACCACCCCAGAATAATGCTGCCAAGTTTCTGATAAGGATAGGATGCTTGGAGGCTCAAGTGGGATTTTTTCTAATTATTCTTATTCCGGTTGGACTTTATCCCTAGATAGTTACAGAAAGATACCACCAGCAGGGCATTAATCCAGATGAAAATATTTTAATGATTCCCCTTTACAGATCTGGCTCAAAATTCCAGGTCTTGCTTATTCAGGTTCCTGACTCCTTTCCTCATCTTTGAAGACTTACAGAGAAAAATCATGATGGGGAAAGACACCATAGCTTGAAACCTCCAGAACTTCAGACAATATACCCGTTGAAAGGGTACAGGCCAGAGGCGGTCAACACTGTGATTTCTGCACTCAATGGCAGGAGTCATTCTGCACCAGTCATCATCTGAATCATGGGTATAATTAGAGGCACTAACCAACTACAAGTTTCACTATCTACAGGCAACCTATTTTCAAGGATGGTGGAGCCTGAGAGTAGAGCTGCCAGGATCTAAATGACTAAAATTACTGAAAGTTAATTTTGGTCAATTCTGGTTTTAAATATGCACATGCATCTCCAAGTTAACCACGATGCTGGCCACAGCTAATATAAAGTAAGTTTGACAACAGTGGCATTCTGACAAGAAAGAACACCTTGCAGAGAGGAGGAGTGTCTTTGGAGCCAGAGATGAGCCCTGAAAGTCAAGTGTGCTCAAAGTGCCTTCTGAGTAGCAAACTAAAGAGGGCATGGAAGAGCACAAGGAACAGAAGAAAGGAACTCTACACTACTCCTTCGATCTGAGAGCATGATGCTAGCACTGGGGCAAGGCAAGGCAAAAGGGAAGCCACCTGAAATAGAAATGAAGAAAGAGGCCCACAAATGGGAGGCCTGATTATATTGCTCCCTAGCCAGCTACTGAATGGCCCTTACCAAGGGTATGCAAGAAGAAAAGGAAATGTGGTGTCAGCTGGTTGAGGGACCTTCCATGCCAAGCTTATCCTCCTTCAAATGGTATGCCAGGAAGAGGTGGAGTCTAGGATGAGTAATGAATAAAGTGATATGTCCCCAGAGCTGAGTTACCTTATGCCCCAGTTCACGGCACCCACCACAGCCAGCCCATGCAAAGTCCTCTCATTTAATCTTTTATTCTCCCTTCCCTTTTCTTCCTCAGTCTCCCACCCTTTGCAATAGGTACCTACTGTGTTTCAACCTTTATCTTGTACCTATGGATTCTGTGGAGCGGGTTCAGGAGTGATGTCTTGTGGAGATCAAAGACTTTATATATGTTGACCTAACAAAGAAAATACCGTGGTGGACCTTCAAGGACTAAAATAAAGGACATATATGGCTGTGAAGTTTATTTCTGTGAACGGTGCCATCTGGATTTGTAGAATGAACCTGTACAACTGGACATGGTGATGCTGTTAAAATATATTCTGAAAAATATTTTTTGTGAGTGGTGCCATTTGGATTTATAGAATGAAACCTATACAACTGGACATGGTGGTGATATTAAATATTTTCTAAAAATTATTGATATTGCTATTATTGTGCTGACATCAATATAATTTTTTTAGATTTTAGGACTTTTTTTATGTTAAAGGTAATACATGCTTGCTATAAACAAAAGAATTCAGAAGGGTGCAAAGTTAAAAGTTCAAAGACCTCTCTTCCCTTCCCAGCACCCTCCCATCCTACTCCCATAGGTGAAAACTGTTAACTCTTCCTTCCCTCCAAAACTCTGTTACACGCATGCGAGAATATAATACATACAAATATTTTTATACGAGTGAGATCATACTACATATACTGTTTCATTACTATTTCTCTTAAGATATTTTGGACACATTTCTATAAAAATAGAGAGAGAAACACTTATTTCATTCTTTTTAGCAGCTGCACAAGAATTCCACTGTATCAAAGTATGATTATTTATCTAACCATTCTCCTACTGATGGAAATTTAGGTTGTTTCCAATTTTTGCTGTTGTAAGCAATGGTGCATGTTAAATGTTCATTTTTTTTGAAGATTTTATTTATTTATTTGATAGAGAGAGACAGTGAGAGAGGGAACACAAGCAGGGGGAGTGGGAGAGGGAAAAGCAGGCTTCCCACGGAGCAGGGCTCGATCCCAGGACCCTGGAATCATGACCTGAGCTGAAGGCAGACGCTTAACAACTGAGCCACCCAGGCGCCCCTAAATGTTCATTTCTATATGTATGGAGAGAGATATATACATGTACACATATCCACAAGTGTACATAGGATAAATTACTGGAAATGGCATTTCTATGTCAACAGAAATGCACAGCTTGAATTGTGATATTATCAAACCACTTTTTCAAAAAATAGTACCAATTTACATGTCCACCAACACTGTTTGAGAGCTTGTTACACAACACCCTGGAAAAACCAGGCATTATGAGACTCTGGAAACTACCAATTAGAAAAGTGAAAATGATATATGGTTTAATCTTCTTTTTAGAAATTATAAGATAATCTTTTATATATTTACTGGCCACTTATATGTCTTTTTCTTTGAAATGTCTATTCTTGAAATTTCCTATTGTATATTTGTCTTTTTACTGATTTGAAAGAGCTCTTTGTATATTAAGGACATATATGTTTAAAAGATGCTCCCCAGCTAGTCATTTTTTCATTTATTTATGGTATTTTTGCTATGTAGAATTAGTTACCCATGTTTATTTCCAATTTTTATAATATTCTGCCATTTGGAAGTTTCAGATTTTATGTTATCAAACTAATCAATTTTTTATAGCTCCCACAATTTCATGCTAGACTTAGAAATGTCTGCTCTACTTGAGTATCATTTTTTTGTAATTATACTTTTATGGTTTACATTTTCTTTTTACATTTAGGGATCCAGTTTTATTTATTTTTCCAGATGACCTGTCAGCATCTGAACACCACTGATTAATATACCAATTCTCCATTGCTTTGCAATACCACCTTTATAATTTCATAAAGTCTCATATATTTCTGGTCTTTCTATTTTGTTTCATTACTCTGTCTATCCTTTTCCTGAACTAGTACCATACTGTTTTGTTACTGTATCTTTACAATATAGTTTTGGTCTTAGGAGAGTGTTTTTTTAAAAACTGGAGTTTATAAAAAGCACAAACCTGTCAGGATCTTAGCCTAGGACAGAAAATTTTCCTTTCATGAAGGATATTCATACAAAGAGTTTGAATTTATTAGAAAAGACCAGAGTGTACAATCTGTCAACCATAAAATAAATGTTTAATAAGAATTTATTATAGTAGTTGTTGGGAGAACTGGTAGAAAAGATAAGGCAGAGACCCCTCTCTGAAGGAATTATTTAGATAAGAAGGTGCCAGAACACAACTACCAGGGCAGTTAAAACAAAAGACTGCCCTGTGGATCTGGTGATCAGAGAAGCTTCTCAGAGATGATAACGGATAGACTTAAGTACCACTCACAGAGTCTTGAGTTGTCACAAGTGAGAAGGGTCCCTTTCCCCTGGAGATCTGCTTACAGGCTGTGTATTTTTAGCTAATAATAAAAACTGGCATTTACTGAGTGCTTACTGTTTACCAGCCACTGCTTTAAGTGTGTTAACATGCAGCAACTCAGTCAAACTTACAACAATCCTATGAAATAAGTACATACTCTTATTTGGCCTATTTTATAAAGGAACAAACTGAGTCACTTGCACAGTGGTAGAGCAGAATATGAACACAGGCTATCTGGCTCCAGAATGTTCCTCCCTAACCACTAAACTTCACTGCCTCCAAAGCCAGAGAGAGAGGGTCTGATCCATGTACCACCTCTGCCTGAAGCACTCCCCCAGATGATAAAACTATTAATGGTGACAGGCTGCCCAGCCAGCACAGCAGAGGCCCCTGTGTTCAGGTTGCAGACACCCAAGCTCAGTAGACAACCTGAACTTCCTGAAAGAATCGAGGTACCTGGAATGCTGGCACCCTGGCCAGAGTCTGCAGCTCATTCTGCTCAGCACTTGCAGCTCCTCTCCTGCAGAGGAGGCCAAAAGTCTTGCACACTCTCTGGGCCTCCAGTGCAGTTTGGTCACCTGGGTGACCCCTGCCCACCTGGAACCACGGGGGCCTCTGTCTGACCTCATCCCAGGCTGACAGCTGGCGTTGCACCCATCCAGACAGCCGACGCTCCAGGCTGGACAGAGTATTGTCTCCTGCCCTGCCTTACAAATGGGAGGGAGAGAGAGCAGGCCACTCCTGTTCAGCAGTGGCCTCAAAAGGGGGCAGGTCCCTGAATTTAAGGAGATAGGATGAAAACAAAATGCCAGCTGCAACTATTTCTGACTTTAGGAGAAAAACAGGGCCAATGGCCTCCTGAAGTCCAGTGCCAGGAACTGCTGGAAACAAAGGCCCTCCATTAGGCAGGGTCTAGGCGAGAGCACAAAGCCCCATTGTTAGACTACACCAGTGGTTTTCCAACTTTTTAAGCCATGGAAATGACTGTAACCCCTCAGCCATGCCCTCGATGTCTGGAAGGTCATTCAGGTAAAGCCCATTACCAGGAAGGAAAAAAAATGGCACTCTGAACCCATCTCAAGCAGATGCAGCATTGAGACAATAGTGAAAAATGTCCAATTTCCCATCAAGTCACCACTCAGTACTTACAGAGGCTGTCTCAGATGGGCATCTGGGAGTCCCTTCTCTCTGATCTCCCTCCCTCTTCTCACCATGCCCCTAAACTGAAAATTGGCAAGGTCCAGATGAACCTTAGTCCTGGCTCCATTCTGGAAGGGCAAGGCTGGGTCCTTACCCTGCCCGCTGCAGTCTCCTAGATTCTTCACAGCCACATAAACCCCTGTCCGTAATGTTAACAGCCTCTCAATGGAGCACCGTCATAGGATATGGTGTTAACAGATCTCTGCTCCCTTCTCCATCATTCTCTCCCAACTAGAGGAGCAGAAGAAAAGGAAAGAGAAAAGGAGACAGAAATTCTGATGCTGCACCCACCATTTTTCAAAGAATATCAGACACAGGAAGCAGGTACCATAACACTACTCTGGTCCAAGCAGGGGCAGGACTTCACCCACTCAGCCTTGGAAATACGATGAAAGTGAAAAGGCTCATATATACAACATTTTCAATCCAATTTCAAGAGGTTCATGAACCCTCCAAAAATTCAAGAACCTTGGGTTAAGAACCTCGGGCCCAGTTTTGAGCTGTTCTGTTATCACTTGGGAGTCTATGCCGGGGACAAGTAGGTTCTCATCAAGCCTGTTTTCTCTTCTGAACTCACGGCTAAACTACATTACCGAGACCCCTTGCACATTCGTGGAGATGTGTGACTGATTCTTGCCAATGGACATGAGCTCAAGTGATGGATTAGGGGCCGTTATGAGCAGGCATACCTTCTCCATTCTCTCTCCTCCATGGTCTACCATGAATGACTCCAAAGATACTTTGAAGCCACCTGGCAAATAGGGCTGAACCTTTACGTGGAAGCAATTTGGGTCCCTGAATGACAACATGGTAGAGAAAGGCCTCCTCCCCCAACCAATCTACATGGGACTGTGATGTGAGCTAGAAAGAACACTTTATAATGGTATGCTACTGAAACCTGGGGGTCATTTGTTACAATGGTTAGCATAATTACCCTAAAATAAGAGGAGCTCTCACAGTTGCCTGAGAGGTGCTGTTCGGAACTCACACTGGGCATTGCTCTTTCTCTACTCTGAATATTCTAGGATGTCAGGAAGAGAGCTAAGTTCACCTATGCCAATCTCTGCAATTGGCCGCCCTGCTCAGGAAGACCTCAGGAGCATGGTAACAGCTGACATTATTGAACACTCACTCTGAGTTGGGCCTTGGGCCTTTACATCTAAGACCTCATCTGAACTTCTCATCACAACTCAGAAAAAGCTACTAGTCATATATCCCTTTTAACTTTGACCCAGGAAGGTTAAGCAACTGTTCCTGGATGGCACAGCTAAAAGGAACACCCAGTCCTAATACTTCTAACTTGGTTTGACTTTCTCAACTTCTCAAACCACCTTTTCTAAGGCAGATACGCCCAAGTAGAGTCATATCTGAAGGCTTTACCAGTCATCACCTTGGTTATCAGCTACCAGTGCATACGGAACTGTTGGCACTCACCCGAGAAGATGCCTCAAGGCAGCTACAATGGACACACGTGGAAGAAAAGGGCTGCTGGTTGCAGCGACGACGCCGTAAGGCAAACTCAGCCCACGTGATCTTGGTTGATGGCTGGCCAGCCCTGTCGCTCAGAATCAACTCACAGTCGCCCTTGGCCCCGGGCAGCCCTTCCCTGCGGGCCACAATCCCATATGACCTCATGGCTACAAGAGAAGGGGCAGAGGGACTGAGCGCCCACATTTATGATAAGCCTAGGACAAGAGGAGAGAAGAAATTTGGATGGGCAGTCCTCCCACCAACCCGCGCCACAAGGAGCGGCCCACCCTGATTCCACCCAGGGAGCCAGGCCTTGCGCACAAGCCAGACTCCGAATTGGGCAGCTTTTCCCCCGGCCTTCCCGTGCCCCCGGGGCCAAAGCTTAGACTCCGCAGTCTGTACACCGAGGAGTGGGGTTTGCGGTGGAGACAGAGAACTGGCACCTACCCGCCTTGTTAAGGTCCATGTTGAGCCAGACTAGAGGGTTCCAAACCCCGACGGCACTCAGGTAACACTGGGTACCCCTACTTCCCCGGTAAGACCCGGATGAGGGCGGGGCTTTGCGTGGGGCGTGGCTTGCGCTGGGAGGGGGGCTTCCCGCAAAGGCTTGCACCGCCCCTCCCACATCAGGCCCGCCTATTCCCGGACCTTGCTCAGACGCTTTGGGCACTTTTTGTCTTTAAATCAATTTCTTACGTTATTATACATTCCTTTGTGCAATTTTTAAAAATCTATAATTTATGAAAGCTGTCATTCAATAGGGTCTTTGCTCTCCCCGGCTGGAACTTCTTCTAAAGTACTTCTCAGTAGGCAGCGAATCACTCCCCTTTGATTACCATGTGATTAGTTTGTTCAACTGATGGCCTTTCTTCTCTGAGATACTCATTGTGTCTTCTGCCTCCTATGCAGTTCTTAAGAATTTAAATGAGCCATTTTATTTCTTCCTCCAAGCCCTGAATCCACACACCCGGCTCCACCCTTCGGCCTCCCTTTTGAGTGCGCCTAATAAACAGCAGCGCGGTTTCCGAGGGCCCCCTCTAATGGGGAATTTTATGTTGTTTCTGACATTGTTTGTTGTGCTTCCCACAAGACCAAATGCTGCTAAAGATTGAGAGACAGTGACATAAATGTCAGGGAAACGCCTCGGCAGTGTCAAGCCTAATTAGACGCTTGCACTTGGGGGACAACTACGGATACCATAAAACTCAGAAGGCCCAGGAATAGGATAAAAGGGAATGGAGAATAGTTTTGCTGGGATGCTGAACTCGATTTTAATACATCCTTTTGTTCCTTTTAGGTCACTCTTGTCCTGGAAGTACCCATAAGCAAAGTCATCGCATGTATCAGTCACTATGGGCACAGTGATTAAGACCAATAGGCTTGTCAAGGGCCAAGAAAATGTTTGAGATGGAAAAAAAAAAAAGATGGGGGCTCCAAATTACAAAACAGAAACTGTGAAATCAAAATGATAAAGTCATAATTAACAAAGCAAATTACAAAAATTATTTTCCAGCAAAATTATGTGTGTGCCCACACATACAAACACACAAACACACACATATCATGCAATGTATGTGCATTTTAAAGATTAATATAATGTGGGGTGAGGCTTCCAAAACTAAGAGTGCCTTTAACCCGTGAAGGTCCTTGAGCAGCCACATCTACCTTAAAGTAAATAAAATAATTATTATTAAGCCCCTTCTGACAGATACAGAAAATGAGACAAAGCAGACTGAAATGGGTTGCTCAAGATCAAACTGACTGACCATAATAAAGACATTCAGCCTTCCCGGCACCTTCTAGTCTTCCTTTCACCATGCCCCTTACTAAGGCCATGATGCCAAGACACTCCTCTCTAGAAGATCACTAAGCCCAGGGTTGCGTCTCCTGAGATAACCAGAATTATTTTATGAGTAAATACTCACTATTAATTTCCCTGTCAGACTTTTCCTATAACAAGCTCTTGTCCAGTTGCCCAAGTACTTCTCCCCTAGACCCTCCCTTCTCTCCCTCAAACACATACCTAAAATACAAACAAAACCAGGCACATACAGTGTGGATCTTTTCAAAGCCCATTCCTCAAGTGCCTAACTTCTAGGGTTGCCAGATATAACCTGAAAATAAACCACAACAAACAAACAAAAAACCACCACAACAAGATACCCAGTTAAATTTGAATTTCATGTAAACAACAAATATTTGTTTACTCTAAGTATATCCCAGGCAATATTGGGGATATACTACGCTAAAAATTTTCATTGTTGGGTGCCTGGGTGGCTCAGTTGGTTAAGCGACTGCCTTCGGCTCAGGTCATGATCCTGGAGTCCCGGGATCGAGTCCCGCATCGGGCTCCCTGCTCAGCGGGGAGTCTGCTTCTCCCTCTGACCCTCCCCCCGTCTCATGTGCTCTCTCTCTCTCAAATAAATAAATAAAATCATTTAAAAAAATTTTTTTCATTGTTCATTGCAATGTGAAAAACTAATTGCCCAAATGGAATCAGCGTCTATAAGCCTCCTAATCCAAAAATCAAATGCTCTCTCCCAGGCCTAAACATATCTTGGCCCTACTTATAATCAGCTGCAAAAGTACAAAATCTGAACTCACCAGTTTGATTGTCAAAGAATCTGAGAGTGATGGAAAAGTTAAAGGTAATTCTGTTCCCCTGACTCCTATGAGATCACACCTAAAGTAATCAAGACTAGAAGACATTTAATCGATATATGCATACAGAATGCAGAACCCTCCCCAGGAACACTACAACTATCATACCTAGGAGACTGTTTGCACCCAGTAGGACTCCTAGTAGCTCTGAATACAGTCATTTCTCTGCATCTTTCCTCAGTGCTACCCCCAACCCCCCCTGCTCCCCTGCCATGATGAATTCTCCCATAACAAGCCTGGCACCCTTGTTGGTACATAGTAGGCTTGATCCTTATTTATGGAAAGAATAAAATGCAATGCATATAGAGAGCCATATTTCCAACAGGTTAGCTTAAGTTAAATGAAACCAAGAAGAGTCAGAAAAGAGAAAGTTCTGGACAGAGGCATCATTGTTTCCTTTGGAGGATGAAATCTCTTTGAGGGCCAGAGAAAAAGGGAATCTAGCACCCAAAAAGAAACAAGCAAACAAAACACTGATAAGACAAATACAAGCTTTCTCCTCATAATACCGAGTGAATAAGTACTCAGTAAAGCATCTCAATAGTACAAAGAAAAACAACTAATCCTATGGAGGAGAGAGTCCCCCAAGGAGAACCGAAGAGCTCATGGGCTCATCTGTATTTCCAGGGTCAGGACTGGGGATGGCTGCAGAGGTCAAGAGCCTTTCAGAAGGATGTTGCTGAAATCTCCCCTCAACCTCCTCCCAATTAGGAAAGCAGCTCCCTTGCGTGTATTTTAATCTGATAGTGTTCGTTTTAGAATGAGGGGTCCTGAGAACAAGGGGAGTGGGGGAGAGACTTTATTTCTTTATCACTTATATTTAGTATATTAGAATGTATTTACAACTCACAACTCCTACCAACTACAGCTTAAGAGAAACAAGTTTTTGAGGGCATGTGGAGAACTGTGGAGAGAAGCAGGAAACTACCAGGGAATCAGTAGCAGGACTACAGGATAGGAAATACAAAGTTCTAGAGAAGATTAAGTCACCCTTACTTACCTCAGCCCACCCTGTCACTAGCTCTGGCAAGGTAAGCTGAACCTGGTTAAGGAAGGAACAAATAGGAAACCATGACTTGTGATCTATCTAGCCAGGCTGTGGTTATCCACACTGGCCCTGCATCTTGGGTAAGCCTCTCCCTGTGGGGCACCCAGACACAGACACAGGACCTGCCCTCAGGGATCAGAGTCCAGAAGGCAGACAGACATGTCACAGGTAATTCCATACTCTGAGCTGAGGAACACAGGGTGACCAGTAGGCAAGCTAAGCACCTACACAGAGGCTCAGCCTAGCAGTGCCAACAGCAGGAGAAAAAGAGAAAGATTTTTGAAAGAATTTCGTATTGGATTTTTCTCCAAAAAATGCAAAATAGGGAAAATCAGAATTGTGTTAAATTTCTTTACAGTGTATGGTTAGGAATACAGATTCTGGAGCAATTCTGCCTATACTTGAAGCACAGCTCTGCCATTCAATAGCTCTGTGACCTTGGACAAGTTTCTTAAACATTCTGGGCCTCAATTTCTTTATCTATAAAATGGGGACAGCATAGAGCATATTATGTGATTGTTAGCCATTGTGAAACTTAAATGAATTTTAACATAAAGCACCAAAGCCTGTTATATAACAAGCGCTCAGTAAGTGTTAGCCATTATCACTACGACATATATAGTTTAGTATTGCCTTTATTTTAGGTCGCATATCAAAATGAAGATATCTTAATCCAGGTTGAGAAGCTCTAAAATCTTAAGATGGTCTGATGACAAATACTATGGCAGAGGTATGTCCAGGGCAGTATAGTTAAGATGCCCCTAAAAGAAACTCATACCAGAAAAGGGCAATCATGGGAGCTTCCTGCAGGAATTCTCTAAGCTAACTTCTGAAGGGTTGTCCAGGTGGAGAGAAGAAGAGTAGTCTGTGTAAAGGCCAGAGGCAATAAGTGAGAAGACACAAATATATGAGGGTAGACAGCAAGAATGGGCAAGCAGGGCCACCGATAGCTGCCCAAGCCCAGGCAACAGGCTCTGGCTGGATGCCGGGTAGGACAGTGCTGAGAGAGCAATACATCTGGCTTTTGGAGAGAGTCCACTAACTGGGGAAATTGGTAGGACATGGTAATTGATTGGTTATGAAGGTGAGGTAGAAACTGATTTCTTCCCAACTGTTGGACAGTTGTTTGGGCAACTACAAAGTTGTTGACCTCATTCACTGAAACAGGAAACACAGGAAGAGGAGATGAGTTGGGGGTCAGGGGGTGAAGGAGATGGGAAGAGCGCTGGAAATGAGCAAAGGTCATGACTTCCACTTGGAACTATTTACCTTTGGTATTTCTGTCAAATAGCTAAGTGTGAATGCTGGCGACTTAATTGGCTACACAGAGAAAATAATTAAAAATTCAATAGCCATCCCCTATGTTACACAGAATTCTTCTGTAGAATGAATCATTCCATACGGTTTTCACAATTCCTGTGAGATGAGAACAAGTATGACAATATATGTATCAAGTACTTACTATGCTAAGCATTTTGCATACATGAACTCATGTAATCCTGACATTAACCCTGAGAAGTACATACTGTTAATAACCCATTTTATAGTTAAGAACACTGAGGCTGGGCGCCTGGGTGGCTCAGTTGGTTGGGTGACTGCCTTCGGCTCAGGTCATGATCCTGGAGTCCCGGGATCGAGTCCCGCATCGGGCTCCCTGCTCAGCAGGGAGTCTGCTTCTCCCTCTGACCCTCCCCCCTCTCATGCTCTCTCTATCTCATTCTCTCTCCCAAATAAATAAATAAAATCTTTAAAAATAAAAAAAAAAGAACACTGAGGCTTAGAGCTAAAGATTAAGTGGTTTGACCAACATCACACACCTGGTAAATAGCAAATCCATTTCCCCTTTTGACAGGTGGAGAAACCAAAGGTCAAATAGGACAAGGGATGTGTACAAGATTGCAGAACCTCACAAGTTGTGGAGCCAACTCTACACCCAAATCTGCTACTTCAGGAGGCTAGTACTTTTTTCATCACCCCATGAATTCAGGCTGTAGAGTCTATTATTTACAAAAGGCAAGAATGAGAAGATTATAGGGGTGGGACCAACTGGTAGCCATGTTCAAGCAAGGCAAAAACTGCTCATTTCCCTCAGAAGAAATGTGCAGCCTCATAAGCGTAAGGCACCTCGTATCTGCCTGGTGCTGTTGATGGTGATGATGATGATGATGACGAAGGAGACTGGCTGCTGCTGAGGGTGATGCTCCATTGGTGCTAACACTTCAATTAAGACCCAGAGATCTCTGTGGCCCTCAAGTTCTTGAGGTCAAACTTGGGACTGAGAATGATCTTTTCTCCCTAGATTATCCAAGAGAAGGGAACTCCAGCTGGAGTTGTGTTTGTGTCCATTCACTCATCAAATTCTTACAGTGGCTGAGCAGCTACTTTCAGGCACTGTGCTAGGCGCACAGAACGCAGAGCTGACAAAACAGACATACTCCCTGCTCTTGTGCAGCTCGCAGTCTTAAACACTCCACCTCGTCATGCCCACTGGTTGGAAGCTGAGTGAGGAGCAGTGTCCCTACCTGAAAGCTGCCCCCAAGAAACTGGCATTTGTGGTTTTTGTTCGGTCCCACTGACAGAGGCAACATTAGGACCCTAGCTGTAGGCTAGGCCTGGGTTTCCAGCCCCTGGCCCTGCCAGTAGCCAGCTGGGGGACCTTCAGAAACCCATCCAGCATCTCTGGCCTTGACACAAAATGGGGGGAAGGGAAGGGCAAAAAGATGAGATCCATGGTTTTCAAACTCCTTTTAAGCTACATTATCCATTCTTTATTCACTTAGCAAATTTTTACCCAGAGCTGATTTTGAGCAGATAACATGAACAACACAAATAGGGCCTGAGGCCTCAGGGAGTTTGAGGTCTAGAGGAAATCTTATACCAAACTCCACCATGTAGAAATGGAACTAATCCTGAGGTCATCTCGGGCTCTACAAAACACAGTTTTCCAAAAAAAATCCACACACAGTCTCGCTAATCTCTCAGGTTCCTTCCTGCACTAGATTCTTGGGTTCCTTCTCCCAGGTTGGGGGAACAGCAGCAGCAGAAACTGAACATCCTGTATGCCTATCTCCAGCGACTGCATATTTTCTGTAATTTTGTCCAACAAGCCCCAAGCACTCAAGCTTGTCAAGGTACTGCTGCTTTGCTCCATTGGTCTGTCTGGAGAAGCCAGCCATTTGCATGAGACTCTCCAAGTGTCTGGTTCAAACTGGGCAGGGAAAAGAAGGCCATGCGTATTTTCATTTGGAGGCAGAGGGATTTTCATGCATTACTCCCCAAGCACAGAGCAAGCTCTGGAGAGGCTGCAATGGGCATTAGCAAAAGCAAGACAAAGGGGCACAGTGTGAGCTTCTTCCCAGAGAAACTTTTTTTTTTTTGAAAGAAAGGGAATGAAAGCCCAGTTCCCCTATTCCCTTGTTAGTTTTGCAAAACAAACGAGCAAATAATTTTCATTCATTGACTTTGCTTTTTCCTTCCAAAGACATCTCTCCATCCTCTAAGGAAGACCCATTTGAGGTTTCCTGCATGCTGTCTCTCCACTTGGTAAGAAGGGATTTGATTTTTTTTTACTTCTCACACCATTCTGTGCCAACGTGAGCCTGACCATTTCCAGATGAAACACTGCCTTTACCAGAACGAAATGTTTGCGAAAAGGTCTTTAATGAACTGAAAACGTTAATTTGAAAAGTCTCCTCTGTGGAAAGAGTGAGGCTTGGAGAGTAAAGGAAATGACACACAGCTTAGGGACTGGCAGACGGCTGGTTTCTCTCAAGTGTTTCAAAAGGGGGAGATAGAGGATGGGTTAGTTTGGGATCCAAAGTGGACCCTCATTTGGAGGGCAGGACCGATAAGGCAAGTCTGAGCTACGTTCACACACTCAGCTTTGTTTTGGTATTTTATATGTCTATACACACAGGATTCTCCTGGCGAAAAACAACACACAGTCCCTCGGCCCCTTCCCCACCACCAGAAATTCCAGCAAATGCCCCACTGGCATTATTTCAAAGGTAATCTCAATGAGAATGATGTTCATGCTAACAGCACCAACCACCACTAACACCACTTTTTTTTAATCAAGGTGTTATTCTCTCTCCCACCCACACCATCGGTGCCACCCAGATCGCACACAGGAGGAGAAAACATGAAAGTTACAGACTCTGTTAAGAATGCTGATTATAAGTCATCGGGCAGATATAATTACAGGAATTGCTCTCCCTAGCCGAGCTGATATTTATTTCAGCAGCTCTGACCCTTCACGAGGATCTTGCTGCCACCTCACCCCCAACTCTCCACCCCCACCCCCAAAGGGCTTTTCTAACTGAAAGCAAACCCAAGCCAAATCCTGCTCATACTCTCGGCCAGGTGCCAGGAAAAGTGTAAATTTTCGTGAGCTCCGGCTATTTTGCCAGAAGTCTGCAAATGTGTCTGGACACGAATGGCGGCTCCCTTTTGCGAGGCCAGGCCTGAGCGCCAGGAAGTTCTAAGAGCAGCACATGGAGAGAGATCAGGCGACCAGAGAAAGGGGCAAAAGCAGCCTGTCTGTGTAAGTGAGTGAAGTTCTCCTGGCATATCGGTCTGCAGCCAGAGTCAGTTACGTATTGCCCTTAAAGAGAAAAAACAGAAAGGGTAATCTTTCTCAGACTCAGTATTCCCATTGTGTGCTGTTAACTTTGTTCCCAAAGGCAATCCCCCAATTCCCTACCAGGACTTCACTTTTCATAATGGAAATTAAATCAGTTAAGTTTGGGGTGGGTGTGTGTGGGTATGGGTGTGTGGGTGTGTGGGTGTGGGTGTGTGTGTGTGTGTGGGTGTGTGTGTGTGTGTGAAAGACAGAGAGGCTGTCTGTAAGCGTGGGCACAGCTAACTAGACTTAACCCATGCTGCTCCTTTGGCCTTGGCAGAGATGAAAGCACAAAGGCATTCTGAGGCTGTTTGAAAGAAAGGATTTTAAAAATGTAGAAAGCAAGGATCACTAAACAAGTAGGGGGCATCATTAACCAGTCTTCCAAGCCCAGGTCACTCTTGCTGCTCAGGGCAGACAGGCTTCATCCATTCCGAAGCCCCGGGAAGCGTGGGTAAGTAAGGGTGCCATCCAGCCCCGTGCAGGTCTTCTCCTCCGGGGTGATGCTTTGCCTCCCCACCATGTCACACCTGGGTGGATTTCACTGCTCGGTGAAGCCTGTGGTCTGTCTCTAAATTTGCCCAGTTTTCATTCCCCCCCTATTGAAGGGGGCAATAAACTTTACTGCGGAGGATGCAATTATTTGGGGGCCAGGTGTGACTTAACAAGCTTGAAAGCCTCCGAACAGAAGCAAAGCCAAAGGGAAGGGTATGTTTTCCAAGTGATTAAAAAGCAGTGTGACTCCCTTCACACCCATCCTGCCCGCCCCCCACCCCCACCCCGTCTTGCCCTGACAAAGCAAGGGAAGGATTCAAATCAAAGGGATCTGGACTTTACTCACCAGATGAATATATTAAAGTGCTCTGGCTGGTAAGTTTCTACCAAACTGACCATGGCTAGGACAGGGGAAGGAAGGACCAGAGTAAAAAGGAGGAGGTGAAAAACCCATAAAGAAACACAGGTTTCCCTCAAATTATACAACAGACACATTTCAAAAAGTGAAATATAAATTGTTTTAATAAATGGGTTCACTGTCAGTGTACCAGCTATTGTTCCTAGAGGGAAACCTTTCCTAATTTGAAAAAGAAAGAGTAGCTGCTATTTATCTTTCGGGCCAATCTGGGTTGCTAGGTATGATATGGAATTTTTATAAAGTAAAGGACATCAAAATAAAAGGTTTTTCTGAATTTTTTAAAATATGAAACACCAGCCAGAAATGTAGCCGCAAGGTACATGTACTGAAATAAACGAAGGAGGGGAAAAAAGGAAGAAGGAAGGAGAGAAGAAGGAGCAAAAGAGAAAGACAATATTTCCTTGGGTCAATGAACCCAATTCAGTGGATTAGGGTGTCCATACCCTATCTTAAAAAGGACCAAGATGAGCAATTAGCATGCAGAGAGATAAACTGCCAAGCTGGAGAACCAAAGAGAGGGGGTGTTACTGCACAGAGAGCAAGGCAGAGAAAAGGAGTGAGGTCAGGAAAAATGCACGCAGGCTGCGTGTATTGGGGGGGACGTGTTGGTGGTCAGAGACCCCAGCCAAGTGTTTAAAAGAGTTCTGGGCTGGATGGGAGCCAGAGCATGTACAGAGGGAGTTAGAAAAGGGGATCTGGAGATATACCAGTTCCCCTTGTTCTCTAGCAAAGAAGATTCCAAAATAAGCTGCGCTCTCATGGACCAGAGGGTCATATGCCATTCTTAGGGCCACATTACCCTTCCCTAATGGAAAAAGGTCACGTCTATTTCCAGCTGCAAAACCTACCCACATCTTCTCAGCCTCGGGGAGCATAATTTCACAGACAGAAGGCGGAAAAGAAAAGCTACCAATGAGATGCAAGAATTAATAGCAGAACAGGAAAACTTTCAAGTCATTAATTTCTAATGAAATAAAGTTCATTTCAACCTTGTAGAGGTTTTTAATGTGTTCTTTTTTTTTCGTGTTTTACTTAATTTGTTTCTTTAAGAGGAGAGTTCAAAGAGGTTGGTACTTTTTCAGATTATTTTAAGAAATGTGCCTCAGTAATTCCATTATTCTTGGTTACTCGTTTAGCCCACGCAAACTGTAAGGGCCTCCTTGGGTATCCAGCACCCAGGAAACTCCTCAAGTGTGTAAGGCCCAGATCCACCCCACAGGAGATTATGATCTGGCTATACACACAGATAGGAAGATCAGGCCACAAGAAGAACCAGCACCGTTCTCTAAGAACCAGACATTGTACCAAGAACTTAACCCACATGTCTTAAATAATCCTCACAAAAACCCGTGGAGGTGGATACAATTCCCACCAGCTTGCAAAGGAGGAGACTGAGGCCCAAGGAGGTTAAGTCCCTTGCCCCAGGTCACATAGCTGGGAAGTGGCTGCGTCTGAGTGCCCAATGCTGTAGGACACACCGCATGTGCCACAGGCAGTCGGAGGAGAGCAGAATCCAGGATGTCCTCACAAACCATCTTAGCACTGCCATGGGGGACCCAACCCTTCCAGAAGGGTGGGTTGGACTCTTACCTGCTCAATCAGGGGCTCCGCGAGGCACCGGTCAGTCATACGTGCAACATTCAAAAACAAAACAACAACAACAACAAACAAAAAACAAAACACCCTTTACAAGGCATGTAAAGGAAACATGGTTTTCTATCTTTAGGTCATTCTGTGCCTCCATAGCCATCTGCAGGGATGGAACTTGGTTTCATTAAACATGATATTTTTGTCAGCTCTCTTATGCTTTTTTGTTTTCTCTTGCTTTCAATTAAAGGATTTTTTTCCCCTCCCAGAAATTCTTTAGGGATTTGAAACCCACTTCAAGGAAAGGGAAAAAAAAAAAAAAAAGAAATCCATCTTAGAGTATTAGTCACCAAGATGGGTATGAAGACAACGGACTATAAAACCGAAACCAGCTCCATCTCCAAAAGCAAAGAACAATCTCTAACAAACTGCTTTGAATTTTAAGAACTAGAAATAATGCTGGCAAACTGGTTTGTCATTCTTAAAATGCAATAATAATTTTTTTAAAAAAAACCTCCAAATTAACTCCCAATGGTTACAACCAAATAAAGAACATAGGCCGGGACGTCAAGCAGAAGCCAGAATGCTTCACCAGAGAAAAATACTTAGCTATAAAGAAATAAAAGTATGAGCTGGAAATAAAATGAAAATCAAACAAGAGCAAATGTGGTGGGCCTTGGAAGATCTTACATTCCACCAGCAAGTAAAACCAGTGCAGAATTGACCAGTGGTAAGGAGTCTGGGAAGGGCACCAGGCTTGGACTGAGTGTTTCCCACCTTGAAATCAAAGAAATGGGCATGTGTGTGGTGTCTGCCCTGCACGTATGACCGTCTGTCTCCTCTGCACAGTCGTGATGAAATAATCTCCCTCTTATCATAGCCTTTGATCTCACAATCCCCATTTCCCACGCTATTAAGATATCCCATGTCTCAGCAATTCAACTTTGCATACTCAAACCCCTTTTTTTTCTTGGCCCGCACCTGCCCACACATCAGTGGCTCTGCTTTGCTTTATGCCTTTGCTTTGTGCCATTTCGAAATGTTTTCATTAGATGGGAGCGATCGTCGTGGCGGAGGCCAACTGCCACCCCCACATGGGGAGCTCCAGCCAGCACCCCTTCTCTGGGGCTGGAGAGGGGCTGGAGAGACCAGAGCAAGAGGGTTCCCAAGGACTCCAGGCCTCGCTGAGAGAGGAGGCACTGACCCAAGGACAGGGAAAGGTCACACTTGCTTAGTGAAGCTCCCAGAGTTCTCAGGGACTCTCTCTCACCCTCTCTCTCTGGCATTCTTGGGCAAATGCTGCTGTCAGAAGCTCACTGGGGAGCTTGGCTCAAGAAGAGATCGTCTACCTGTATCTTGTCTTTAGCAACCATTTCTACTAGGTTTGCATCACCACCCCCTCACCTCCAACAGTCTGGGTCCCTTCTAAAACATCTGAATGGAGAGCCTATGATGCAAGCTCTGGTCTGGAAATTGCCTGCCAATCCCCTCCAGCCATCTTTGGTCTTTCCCCTAAGGACAAGAGAGTAAGATTCTGGAATCAGGTGCACCTAGATTCAAATCAACCTCACTGGGGCCCCTTATCACCCTTGAGGCTCAGTTTCCTCATCTCTAAAATGAAAACCACTCTGTCTCCTGCGCATTTCTTTTGTGGTGATTACATTTAATCATATGTGTAAAGTGCCTATGTAGTCCAGTGTCAGGCACATACTAGGTAGTGAACCTCAATGGTTCCTGCTCCAACTGCCTACACCTAGTTTATATTCCCTTACAATAATAACTACAAGTATCTGTGGAGTCTTTACTACTTGCCAAGCACTGTCCTAAGTATTTTACATAGATAATCTATTGCACCCTCAAAAGTAAAATCCTGTGAAGTAAGTACCACCTTATTCCCCTTTTATAGGCCAGGCAACTAAGGCTCAGTGCTTGAGGTCATGCCTCTTAGTGAGCCACCAACATAGAATTCACACCCAGATCTTCTGGACTTTAAAAACCCTGTCCTATTGTGCATATTTGCTGCTTCCTGAATCCTCACAATATTCGTGAAAACTTTTGCCTATTTTAAAACCTGTTTTTAAAGTTTGTCCCTTAACATTTCCCACTTATTCATTCATAAACAAGTCCTAATCCACTTGAAATAAGAAAAATAAGTGATTTTCCCTATTCCATAGTCATTTACATGATCCATGTCTGTGTAGCTCCTGGTGTATGAGCAAAGCAGATCTCCATAGAAAGTGAATTGTCCTTCTCCAAAACCCATGCTGTAGCCTGGGAACAAACGTATTTCTTCAGATCCCTAGGGACGAGACCTGGGTCCTCATCCTAAGGCAATATCCACCCTGGCTACATTTTTTGCAAAACCCAATTTTCATTTATCTATCCTAAGGCACGATTATTTGGGAGGTCAGCCTCCTGCATTCATCTTCCACTTTGTTCTCCAGGCCCCAGCTCAAATTCCTCTAGGCAGACCTTTCTTTCAGCCCAAGGCCCGAACCACATGCCCTGTTGTGTCATAGAGCTCAGAGCCTATTCTACAGATACCATCCGGCACTTCCTTAAAGGGTTTTCTAAGTGTTTCACATGTGGACATCTTGTTGACCTAAGAAGATTATAAATTCCTCAAAGACTGAAATTTTGTCTTCTGTTGTTTTTGAAGCTCCTAAAGTACTTAGCCCTTCATTAGGCATCCTACTAGAATGTCCATGGATGCAATTACCCCCACAAAGTGCTAATGCATCAGCTGCCCCACAAGCCACAAGCATACCTCTGTTTTCCCTTTGGAAGTTACCATCAGCCCTATCCCAGTGCCCAAACCAAACCAAAATGATTTAAGGTCCAGAGGAGACCCAAATAGAGACCTGATAATCCTAGCTCCATGACCCAGGCGATCTCCTACCTCCTCCTCATAAAGATAATCCAGCCAGTCCCACCCAACCCAGACTCTCCTTGCCCTAAACTCTTCCTTTACAAGGAGACACAGTCATCAACCCTTCCTTCTTCAGACAATGGCACTCTCCCCATCCCAACTGTTTGGAAACTGCTCTCCTCCCAACATAACCTGATGAACATAACATAATGGTTCTGATAAGGGGTGAGCATCCCATCCCTCTGGCTTCAATAGTTGGTCCTAGGATAATCACGGGATGTTTATCCCATCTCTCAGGTTACAATGACTGGTCCAAGGATGAGCACATGACCCAAGCTGAGCCAATAGGATCCTTCCTCAAGATTTTTTTTTTTTTTTTTTTTTTTTTTACTAGAACTGACAGAGAAGGACCTCCTCTCTCTCTGATTGTGAGGTTGTATGTAACCATGAAAGTCGGGAACTGTCTGTTCCTTTTTGGAAGAGAGAAACTAGCTGTGACTAGAGCAAATGAAGCAGACAAACAGAAGAACAGAACCTGAGAGAGTAATGACAACATTCGAACCCTGGCTGCAGTGATCCCTAAGGCAGCCCTTCTGCCTGAGACTGGGTTATGGGGGTTCAGAGCCCCCTTTTGTTTAAGTTAGGTTTCTGTCACTTGTACCCAAAGCGTTCTCCTAACATAAATACTTCCCAGGAAGGGCATGTAAATTAGCACCAAGAACAAGTATGGATTAGGCCATCCTGCAGATAAAGGTAAGTGGGTGGCAAGAATTGAGCCATGGATTCCTCATGAGCAGGACCTCTGCTGGTCTGCAGGTGGACACAGGAGGGGTGGTGGCAGGAAGTCCTTCTCAGCCCACCGTGGCTTGGGTCATGGCCTACAGCATCAAAGGTCTTAATGACTGAAACCCCCTGAAAACAATGCCCCTTCCTTCCCTGCTGGTCACAGGTGCTGATAGGCAAAGGGACTCACCAGCCTCCTGGTTGAACCCCTGAGGGAGGAGCCTGCTCTCCCTCCTCCGGGAAGACAGGTAGCACTGGGTGGTTCCTCAGCAGAGTCTGCTTTTCCATGTCAAGATGGCAGCAAAATAAAACTTTGGTATCATCAACCTAGTATGAAAAGCTGAACTAGGAATCAAAACTTGAGATGTGGAGTTTCTCTTAATTTCCTCTGTTACATGGGTAAAGAGAGCCTGGCTGCCTCCCAGGCGAGGCTCAAATAAGAGCATAACAATAACGACAACCTCCTCAGTAGTCACTATGTGCTGAGCCTATGCATGCATTAGCTCATGAAGTCCTCACAGCACAGCCTGGCACACACAAGAAAACTCTGGGTGGATTTTTAAAAAGACACAGACCCAAAGACACAGAACTAGTAAGTTGCAGAGCTTGGCGTACAAACCACATCTATCTTAACGGTTGTGTGCTTTAGCTGTTGTGCCAGTCCTCTACCCAGAGATAGTATTGCCAGATCTGGGGGGGTGGGGAGAAACACAGGACACCCAGCTACATTTGAATTTCAGATAAGCAACAAATAATTTTTTGGTCTAGCTATGCCCCATGCAATATGTGGGGCATACATATATTAAAAAGATTATTTGGGTTTTGTCTGAAATTCAAATATAATTTGGGTGGTTTTGTACTTTATCTAGCAAGACTATCTGGAGATCAACTGAATAAATGAACTTTGAAAATGGTAAAGCACTACACAAAGTAAAGTTCTTTTGTTACAAATCCTAACCCCAGGTCTAACTGGTGACTGGCACTATTCTGAGACTATTCCAGGACATTCATAGCCAGAGCTATGAGATCCAGACAAATATCCAGCATTAGTAGTTTTATATAGCCCTTGTGGATATCAGATAAGCTCTAAACATAAAAGATAAAGTTAATGGGGATTCAGAAAAAATGATACTAACCAGGAACGCCTGGGTGGCTCAGTCGGTTAAGCATCTGCTTTCGGCTCAGGTCATGATCCCAGAGTCCTGGGATCGAGTCCCACATGGGGTTCCCTGCTCAGCAGGAGCCTGCTTCTCCCTCTGCCTGCTTCTCTCCCTGTTTGTGCTCTCTCTCTCTGACAAATAAATTTAAAAAATCTTTTTAAAAAAATGATATGGGGCGCCTGGGTGGCTCATTGGTTAGGCATCTGCCTTTGGCTCAGGTCATGATCCCAGGATCCTGGGATCGAGCCTCACATCGGGCTCCTGGCTCAGCGCAGAGCCTGCTTCTCCCTTTCCCTCTGCCTCTCCCCCTGCTTGTGCTCTCTCTCTCTGTGTCTCAAATGAGTAAATAAAATCTTTAAAAATTAATTAATTAAATAAAAATGATATTAACCACCCTTACGTCCTACCTCCCCCCGCCCAACGCCACCACACACACTTGCCTTCCCAGTAGTTGGGGTATCTTTTCTGGGGCCTCCTCTTCTCCTTCCCCCCACTCAAATACCTAGATGGCAAGGTCATTCCACTTGCTGAGTTTCTGGCCACGGCATGGCCACGGACTTTAGTAGTAGGTTCTGTGGATTTTACTGTAGAGATACTGCCCTCAAGGTATTGTGGTTGAAGAAACAGCATACAATTTAGTGTAGGAGCATGAGGAGACAGTCCCCACTTACTGGGCACCTTGTGCTCATCAGGCACTATGCTAGCTACATTCCCAGAGATGGTCATGTATAATGCTCCCAGCCCCTCATCCAGAATCACAGGTATGCTGCAACCTGTCGGAACGCCTGGAAACCACCAGGGAGCCCCCTCCTGCTGTCAGAGGTGCCAAATGAGTTAATGATGAATTCAAATCACCAAGTTGAGTATATCAGGAGGAGAGCTCTGCTCTTTTCCATTTCTCACATTTCTCATACAGATCACCCTAAGACTGTTCATGCCTCAGGGATATTCAGAATGTCAAGCTGGACTGGGTCCCAAAACGTGAACCCTGTCAGAACACACGGTATATCCAGGACAATAGCAGAAACTGGCTCCATAATCCCTCCTTTGTGGACAGAGGGAGAAAGTGTCTGAGTTCCTTTCCCAAACCTTTCTGTGGTCCTACTGGCATAGTTGGCTACCACCTCCCAGATCCGTTACACCCCGACTTGCACTTCTATCAGGCTAAGGGCGGCCCTGCCCTGGGTGACTGATGCCGTTTTTGTCTCATTATGGATTCCTAATCTCTTCTCGTTTTTCCCCATAATTCCAGCTGATAAGTCATCAACTTTTCTCTCACTGTGGAAGAGGCCTTCTGAGATCATGTAATTCCTTGCATTCATAAGTGGTTGAAGGAGAGTATTCAGCAAGGGTTTTCTGAGGTCTAAGAGAAACAGAGCAGACCATAACCAGTGGAAAGAGCCCACACCACTTCCAGCTTTCCACACGTCTCCCAACTCAGACCTCTGTCTACACTGGAAGCATTATGCCTATGCACTTTTAATGGTCCCCACACTGCCAGCCTTCCTAACAACGGTTTCTGCTCATCTTTTCCCAATACGTTACTCTCCCTTGTCCTGCTTCTCAATCTGACCTTGTCCAGGCTCGGGCTACAAAGACCTCAACTCACCTTTCCCTTAGAGAGTGCAATGGAACTCTCTGTGAGGCGAAGTGAAGCTGAGGAACCAGAAGGATGCCCACCTCAGATGCTGCTTGTGCTGAATTGGGCTCTGGAACCATCTAGTTTTACAATTCAAGAAATACGATGTGACATCTTGGATAACTGAATCCAGGAAAGAGTAAACAGGATCCTACTGGACTTGCAATGTTCTGCTTTTATCACCCTCTCTTCATTTTCTGGAATATATAGTTAGTTGCTTCCATACTAAACATTATATCTGCTTTGGGTCCCAAAGTTTTCACTTCTTCATAAGGGATGCTCAATAGAAGTCTCTTTTTCTCTTTTTTTCTTTCTTTCTTTCTTTCTTTCTTGCTTGCTTGCTCTTTCAAGGTCTTCATTTTGTACCACTAACTTGTGGTTAAAAGGCTTGTTTTAGTTGTTTCTGTATTATCTACAGGGTTTTTTTGTTTATATATTGTGTTTTGTTACTAGTCTTAAGAGACTCTAGGATCCTAACTTTTGTTCTGATATTTGACCTCATTCTTAGCTTTTTGCCTCTAATACTTCCTTTTCGTCACCCAGAACATTCCATCTTGCCTTGGGCCTCTCTGAAATCCCTACATGTGTCCATATTCCTTCCCAAATCCTCTAGTAGTCTTCCCTTAATTGTGAGTTCCTAAGTAAAAGGGTCAGTAAAATTTTTCCCCTCAAAATGAGACACATTCAACCAATGCCCCTTCACCATTTTCACAGTGAAACTCAACTTAAAAATTAAATAGTTTTTGGAATTTTTCTTTCAGATTTGAGCCCATGCCAATCACGTCTGTGCTCTTTACAAATGGATGGCTAGTCTTGCCCCACAGTGACTTCCCCTTTCAAATCCTGCTCCCAAAACGTTTTCCCCTTGTCAGTTTACCACTGACTCCCTGCAAATCATCCTGTGATCCCATGTAGAAAGGACACGATACACAAATGAATTTTGGTGTCCTGTACTCGAGGGTTCTAACTGAAAATAGATTGGTAGTCAGAAAAAAATGATGTGTGTATAGTATAGCACAGATATTATTTATATATATATATATATATAAAATGATGCTACATATATGGTGCATATGTCAATAGCCTTTTTTTTTTAGAAATTTTTTTTTTTAAGATTTTATTTATTTATTTGAGAGAGAGAATGAGAGACAGAGGGCACGAGAGGGAAGAGGGTCAGAGGGAGAGGGAGCCCCATGCGGGACTCGATCCTGGGATTCCAGGATCATGACCTGAGCCGAAGGCAGTCGCTTAACCAACTGAGCCACCCAGGCGCCCGTGTCAATAGCCTTAAATCCAATATGATAATCTGTAAAATAAAACACAACATCTGCCCCCAAATCCAAAGATTTTTGAATGAGACAAGTTTCTCATGGCTAACAAAGCTATTCAAAACCCCAATCATACCTCATCCATGTGGATACAGTTACATCCTGTTTAGTACTCTACCTCAGTAATCATCACATATGATATTATCACCAGGGCTAGCACTTACAGAGAGCTAACCATGTTAAGGAGCATATGTGCCTTCCTTTTCATTCTCACCAAAACCCCATGAGGTAGCTATTCTTTATCATCCCCATTTAACAGATGAGGAAACCAAGGCTTAAAGGCAATTGGTAACTTGACAAAGTTCCCATAATGTGGCATGATGGAGCAAGAATTAGAAGTTAAGCTCATCCAGCTCCAGAGCCCATCACAGCCACTTCCTTCCTGCATTCCTCCCCTTGAAGGGTTCCACAGAGGGCTTATGTTTTAAACCTGCATGTAGGACAGGTGTTTGGGGCCCTCCACCCAGCTGCTCACCAAGAGACTAATCAGTCAGCATGGCTGTAGTAGGTCACACTTCGCTCCCCATCTTCTGTGGAGTATAAAGATGATTAATTGCTTACACAGAAATTGATCTAACCACAGTTTTATGAAAAATGCAGGATTTCCCTATCTTTAAAGGGACTTCTCAAAGAAATTTGAATTAGGGAACTAAGTAATTGAATTTTTCTGTCTTTCCTGGCATTTTTAGCTACTGATTAATGTAGAGTCTGGGGTGTTGGAAAGACTTGGAAAGAGCGATAATAATATTAACCCTTATGAAAAGGTTTGCTATGAGAAGGGATTGTGGCTCAGGGTCTTGGATGGAAAACAATCAAAGGTTCGAGTTTTGTGGGCATCAGCTCTATTGGCAGGAGGGCAGGGGTGGGGCAAACTTTCTGGCTACCATGATCTTCAGTATTTCCTCAGAACCCGAGCTTTCCCCTGGTCTGAGGGAGATAGCAATCTCCTCCTGTAACATGTCACTGTTAGGAAGGAGGGGGAACAGTAGGGTTGACGACCACAGCTAGGCAACAGTATCAGGCATAATGGCGCCCTCCCCCATCACCCTCCCAGTCAAGCAGACTAATTGTCCACCCCCCCAACTCTGTCCTATTAAGAAGAACGCCCCTTGTCTCTCAGGCCACAGTTGGTCATGAGGATTAACCCCTCCCACCCCTCACCCCCCCACCCAGGCATTTCCCCCTCCTTCCAACAGTCCTCTGAGCAGACATGACTGACAAGAGTACCACAAGCGATGATGTCACAAAGAGAGGGGGCAGCATGCCCTGTTAGACCATCTTTCACTCCAGTGGACTCGCCTTCACAGACAAATTGATTTGCAAAGGTTCAGGCTGCCAGCCCGGCCTGCTTTGCATACAGAACGCTCCCTGGTGACACAATAAAAAGTGGCCAGGCTAACAGAGGAGCACAGCGGGGTCTGGCCGGTTCAAAGTCCAAACTCCACACCCCCTCACCTCAGTCTGGTTTGAAAGGTCACTGTGTGTCTGGGAAAATAGTCGCAGGATACAATCCTTTATTAAAGGTCACTATTTTTCAACAGCACTTAACACACACTTACACACAAATTGAGACTGGAGAGGGGGAAAAAAAAACTGGGGGCTGCATCGTATTGTATATTGTGCTTGCAAGATTTATGTCTTGTGGTCACCAGCAATAAACACACACTGCTTCAGTATTAAAGTTCACATTAATCCACTGATTCTCCCTCTCCTGGAAATCAGGCCTCTTCTTTGCCAGGCAGACAGGGCAACCAAGACTTTTGTTCATTTCTTTGGTTCCTTCCCCATATTTTCCTCCCCTTGTGGCAAATGTTTTACTTTTGTGGATTTTTTTTTAAAAATTATTGTTGGCATTGTTATTATTGATGTGCAGCCATAGACCTTTACTCTTGGTAGTTTGCTCTCTTGCACTGTTCATGACGTGTGCCTGGCATTTGAATCCAAGACCATGCGGACTCACAACGCCCAGGACTCAGAGTGTGTGTCTGTGGATCTGTACGTGTCACAGATCTCGAGAAGCAAAAGTCAAGTTCCTTTCTGTGCTGCCTGTGAAAATCCAGGGGAGCACACCGACGCTAAGCCAGTGACCATAAAGCCATCAAGGAGACTGCCAGTCCTGCCTATCCATTATGTTGTATATCTTATTTGAGTAAATACTTCCAATACAAGCAAAAATAGCAATTGTATTTTCCTCCAGTAACAGACAGTTCATGTTTGGTTCCCAAAGAATGTTAACAATAGCAATCCCTGCATTCATAACAAAAGAGATTATCAAAGAAGTCAGCCCAAGCTGTTAGATTAATTTAGGCAAGAATTGCAAAAGAAAATATTTAGGGGAAATTCTATGAATTTCAAATAGCCGGCAAAAATATATAATGTTGAGGATTCCACTCTGCTCTGCAGCACATTTTTGCAAAGCTTTTGCCAGTGATAGGTTTCTGAGCTATCAAAAGCACATTAATTTTTTCTGATTAAAACAGCTGTGAAAATATACAAGTGTAACTGTGAAAAATCCGGGGCTTATTGTAATACTTTAAGCAAAACAAGGATAAAAGATTTTTAAATATGGACTTGCCAAAAGTAAAATATCTAACACGGGGAGAACTAATTCTGCGTGTGCTTCTAATATTTTGGCATAAATACTTTAATCCTCTTGTCCATCCTGTTGGCACCTCATCTACAGTTGACTTGTTAAGGGCTAGTTCCTTTGTAATGTCGTCAGCACCTCTCCATAGTTATTGACTGTGCTCTCATTAAAACTGGCAAGATCACAAAAACGGCAGAAGTGAGAAGAGGTGGGGAGGAAGCTGGTTCCTCACTACAAAGGTATTCAGAAAGGCAAAAGAACCTAAAGGAGAAATGAAAAAACATGACAGAAGTGAAACTGTCTGACAAGGAGGAGGAGTAGGAGGAGAGGGGAGGAGGGGGAAGGGAGGAGGAGGATGAAGCAGGAAAAGAAGGGAGGAGGACAAAGGGGAGGAGGAGGGAAGAGGGCAGAGGGGAGGGTGATGAGGAGGAGGAGACTTCTGGAGGTGGGGCTGGAGTTTGGTGACTCTGTTTTCATGTTTTTGTTTATTATAAAAATGCACAGGTGGGAACCTGGGTGGCTCAGTCGTTAAGCGTCTGCCTTCGGCTCAGGTCATGATCCCAGGGTCCTGGGATCGAGTCCCACATCGGGCTCCTTGCTCGCCGGGGAGCCTGCTTCTCCCTCTACTGCTCTGCCTGCCGCTCCCCCTCCTTGTGCTCTCTCTCTCTGTCAAATAAATAAATAAAATCTTTGAAAAAAAAAATGCACAGGTAATCACAAAGACCAAGTTCAAGTTGCTTATCACGTTCACCCAGAGTTATGGCATGATATGGCACATAGATGTAGCGCACACACTCATAGCCACGGACGGCTTTTTCTCGTTATTTAAAATAAATGCTTTTTGGAGGGAGATGTCAATTTCTCTCGCCCTTACCCCTGATTTGGGCTTGGCTGGTAATGATTTATTTCATTGTGGACCCAGACTCTTCATTCCCTTATCTACTACCATGAATGGGGTGACCTCATGAATAAAATCACAGCGTGATTCAAAAGCGTGTGTAGGGGAGGTGGTACCTACTTAACCATAACAAGGTGCCTTTTGAGGAGAACCACCCAAAATTCAGCTCCTCAACTCCAAAGATAATATAAAGATTGAGAAAAGAAAAGAAAAGAAAAGGAAAAAAAAATGTTACAGAGCTCTTCTGCCCCTGGGCCTGAGTTGGAAAACAGGATGGAACTGTGTGCCACACTGACCGTCTGCCCGTTCCCATCCACACAGGAGTTCTGGGGCTGGGGCTCCAGCTCAGATGGTGAAGTCACCAAGTGCTACCCATTCCCAGTGTAGAGCCCAGACCCAGCATTCCCCTGCCTCTGAGGCAGTGACACAAAGCCGCGAGGGCTGGGGTCCCACTGTAAACATAAGCACCTGGGATTCCAACCTAGAGCCCGGAATGTGTTCAAAGGCAGCACTAATGCATAAAACGTCTGGGCTCAGCTGAGGCATCGCATCAGTCTCTGCAAATGAGGCTTTTCGGACAGCAAAGGATGAAGAGCCAGATTCTGAGGGGGTTTGGGAATTGCTGAGCCGGGATGGTCCTTCTCTCCCCTCTTCTTGACTCTCCCTCCCTCCAGCCCCCACCCCTGCCCTCTCCCCAGCCAGGTGATTAATTCCAGGCCCCAAGAGGGTCTCTAAAGGGATCCACATTTGCTGCAGTGACACCCAGTGCTAAGGGAGAGAGAAACAAGCAGAAGATTCTCTGCCGCCAGCTGTGGCCAAAAGCCAGCATGTCCCTTCTGACCAGGCTGAACGTGTCCTGATCTCTAGGCAACTAGGCACTCTGCCCCACCGAGGATGAGGTGCTGAGGCCACACTCTGGCCACAGTCTTGGGGTTTAAGGATGCCCTGTGCCCCCAGAAGGGCTCCCAGCACCTTTACACAGCACAGTGGTGCCCTCAAGCCCTGTCCTCTTCCTCTGCATCCTGGTTCAGCCTCCTGTCCAAGACCACGACACTCATCCCTGCCTCATCCCAGGAAACCTGTGGTCACATACCCACAGGTACTACCCATCCAGGAACTTTCCAGGGAAACAGCACCTCTCACTTACTAAAGAAGTGCTTGGGGGGTGCCTGGGTGGCTCAGGTGGATTAATCATCTGACTCCCAATTTCAGCTCAGGTCATGATCTCAGGGTCCTGGTATCAATCGAGGCCTACATTAGGCTCCCCCTCAGTGGGGAGTCTGCTTCAGGATTCTCTCTCTCCTTCTGTTCCTCCCCAGCCCCTGCTCTCTCTCTAAAAAAAAAGGGGGGGGGTGCTTAGACTTGTCCAGGTACTTCAAGCCCTTGAGATTATCTTTCCAGGTAGGCAGAATCTGACTAATGCAAAGGCCCCCCATGGCATCGTGGACCTTTAGGCTGAAAACTAGCATCACTTTTCTCTAAGATTCATGGGTTTGGGACATTTTAGTTTTTTCTATTTTTGCAGGTCTCAAAGAGAAGTGTCCCAGATATTTTCTTACCCTTGCATTATTCAAGCCTATAACGATTATGTGGAAGTATGTGCACACATCTGTGTGTTTGCACAAATCCACACTGGGGGAAATACTGACGCAATCATGCCCTGGTCACAGGGGAGGCTTCAGGACTCACAGACTGAAGACAGGCAGTTTTGTGTCAGTGTGTCCAGAATGCCAGCTCCACGAGGGCAGGGATTCTTGTCTGTTTTGTACACCACTTAGCCCCTGCACCTAGAACAGTGCTAGCTCCATAGTCCATGCTCAATCAATATTTACTGGAAAATGTTACATGCTGCAGAATATGAGTGTGTGACTCAGTGGTTTCTGGCACTTCTTTCATTTTTCACTGATTAAAAGAAAAACCACCAGGATAGGAGTTCACCAAGATCCTTTTTGCTTATTGGTATGTGTGCATGTCTCGGGTGGGGGGGGTGCGGGGAGGGGGTGTTAGTATCTATATGTGGGTTTTCTCCCTTTGCTGTGTCTGGTCCAATCCTTCCACTTCTTCAGCGCCTGGGTCATGCACCTGAGTTCTGTTATAATAGTAAGTACAACGGTTTTGACAGCCTTATGAGTCTAGTTGGGAAAGCAGCTGTCACAGAAATTAGCAAGTTTGGCCAACAGCTCAGCTCTGAGGTGATGGGAGCCCAGGCCGGGACAGGAGGAGTTAACTGAGACGAGTGGGTGTTATGCAAAGCACCAAATCCCTAAACTCCCGCAAAGATCTTTGATGGCCGTGATCAATAGATTCTCAGACCACACTGACATAACCTTGTCATGCCTCAGCAAGGGTACGGTGGCTAAAAAGGCGTCAGGAGGTGGAGAGGTGGGAGGAGAGGGGGGAAAGAGAGAAAACAGCGAAAGGGATAAAGATATCATGTGCCTTCCCCTCTCCTGCACCCCCAGCGCCCCTCCTTTCCACACCTACCCCCTCTTCATCAGGCCTCACACAGCAAGTGACTGGTAATGGTTCTTTGGCCTTGTGCAGCTTTTAAAATCCTTCAGCTGAAGCATCTCAGCTCCAACCGCCAGCAAAGCTTGAGCACCCTTGAGACCCTGGTGCAGATAATCATCATCCACTCAGTGACAAGAAGCTGAGCACCGCTTCGGTACCAAGGAGACCGAATGTGGCAGGGCACCAAGGTGCCATCTTAGACGCATCCAAGCAGCCGCCGTGGCGGCGGCAGCATGCAGGGATGTGGCTGTGTGTGCAAGTTTTTGTCTCCCCCGCCCTTTTTCTTCTTCTTCTCTATCTTCTTCTCCCTCTTTTTTCACCCTCCACAGAGAATCCTTTCTCGAGAGGGATGCTGTTAACACAGCTGCTCTTAGCAGGCTTCCCGTTACCCAGCACCTGCCGGACCAAATTGAATCCCGTAGTCAATACTGTTGGAAAGGAAAATGACGTTAATTTGTGTAAAAGTGTAATCAAAAGGTGGTTGGGTGATTTTTCTTGCTTTCAGAGAAATGCGGGTTTGAGTTTATGATTATATAAAAGGGAGCCAGTCGGTCAGCAGCTTCCTGCCTTCCACCCTGCACTTCCCAAGCACTCTTGCTGCCGTGTGACAGCATTAGAGTTAATGGTGTTGCATTATGTATACAATACACTGTGGATGGTACAGCTGGCTGGGATGGTCCTGCGGACCAGGGTGCTGATGGGTATTTACACGCCAGCTGAAAGGTGGGGGAGAGAATATCCAGAAATAAAAGAAGAGCCATCCCTAATACACACAGAACTCAAACCTCCAGCAGCTCGGAACAGTGGGTAAATTTCCAGATCGCAAGGGCCCCCGCGTTTATATTCCCTTTTCCACCTCAGGCCTTTGGCTCACATTTTCCATTCACAGAGCTCCCTGGCAAATTGAAGATGGTCTAAACAAGGAATACCACATCCCTTGCACGTATTAAAAATAGCTCTCCAAACAGCCCAAAATATTTTCATTCCATTGTCAACTTTCCATCTCACACCTTAACAAGGGGCAGTCCTCAGAAAGAGACAGCTCTGGGCAATTGTCCTTTGCACACCTGACTTTGAGGCCAAGTTACCAGGCCTGAAACCCCTGTCCAGAAGCAGATCAATTTTACTATTAAGCAGTCATACAAAGGAGACGCAGGCACTGGAGGTTTGCAAAAGAAAAGACGCTGTTCCATTCTCGACTCCGTGAGGACAGAGGTGGGCATTGCATATGCAGCTTTGCTCTCCCCCAGGGCTGAGGGAACATTAGGCACTGACCACTGCAATGGAAGAGGTCACGGTAATGACGCCGGGGGCCTGGGAGAGTGGGAGAGGAAACCATCTTTGCCCTGAAAGTGTGGAAAGTCTGCCAGGAACCAAAGCAGGGGATTTTAGGATCCCAGAGAGCCTGAAAAAAGAAAACTACATCTTTAAAAAAGTTATTTAAGGGATTGGCCTTAGGCAGCGGTGGGGCTGGGGGGGTGGCAAGAAGGTAGGAGCCTTATGGGAAACCCCAGAGGCAGCAGGGTGGTCACAGTACCTCTTTATCCTCCATCATCCCCCACCCCCTAAGGAAAAGCTGCCCCTATGTGCTGACCAAAATGTGAATTCACTTCGTTGATGTATTCATTCATTCAAATCTATTGATCACCTGCCAGGCACTGTGCTAAGTGGACAAAACTGACAAAAATCTCTGTCCATATGGAATTTCCATACTATCCCTCCACCAAGGATGCAGCCTTTCAAAAGACAGTGAGGGGTGCAAGCAGTCTTGGGCAAGATAACCAAGTTGTAAGCGACTAAAACCTGTGTTCTCTATGGAATTTTTAGTGGCGGGGCGGGGGGTGGGAAGAAGACAGGACACTAAGTTGAGAGGGAAGAAGGAAGTGGGGGGAGGGGCTGGGCCAGCTGTGGAAGGAGGGAGGAGAGTACAAACCTGAAGTCACTGAGGCAAGATGTCCCCACTTCGCAATTTTGCTGATGATTAGCACTGGTAATGAAGAGGTGATCATGCAAATATCCATGGGGTGAAGTGCCAAGATTCCAAGTTACTATTATATTTATATGAGGCAAAAAGCTGGCAAAAATCTCTGTTCAGCTGCCAATAAGCCTGCATTCCAAGGCCAGGTCTAGATGCAAAACTGCAGGGCTCTCTAATATTCAGAGCAGTACAGAAACTGTCCCTGGTCTCTCAGCAGCTGGCCTCATCCTTCTTCCCTTGGGCTTCCCACAAATCTCTGTAATGCCCTGGGAGCCCAAGCGTGTCAACTGGCACCCCGTTCACCGATAAAAGATCCAGCAATTTGAAAATAACAATTCTTTCCCTAAAACTCTGGTGTGCTGTTCACAGTTATTAAAAAATTTGACCTTCATCCTCAACCACAGCAGTACCCACAAAAACCATGGATTTCACTCAAGCCACAGGTCACGCTTTCCCCTGGTGTGCAGCATCACTCAGAGTCCTTGAGTCACAGGAAAGCCTGCCATGCGTCTGAATCATGCAGAGCTTGTGTCTAGTGTCCCAGAGAGGAGTCCAGTGGCCTCCTTGTCATCATGCTATTTCCAGTCCTAACACGGAGTCATGGTCCTTTTTTCAGCCCTAATTCCTTTACCCTCTACCTGCATCATGACATAAGACTTGGGCACTGTCCCATTTCTAGAAAGGTCTTTTCCCCAGTAGCTTGAAGTATCGCCAATTTCCTTCTCTCAGAAAAAGAAAAGAAAAAGCTTTCAAATTACTTCATAGGAATCAAAATAGCATCCCCAAAATAAATCAATCAATCCCTTTACGATGTCATGTTCATGTGCATAGGTGTGAGCACATGCACACACACACTCACTCACCCACACGCAACCATCCCAAAACTATTGGCCTGAAAAACTGGCTATCCCATGGATGCTCCTTTCGACATTAACTACATAAAAAGGGGTCAGGTCTCGGTCTGCAGCCTGAGCTCGGTCTGTGATCTGCCCAGGGTCACTAAAATAAAAGATCATCCAGCAAGCTGAAAGATCCAAAGTTACTCAGTGTGCACACCGCCTCGGGGTGCTGAAACAAGGTTGAAAATACAACCTGGTATGTGACGGCTATGTGGGATATTAGATTGTGGCTGGCCCAGGGTGCTGAACGGCTTGCTGATATATTGGGTGTAGTTGGTTGTGCAGAGAAAGACCCAAATACACAGAGGGAAAGAGAGACAGGGAGAGAGATCTAGAATGAGACCGAGTGATGGAGGGAGACAGAATGAGTGACAATGAGACAAAGAGGCAGGGAAGACAAAGGCGATAGATACCCTCTTTTCTCAGTGTTCCCAGAGATTAGAAATGAAAGCAAAATGAATAAATCGCCATCCTGGTTGGTGATATTGGAAACTTCTTTTCTTCCTTGAGGGGAAGGAAAGCGGATGATGTCTTCTCTTTATCCAATTTTTAAACAGTCTGCAGGGAGCTGGGAGGGAAATGCAGACCAGGAAAAATAACAACAGCAATGGGGGGGGGGGGAAGAACAGTGAATGAACTCTGAGCCACAGTGAAAGTTGGGTGGCATCAAATTGTTGTAATTTGAGGACTGATTTCTCCTCGCCAGTGTATTTTTTCTTTTCTCCCCCCAAAGTTGTTCCTTTAGGCCCTGCTTCACTGAACCTTAGACAATAGTGACCTCAGCATAGAGACATATATCCAGGCAGCCTCAGCCTGAGGCGGGAGACCAGGACGCAAAGGGCAAAGGTTTGACCCTAAGAAAATTTCTCATGGGGGTCAGATCACAGTGCCTAGCTGGAGGGATTTTTTTCTTTCTTTCTTTTTTTTTTTTTTTTGCCTGATGTTGTTTTCTCTCTTCAAGTGACTGATTTTCCCAGCTAAATGTTTTACTCTCATGGATGAGGAGTGGTGTTTGCCTGTTATTAGGGTATGCATATCTGCCTCCTTCCACTTCCCATCAACACCATCACTTGCCACGTCTCCAAGTCTCAGCCTTGGAGACGTGGCAATGCAGCCAAGGCTGGACTGCACCAGCTCCAGCCTCCCTGCAACCTCCCACCTCCCACCCTTAGTGCCCACCCGCCCCACAACCTCCTCAGGGGACCCAGCATCTCTCAAAACTGTCTGGTTTCATGGGGGCCAATGGGAAGGCATTTGTTAGTTGCAAATGTTCAAATTAACACTTACTCCTGTCTCTGAGTCTGCAGGGAAAACCAAGTCTGACTACTAATTACAGCTTTGGGGGGTGAAAATAAACGGAAGTGTGCCAAGTCAAGGCCTTCGTGCAGAAGAAAAATGTCTTCATCTGGTTGCAGCATTTTGACATTTGAGGCCCAAGAGCTGGAGAGAGGAGCTTGGGGCCAAAAGGGGCCGTATCCTACTCAGGGAGAAGCAGTGTTTTCAGGCTTTGCCCTTATACCCTGGGCATCAGAGTTCCAGGGCTGTCTCACACATCTTTGTCGGTTATTTGAGAGTAGCAGAGGTGGGGAGGAAGCTGTCCCAGGTATCAAGGGAAGGTCAGTGAGAAGTGCAATGGCCCCATCACGGCTGCCCTCCTAGCTGGTCTCTTTCTGCCCTCTGAGCTCAACATTCCCTGCACTGCACCAGACCTAGCAGAATTTCCCAGCCTTGCCTCCACCACCTGTGAAGATTTTCCTGGCTACTCAGCCCTTGCAATCTCTTGCCCTTTGTTTCCTTGAAGTTCTTTTTTCTACCACTCTTTTGCCAGTGTAACTGCTTTGTAGAGTTGGCTAACTTTTAGCTCATCCCTAAGGAGATTTCCCAATCTGGGAAATACAGTACTCTCTCTAGTCTTGGAAAATTTTCAGCCCTTACACCTTCATGTATTGCTCCTACATCATTTCGTCCTCTTGGGACTCCTATTTAAACATGTGTTAGGGCTTTTTGATCTGTCCTCCAAATCTCTTAACTTTTTTTCATGTTTTCCATCTCATTAGCTCTTCTTGTCACATTTTGGGACATTTCCTCAGCTCAGTCTTCCAGGTTCATAATCCATTTTTTGTTGTGTGCAGTAAGCTGTTTGGTCTGTTGTGTGGTTTAAAATATACCTGCAGATTCTCGAATAGTCCTTCCTCCAAGAGGTGGCATCTTACTCCTCTCCCCTTGAGTAAGGGCTAGTTTCAATGACTCTCATCTAATGAATAGGATATGGTGGACACGATGAGGCCCATGATGGTGTGTAACTTCCAAGACGTGGTGACAAAGAATATCATGGTTTCCTTCCCCTTTGCTCATCTCTTTGATCACTACTCTATGGGGAGCCAACTGTCATGTCAATGAGGACACATCAAGGTGCAATTTGGAGAGGCCCACGTGACGAGGAACTGAGCTCATCTCCACTTTCCCTGTGAAGCAGCCATCTTGGAAGCAGTTCCTCCAGGCCTTTATAGGACTACAGATCTGGCTGACACCTTCACTAAAACCTAAGGAGAGAACTTGAACTAATACCAGCCAGCTAAGCCATTCCTGAATTCCCAACACCAAGAAACAAGGATAAGAAGTGTTTATTATTTTAAGCTACTAAGGTTTGGCATGATTTCTTAACTAATATACCCATAGACTCAATTTTTTTATTCCAGTAATGACTTCTTCATCTTTGAAGTTTCTAAATTTTTTAATGACCACCTGTTCTTGTTTCATTTCCTTCTGTTCATATTTCACATTTCCATGCCTTCCATTATCTTTGAAAGCATTTAAATTACTTGTTTGAAAATGTTTTGTTTTGTTTTGTTTTTATTGCTCTATCAGGTCTTTCTCTTAGATGTTGGTTCATCTATTTGCTGAATTTGTTATTTGTCTTTCATGATGTTGGACTTCCTGGGTGCTTTGTAATTTCCATTTGTAAAATTACCTTCTATGAGAATTTCCTCCAGTAAATATTCAGAAAACCCAGGGCAGTCTTAAGAAGGACTTGATACTCAGGTCCAGGCTTCTTAATTCAAAGTAATCTGCTAACCAGCAGGGATTTGGCCTGAGTATATAGCATGAACCCAGGATCCTGTCAGGCTGCGTGGCACTTCTCAGGACCTTAGCCACAACCCAAGGCAGGAAAGAAGGGTTTTTCTGCTGCCCCCTCCCAAATTTAATGGGTGGAGTATGTGTCTGGGCCTTAGCTTTAGATAGCCTGTATAACTCCAGCTGTAGGCTTTCAGGGTAATGGGGTCCCAACCTGAACCCACTGATAAGCCAGTTCCATCCCCAGTGCCCACAAGCCTAACAGCTTCAGCTTCCAAATTCCAGTGTGACCTATGTGTTAAATTATTTTACAGAAACCTCTTCATTTATGACTGCTAGAAATTTCCTCTCTTGATTTAAGCATGACTATGTTCTTGTTAAGTTTTCTTCTCATCATTTGTAAGTGTTCAAGGCAGAAAGGGGAGACTTCAGCTTGTAACTAATGTTTTTGCTCTGTACGAGAAATCTTATTTGCTAACTTTCCACATTTATTTTTCCTCTCTCCCCAGTCATACCATAAGCTTCTAACAGTCAGGAACAGGATTTGCCCTTTTTTACTTCTCCTCATTGGAAGAGCAAAACACCTTCAATGTGGGAGCTGCTCTATAAATATTTGATTGACTGACAGGTAGTGTGTTAGGAATGTTTGAGAGCAAAAGGAAATTAAATTTTTCTCATACTTCATCGAGACTACCAACCCCCAGATTTGGAACCCTCCTACAAAGGTGGCTCTTAAGCTTTTCTAGATCATAGATACTTTGAAAACCTAATTAAACCCTCTCTGCAGGAAAAAAAGAAAGAGAGAGAGACCAAGAGAGAGAGAAAGAGAGAAAGGAAGAAAGAGTATGCATATATATATATACATATATATATATATATATGCAAACACAAACACAAAATTCTGCATTGTTTCAGGGATTTAAGTAGTTTAAAAAATTAATACTAGAATATAAAAATGTTTCTTTTTTGTGTCTCTTAACAAAATTTCTTTTGGTTTTGTGAGTTATTTTTTCCCACTTACCAAAGATCCTTTTTTTAATCATTAGAAATAACCCTATCCTTCTCTTGACAGATGTGGAAGCTGAGAGCCTGAGAGTCTATGTGACTTGCCCAAGCAAATCACGGTGTGATGTTTGGCTAGATGCAGGTCTAGGGCCAGCTGTTTTCTACTATCTCAACTGCTTCTCCTCATAATTTTGGGTCTAGATACACTACTATGTGGTTGCACCACAAAAACATCAGAATTAACTGTAATCCTATCAATAAATGACACTAATTTGTTACCAATATGGAACCCATACTTCACCTTGCTTTATAAATACTCCCTTGTACCTGGCCTTTTGCTATGGATCAGTAAAGTCAACTGGTACATCTAAAAATGGGACCTACAGTCTCAGTCCCCTTAGCCAATTGAACTCATGTCATGCTCCCATCTGTCATTCAAGGTCAATTCAGCCAACATTTACTGATGTCTGGCATTTACCAGGCACTGCTCTCAACACTGAAAATACAGAAATGGCCAAGGTCACACAGGGCTCATTGGCTAATGGAATGATAGACATGTAGACACATAACTATAATAAAATGTACATGCTAAACTAAGGATATGCACAAAGTGGAGAGCCTTCCAACAAAGAAAATTACAATTAATTTAAAAAAGTGAAAACTGGCTAAACCACATTCTCAATTCACCATAAAACACACCTAGAAATTATTAAGAAAACAGTAACACCCCCCCCAAAAAAATACCCTCAGCTCCTTGAAATTTTAAAAATTCACTGATAAATAATTTTCAATTAAAAATGAAAAAAGTCAGTTCAGGACTATCTACAAAACTATATATGTGAACTTATGAGATGCTGTCAAATCTATAGTCAGAAGACAAATAAATAGCCTTAAATATTTTCATTAGTAATTTTTAAAAAGATAAAAATAAACTAAAATTTCAAATAAAATGATTTAGAAAAAGTAAAGAAGAAATAATTAGCAAAAATAAAACAAAAATTAATGTATTAAAAAAGAAAAAGAGTTGAAGTTATAAATAAATTTAAGAGAAAAAATATTAATAATCAAAATTAGGCATAAAAGAGTAGAATCCACTGGCATGCAAATGCTTTTATTTATACAAGAATCTCACGTGCCACACTACAACAAATAAAAAATAAAATCTTTGTAAAATAGATAACTTTTTAAGAAAATGCAGATTACCAAAATTGTATCCAAAAGAAGTGGAAAGTTGAACAAATGCATGCCATGGAAGAAACTGGAAAAGTTGGCCAAGGGATTAGACCCAGATGGTTTTATGGGAAGATTCTTTCAAACTTTGAAGAAATCAACTATTCTGTTGCTATATAAAATGTTGCAGATCATATCATTTTTTTGAAAGCTCCCTTGTTTATTTTGTGAAGATAGTATAATGCCAATAAAAAGATCTGATAATGACAAAAACAGCACAATAAATTGTCTAACAAAACTTTGGTCAATTTCATACTAGTGTAAGTAAAAAGATCAAAACATATCAAGGTCAGGTTAAGTAGGCTCATTATTCCCACTGTAGTTGGATATTTTTTCTAGACACTTAGCCAATGCAGTAAGACAAGAAGAAATAAGAAATGCAAACACAAAAAGGAAACCAAAGTAACACTATTTGTATAACCGAAAGTCACCAACCCAAAACACTTAAGGTAATAAACCACTGAAACTAATTACCCAGTAAATGAGACAATTACAAAATAAATCTATATAAAACAACAGCTTCTTTAAAAAGCAGCAGTAACTACTCAGTGCATATAATGGGTAAAAGGTTCCATTTTCAATAGCAACAAAAATACAAAGTATCTTGGAATAAATTCAATAAGAAATGTATAGGGACTTTATAAAGGAAACAATATGCTTTACAAAGGCCCATAAAGAATACCCTGAGAATGGAAGGAATGTTATATATTATGTCGGAAAGCTAAGATTTAATATTGGAAGGCTATAAATTCTCCCCCAGTTAATGGGCTTTTACTCAAAATCACAATGGGAATTTTGGGAATCTGAAAAAAAGTAGTTTTGAATTTCAAAAACTGTTTTGAAATATCAATAATAATGAGGCGAACTTGAACTTCAGCTGCCAAAACAAATTATAACTCTAGTAAATAAAACAATGCAAAACAGAATAGAAAACCCCAAACAGGCCCAATCAGATAAGAATTTAGTCTAGGAAAAGTGTGACATTTCACATGAATGAGAAAAGATAAAATTTTTAGGAAGCAGTTCTAGGAAAACTAGGTAACTATTTGAAATAAAATGTAAAATTCAATCACACGGCATGCCAAAATTCCAAATAGGTTTTAAAAATCAAATGTTCAAAAAATGATGAAAGAAGAAAAAGGTAGATGAATAATGATCTGATGATAGGTATGGAAAAGTTTTCTATGAATAAAATTAAGGGAGGGAAGAAATATTAACAGATTTAACTACTTAAAAGTTACTTCCAAAAATAAAATGACAAACACTAACAGATAAAAATACTAACTAGATAAAAACACTTGCAACACATAACAGATAAAGAATTAATATTCTTACAATCGGCTCTTGCAAGTCTATAAGGAAGACAGAAATATCATTAAAAATGAGCAAAGGATATGGATAAGCAGTTTGAAAAAGGAAAAATACAAATAACATGTAAATGTTTGAAATGTTTAGTTTCAATAATAACCAAAGAAATTCAAATTAAAACAAGTCACCACATTTCATTTAATTTCAAAAACTGAAATATCCATGGCTGGTAAGGATATAGGATAATGGCTTTTTAAAAAAATTCTGTTGGCAGAGCTATAAATTAATACAACACTTCTGAGGAGCAATTTAGCTATATATATCAAAAACACAAAAATATTCACCCCTTTGACCCAGGATTTCCACCTCTTAAAGTTTACCCTAAGTAAATGATCAAAGCTGCTTACAAAGATATGTATACATGAATATTATTTGCAGCATTACTTCAATAGAGAAGAGTTTGCACCCTCTAAAATATAGAATAGGGGGCGCCTGAGTGGCTCAGTAGGTTGAGCACCTGCCTTGGGCTCAGGTCATGATCCAGGAGTTCCAGGATCCAGCCCCAGCGCCCTGTTGGGCTTCCTCCTCGGCGGAGAGTCTGCTTCTCCCTCTCTTTTTGCCCCTTCCCCCACTCTCTCTCTCTCTCTGAAATAAATAAAATCTTAAAAATAAATAAATAAAATAAAATAAAATATAGCGTAGGGCCCTGATGAAATCACTTATAGCATATCCACACATAAACTTATTAAATTTTACCTGTAAATTGTCTAACAATACAAGAAAATGTCTAAGACACATTGCTAAAGAAAATGTTACAAACATATGCATAACATAATCTTAACTGTGTTTTCAAATTTTAATTACAAAATTTGTTATTAACATCTGTCTTGCTCACTCTCACACTGCTAGAATGATCTCATCCCTGGCCACACATTAGAATAGTCTGGAACACTTATATAAAAGACCCCTACCTAGGCCCCACCCAAAAAAATCAAGTCAGAATCTCTATAGGTGAGGTTGTTTTGGTTTTTTGGTTTTTTTTTTTCAATTTCTCCAAGTGATTCTAATGTGCAGGCAGTATTAAAAACTACTGCTGTATAGAGCAGTGGTGCTTGACCTGGGCAAGTTTGCACCCAGGGGACATTTGGCCATATCCGGAGAGATTTTTGGTTGTTGTCCCAACTTGGAGTGAGGAGTGTTATTGATGTGTAGTGGGTGGAGGCCAGGTTTAATGGATTGAATTTTGTCATTTCAAAATTCGTATGTTTAAGTCCCAACCCCCAGTACCTCCAAGTGAGGTAACAGTATTTGAAGATAAAGTCATCAAAGAGGTGATTAAGTTAAAATGAGGCCTCTAGGATAGGCCTTGAATCCAATATGGCTGATGTCCCTATAAGAAGAGAGACACCAAAGATGTGTGTGCACAGAGAAAAGGCCATGTGAGGACACAGCAAGAAGGCAGCCACCTGCAAGCCAAAAAGAGAGGCCTCAGGAGAGATCAACTCTGCTAGCACCTTGATTTTGGACTTCTAGCCTCCAGAACTGTGAGAAAATAAATTTCTGTTGTGTAAGCACCAGTCTCTGGTGTTTTGTTACAGTAGCCCTAGTGAAAAAGGGATACTACTAAATATCATACAACGCATAGGACCTTCTTTGCAACAAAGAATCATATGGCCCAATGTCAATAATACCAAGATGGAGAAACCCTGCTCTAGAGCCTGGCTTGGTGTTGCATGCAGATAATCAATAAATATTTTCTTGACTAGGTAAATGAGATATGTGGTAGGTAGAAATCAGCAAGAGTTGGGCACCAACTGAAAGTGAAGAGGGGTGCCTAGGTGGCTCAGTCAGTTGGGCATCTGACTTTGGCTCAGGTCATGATCCTGGAGTCCTGGGATCGAGCCCCACATTGGGCTCCCTGCTTAGTGGGGAATCTGTTTCTCCCTCTGGTCCTCACCCCACTCTAGTGCTCTCTCTCAAATAAATAAATAAAATCTTTAAAAAAAAAAAAAAAAGTGAAGAGAGACCAGAGGGAAGAGTCAAGAATGGCAACCAGATTTCTGGTTGGACTGACCAGGTGAGTGGGGAAGGCAGAATTCATTGGGCGGGGGGGGGGGGGGGGGGGGGGGGGGCGCAAACAGGTTGGAGCAGGGAATCAGGTGGAAATTGAGGGAAGTACCCAGTGGAGGTGTTCAGTGGCAAATCTGAAACAGGTTTCTAGAAATACAAACAAGGCAATAGCTGATGTACAGGGAGAGGTTCAGCTGCTACAAGGAGATAAGACTGTCCCAGAGGAGCACCTAGAATCAGCAAAATACAACCATGGACGCTTGAAGACCACCAATATTTAAGGAGTAGACAGAGAAGAAAGGAGCCAGCGCATAAATGAAGGAAGAAGAGGCCAGTTGAGAACCTTCACCCAAGGGCAGCGGTGGAAGCTATGATGGTTAGTTTTATGTATCAACATGGCTAAGCTATGGTACCCACTTATTCAACCAAACACTAATGTGAGTATTGTGAGGGTATTTCATAGATGTGGTTAATATCTACAATCAGTTGACTTTAAGTAGAGGATATTATCCTCAATAATGTGAGGAAGCCTCATCCAGTCCATTGAAGGGCCTTGAGAGTGAAACTGAGGTCTCCCTGCAGAAAAAGAATAGTGCCTCAAGACTGCAGTGTCAGCTCCTGCCTGAGTTGCCAGCCAGCTGGATGGCCCGACAGACTTCAGACTTGTTGGTGCCCACAACTGGGTAAACTGATTCCTTGTTCTGGTTCTCTGAAGAGCCCTGGCTGATACAGAAGACAAGGAGGAGGCAGGGAGAAAGTGAGCTACTGCTCCATCCTGCACTCTTACACATACCTGCCTATGGCATATATGAATGAAAAGAAGAGGTTACTCCACACTCATAGCAAGAACTCGGGAGAGAAGAAAGGAGAGACGAGAGAGAGGGCACAGGAAGATTTCGAAAATGTGTGCCTGCCTGTGGAAATGAGGAGGGGCCAGGATAGGGGAATATGGCAGCTCAAGACAGGACACAGGTGCCCAGCTGTCCCACCCTACCCCTGCCACTGCTTGCTAAGCACTCACTACATCTTGGATCTGCTTTAAGCAGTTTATTCTCATTAACCCCTACCACAAACCTTCTGGGGCGGGGGAGAGGTTCATCATTTTACAGATGTGACACCTGGACCTGAGAGGCAGTAATTGCTCTAGATCCTCCTCTAGTACGTAGGGAAGCTCAGATCCAAATCTAGGCCTGACTCCTCACTCCTGCTATTCATGACAAACTTGTTATTGTATCAGCAGCTTGATGGAAACATTAAGAGTGGGGAAAATGGAGTTCTCAAGCTTACTCTGTCCTGACTGGCTGCAGGGCATCTACAGGCAGGTGGTAGGTGGTGAGCTGGAATAGCCCAGACTTTGGGGTTAGACACCTGCGTCTAGATCTCAAGTTTACCATTTATTGGTTGGGTGGCCTTGGGCATGTTTCTTACTGTTCTGTAATTCAGCCACCCCATCCTTAAAGCAGAGATAAATGGTATCTACCTTTAAAAGATTGTATTTTCTGAGACAGCATACATAAAGCACATTGCAAGTGCTCAAGAAATGGGAGTTCCAGTCCACTCTCAATCTTCCTTTGGTTCTCAGTTTTCTCACCCATTCTGCCTCCTCCAGTGTTGCTGGGCTGGTTCAATGAGATTATAAATGCCAATGTCCTTGATAAGTTCAGGGCATCACCATTATGGGAGGACAGGATGCAAACGCTGCACTTTAGGCAAAATTCAGCCACCAGTTGTACAACCCTGAGGAAGTCAGGTAGACAACCCCCCCCCGCCCGGCGCCTCAGTTTCTCCATCTGAAATGCTGGTATAGTGATAGCTATTCCTTCTTCCCCTACACTTAGGCCTATGAGGACAAACGAGTGCAATTTATAATTGTTATAAATTGAATTTCAGCCCATACGGTTCTGTCGGACTTCTAAACAGCCAGATGACATGCCCAGCCCCCACCCCCATAATGCACACAACTCCCATGGCCTATAATGCAATATTAGCCCCCTCACATCAGCTCATTTGTTTCCTCAAGGACACACCAGCTCTAACTTCACAGAATTTCCTTTTGTTCTTTCACCTCCTGACTTGACTCACATCTCATGCTTTGCTCTCCTTGTCATCTTCTCTCCCAGAGTTGACATATGGCTGAACTGATATCCTTCCTCTGTTTCCTTTCTTGTTACTACATGTCCAGTAGTATTGCATAAAAGTGCTCAACGGGAAGGGTCAAGCTCAGTTTCAAGCCTGAGGTCTGGGATTACATCAAATCCGTAACGTTTATCTGCCCTCGCCATCAGCCAAATACTTCCCAATTTAGGTCTCACACACATCAAGAGAAGACTGAATTGTCTGGGCTCCAGCATGCCCTTCTCTCACCTCTGTTTTTCTTACTTAATTCCAAGGTACAGCTCCCAAACCCACTTAGGCCTGTTTAACGGTCCCAGAAAGCATGGCTCTTGGGAGCCAAGCAGCATTTCTACCCGTGGAGGCTGCAGGGGCTGCTGAGCGAACAGACCACCTCTGGCCAGGCTAGAAGGGAGAAGGCCCACACAAAGGGCTTTTTGGTTCAATGAAATAAGAAGTCAATTTGAGCCTCATTTTGAAAGTGCCTCACTCTCCACATGCCTTAGACACACAGTGAATATTATTACCTGACAGAACTTCCCCATCATAGCACGCACAGCCTTAACTTGGGGTTAGGGGATACTGGCCCATCCCAAACACCAGCACTCTGGGATTCTATGTCAGAAGTCACCCTCTGCCAGAAGATGTGGTGTCCCTATCTGTTCTCTTGCCTCTCGTGCTTAAGTTCATTTTATTGCCAATAAGTCCACGATGAATAATTGGGTGCATCCCCAGTACCTAGAACGGTGCCTGAAACCAGGGAGACATTTTATAAACACTTGTGTGTAGTGAATAAACAAATGAATGATGCACAAATAAAAAGTTCAAGTGGAGATTAGAAGGGAAAACAGAGTTTTGGGGTTTGGTTTTGTCTGGTTTTGTTTTGTATTTAAATGAAAGAACAGAAGAAAGAACTGTAATTTGCGCTCCAAATTAGAAGGCAACCAGGCCCAGGAAAAAGTCAGTCATTTGTTTGACCATTTGGGGGCGTAGTAGTCGGCCAGCAGGTACTGACTTTTGACAGTTTAAGGTATAGCTCTAGATAGCTTCCAGGTCCAAGAAGTTTCATCCACCAGGTTCGGGGACATCTCCCCTACAGCCCCTGTTCCTCATTTCTGCCTTGTTTTGCTCATCCTGCTCCACATACACAAGCTGAACGAGGTTACTAAGCCTGACAGCTTTCTCTGGGGAGCAATTAGAGCCTTTAAGATCTTACCTGTGCTTCAACAGAAGTCTTCTTATTAAGTAGTTACTTAAAATGTTCCCAGGGCCTAAAACATTAAGATTTAAAGGAAACAATTGGCTGCTTTTTTCCATACCAAATCAGACCGTTGTTTAACACGGTGAGAGCTACCACTGAGGCTACTGAAGTAGAAAAAGGGGGGCATATGTTGCTGGAGAACAGAAACTTCGCAGGGAAATTAAAACCAAGACAGGTTCAGGGACCAAACGAGTCAATGGGATGTCTTCAGGAATCGGGTTTTGCAGGGCTCCTGCAGTCCGAAAGTCAGAACCAAACTGGCCTCCAGGACTTCCAAAGCACCTCTGTTATGCATCCCTTCTCACAAAATAGTCAGACTAGAGGCTTCATGGAGGAAGCAGCCATGGGCCTGCCTTGAAAGATGGCAAGCCAGAGAGGTGGAAGAGCAGGAGACAAGGCACAATGGTGGGAACAAGGAGGTGAGAGGGCGCAGGGCCCAGCCAAGACAGAAAACTTGTTTGGAAGCAGGAGATAAAGTTCTCCTTTCTGATCATGCCCCACCCTGCCAAGAGAATCTCACCCTTCATGGGAAAGTGCTTTGGGGAACACCAAAGTCATCTGTGTCTGAATTGTGTGGGGAGCTCACTACTAAGTCATCTTGAAGTTCTAACTCGTGCGTTGCAGTTTAAGGCAGGGGTTCCAAATTATTCCAAATTTATTCAAAAATTCTAAATGGGATCAGTTCAGATCAGAAAATGGCAATCTGCAGTTTACTGATTCAGGACAGGAAGAAGCCTTCTCAGTGGGCCGGGAAAGACACATAGGTCTGTTTGGAGTCCAGCTCAGAATAAATGGAAAACATCCCTGGGTTCTAAGCACTTACAGGCTTCTGTTTACCAGGACTTTCTCAGAAAGAATTCTTCACTCTTTTGAGCTGTGAGTTTATGCAGGCGTCAGGATAACTCAGTAATTAAGTCCCCACACAAACCAAACTCAGATGGTTTTTTTGCCCTCCCTGTCATTTCCCATGAAGGCCTTGTTCTCTTTGCAGGGCAGGGTACTATCAAAAGACTAAGTCCACATAAGCTTGCCTTGGGCTCCTTCCAGTTCCCTGGTAGTTGCTTCCCTGCTAGTGAGGATTCCACCCCCAGCTCGCCCCTCTGCCATGCCGTAGTCAAGGTTACCGTCCTGGGTGATTACTCCATGCCAAAGCCACCTTCCTAGGCATCCTTCTTTCTAGGGCTTGATAAGGTAACGTAGGCCTTTTGTTCTATGTACAAATTTTGAATTTTAATAGGGCCTTTTGTAGACATTGTCTGCAAGAAACACTGAACCTATCTTTACCAATCCTTTCTGTATTTAGGGACATTTCCCATGATATAAGCCCTGCATTCTTAATAGAGTCAGGACTCAAACTCCTAGCTTCTTTTGCAACTAAGATACAGGACTGTGACCTAACTCTGTCATTACACATATCCACGTACGACTTTGTTCTGGAAATGCGCAAGTATGCAATGTGAGGAGCCAAGCTCTGCCAAGGGAACACAGAGGCAGCAGGCCTTGGGAGACCAGGTCCAGCTCCAGACACAAAAACAGCCCTACTGCTGGAGGCAGCAATGCATGCAGCAGAGGTAATGAGTTCCTGGCATTGAGCTATAATGGTGGTTCCATCTTCAGACCAATTCTGTAGTATGGTTGGGCATTTTTCCTAGAAGCTTAACCTTGAACTTGCTTCTCTCCCAACTCACAGTGATTCTTGTGGGAACCAAATATCACATAATTAATCCATTTTCTTCTTGAAACAGTCAAAGTGGTTTCTGTTGTCTGCAACCAAGAGTGCTAACCATGGGTATTTCAGGAGCCAAGGGGCACATAGACCTTTGACACCTGTCTATGCTCTGTGGGGACTCTTTCCTCTGCTAGTCTTTAGTGACAGGGTAGAGGAGAAGGGTCATGGCTTTCTGGGGACATAGGGAACTCATTCTTTCAATGCAAGGCAACCTTGTAAGTTAAGAGCATCCTTTCTTTGAGTCAGTGATGTCTGCAAATATAAGTTCCTTTGACACCCACATAAAGCTACAACACAGAAGAGCTTCAAACTGTGACCTCAGGCCAGGTCATGATCTCTCTTCTCCCTCCTTTCCCCAGCTGTAGCTCAATCTTTCCTTCAGCCCTTTCCATACTCCCAGTTACCTCCTCTCTCAAACCCTTTTCTCCATCTAACCTCAGTCAAACTTGCAATCAACCCCTTTAAAGTATAATAATGAAAAATAGCTTAGAATCTTATCCTTTGCCAGAAGTATGTGCATGATACAGGAACCAAAACCTTGGACTAAAAGAACAATACTCCCTGGTGAAATTCCAAGCTTCGGCCCAGTCAATAAAGGAAATTTGTGTTTGATATGCTTCAATTTTTGTTTGCTTGTTTGTTTGTTTTGGGCAATGAGGACTTCCTAGGGTGACTATAAAGCTATCACATAGGAAGGAAGGATTAACATTTATTGAAAGGTATTATGCTGGATGCTTTCTCCCCACAGTGTCACACATACCCTTCGCCTTCAGCACTTCAGCTGTACCAACCACATTGCTGCTCCTCCAACGTGCCAAGCACCATTCAGCCTCAGGCCTTTTATTCTGCCAGTCCCTCTGAAGCACTTTGCCTAAATACCTGCATGTCTCACTTTCTTATGACCTTCAGGTCTCAGCTCAAGTATCCTTAATTAGAGACACTTTTCCTAGACCACCTGCTGGTATTCCTACTCCTGGTATTCTCATCTCCCCTTACTGATTTATTAGTTCTCCATATCACTGATCACCATATGACATATTTATTTATTTACTGTCCAGCCCCCACCAAAATGTAAGTTCTATAAGGTCAAGGATTCTGTCTTTGTTATCACCACTTAGAAAAATCGCTGGCGGGTGCCTGGGTGGCTCAGTTGGTTAAGCGACTGCCTTCGGCTCAGGTCATGATCCCGGAGTCCTGGGATCGAGTCCCACATCAGGCTCCCGGCTCAGCAGAGAGCCTGCTTCTCCCTCTGACCCTATCCCCTCTCATGCTGTTTCTCTCTCTCTCTCTCTCAAATAAATAAATAAATAAAATCTTTAAAAAAAAAAAAAGAAAAATCGCTGGCAAGTAGTAAGTGCTCAATAAAATTCACTGAATGGATTAAATTTATACAGAATTATGTAAATGCCATTCTCATTCTCAAAATTTAATTATGGTCAGAAAAATTTAATGAATTGCTCAAGCTCTCCCAACGAATCCATGATAAAGGCTGCACCCAAACCTGAATCTATACAACAAAGACCAAGCCTGTTCAACCCCACCACCCTAGGCAGGTTAATCACAGAGAGTATTAAGGTTGGCTCCCTCACTTCCTCAGTGACCTTCCAACTTCTTCCTGGTCGGTAACACTTTTATTGCTTAAGGTAACACTGGTTGCTGTAACTGATAAACCTTCATATCTAAGTGGATTAACACAATAAAAGAATCTGATACAGGTGTTCTTGGTAGGAATGTTTTCCTCCAAATGGTGAATCAAGGACCCAGGCTCTTTCTAACTTGTATGGATCCACCCTCCTTGACACATTGTGGTTCACAAGGTTGCCCTGGCAATCACTTCTACTTCAGCCCACCTGAAAGGGTAAGAGCATGAGGATCACATGTGTGGGGGTGGGGTGGGGAGGAGATGTAGTGGGGCTGTGAGACCAGGAAGAAGAAAAAATAGGTATGGTGATCAATTGCCAGCCCTAAGAAGACCCAGATGTCATCTTCTATTAGTAACCCAGGTTTAGAGTGCCCCAAATGCTGAGTGGGGAGGTGCCACCTAGACCTAGAATTTAGGTAGTCTTAGGTTCAAGTCCTGGGCCCACCACTGACTACTTGCTTGACGTTAGTCAATAACATACCTAAATCTCAATTTCCTCAGCTATAAAATGAGGACAGTAGCAGGACCTACTTCATCAGGCTGTAGAGAGGAAAAGCTGAGATAATGCTGGTTGGGTATGCAGCACAGTCTTGACACATGGCTATTACTAGGGGGAAGATGTTCAGAAGAGGGGTCCCCAGCCTCTTATCCTGGCAGTCTTACTTGCAGGCTAGCTGGTGGTCCAGAGAGCCACTCTGGGTCTCAAAGCTTAGGCTAGAAAAGCTTTGTCCCCTTGACAAGTGACCTGTGAATCCTCTCTGTTGCATCCTATTGATAGTTTCTGACAAATCCTACAGTATCGGTTTGCATAAGTAAGTTTAAAATGCACTTTCCATTAACAGAGAAGCTCTGCTATTAACTAATTACACTTTGGCTTTTCCTGTGTTGGTCGCAGTGCCAGGGAGAAGAGGCTGAGTCTGAGGTGGCCTTTGGCATGGAGAGAAGGCTTGTGCGGACTGGGATGAGAAGGGGTTGGGGTGGGTGTCGGGGCTGCTGTTTTATTTCCTTTCCTTCCTACAGATCCAGTCAATGGGAGGGAGGCCTGCTGAAAAAAGGACCCATGGAGGAGGTGCTGCTTCCAATTTCCCTTAGGAGTATTTTCAAAGGATTTGAGGAACCTCATATTTTCAGAAAAATACTAATGTTCAAAAAAAATTAAGTAAACTGCTCAAGGTCACCAACTGAATGCATGGTTCGATTATGGTGGGGTCCTAATAGGAAGAGCTCTAGTCTTAGAAACTAGAGCTCCTATGCTGGTTCCAACCCCATGTCTAACATCTGCAGAGTGAGCTCCAGGCTAGACTAGGATGCAGTGGTCTGCCCACTCCCATCTTCGGCTATGCCTTCCTCCATGTTAATAAAGAAAAAAAAAAAAAAAAAAAAGCCTTGGTTTTGGAGTGAGTTGGCTGTGAGTTCAAATCCCTGCTTTGCCACTTAGGCAAGTTATATAATCTCTCTGAGTCTCAGCTTCCTTCTATGTAAAGTGAGAAAATCTATGTCAGTGCCACTGCTGTGAAAGAGGGTGACTCAAAGTAGATACCAATTAAATGTTAGTAGGTAGGAGTTTCCAACCCCACCTGGACCCTGAGATCTCTCCCATTCCCATAGGCCTTGGTGTCACCAACCTGAAAATGTTCCTAAAATGTCACCCCTCTCTGAGGTATTCTCATTATAATGTGACACACTGTATACCTGAGGGGTGGGGGAGTTTGCCACACCTTGAATAGTGAGATACAGATACCTCTGTGACACTGACGGGGTGGGCTAACAGAAACGCATTTAATAGGGCTGAGAACCTCTTGGAGGGACAACTGCGAGATGGAGTCAGAAATTATGAGTTTCACCCAAGAGAAAGCCTTCCACAAAGAAAGGGAGTAAAGATTTTGAGTTGGAATCAATCAAACCTATCCATATCCAGCTACAATAGATAAGTGTTTAGGTCCTGGACACAGAAAGTAAATAAAAATAGAAAAAACTAAACACCACTTCCAATTAGAATGCAGAAAATCACAAGAGACTGTTGCTTCCATCCTAACCATGAAAAAAAAGCCAGATAAGCTACAACATCACAAAAATCAGAGAGATAAGATGCAAATAAATGAAAATGAACTAAATTTCAAAAAGTGATGGTTCATTCCTGGCAAGAAGAGAGTTATGCTGCTTTCATTACTAGTGAAGGAATAGAGAAAGAGGAATATGCCATGGATGGGGATTAGGAGAAATCCACCAAACTTCCGACAAACATAGCAGTGAGTTGGTTGACATGACAGATTAGGAACTTGAGGAACCCAAGCAAAACTGTGAATCTGTATCTACCCACCAATATGCTCCCCTTGTTCTCATGTAGGCCCAGAGGTAGTACGATGAGGGCTGGGAGGACAAGAGGGCTAACACAGATCCCCTGAGGTACCCACAGCCTTGTACTTGGGGAAGGGACAAGAGATCTGAAAGAAATCACCCTGAGGTGCTCTAGGCTTCCACCAAGTACACTGCAACCATCCTCCAGAAGATATGCACAGGACAACTGAGGAGACAGAGAACTCTCAAGATGCAGAAAGCTGGGGGCAAATTTGGAAAGCAAAGAATACTCTCCAGTGAGGGAGGTGGAAGCTGGCAGCCAGATTCTAAGGCATAAAGAATTTTCTGGAATCTCACCAGTATTCAGATCCTAAATCTTGTTAAAGTGAGTCTTAATTTTTTTCTCAAACCATTTTAAGCCAGTGGCACAATGAATCTAACTTAAGTTGAAATCAAGCCCAGACTTAGCTGAACTACAGATGAGATTGATTCAATCCTCCCACAAATGCCCTCAGGGGGAAAAAAATCCCCTTTCTGGAGGTGAATATTATTTACTCTACTGTTATTCTACACAAAATGACCCCAAGCATCAAACTATATGAAAGGTACAAAGACGCAAGAAAATATTACCATGGTCAAAAGAGGAAATAGTCAATTGAATAAGACCCAGAAATGACCCAGGTAGGGACTTTAAAATAACAGTGACAAATATTTTAAAGAATCTAGATTGGGGGGAAAATATATGCATGAGCAAATTAGGGATTTCGGAAAACAGAAGATAACTATAAAAAAGACCCAAATGGAAACAAGGGAAATGAAAAAAAAAAATCAAAAATGAAAAATGTATTTAATAAATTTAACATCAAATTAGATATAGCAGGGAACAGATCAATAAACTTGAAGACAAAATAGAAATTACCCAAACAAAAAGTAAAATAAGGGGGAAAAAAAAAGAACTGAGGGATAATCTCAAATGATCTAGAAAACATGTAATTGAAGTTCCAGAAGAAAAAAAGAAAGATAACAGAGCAAATATGTTTTTCTTTCTTTCTTTTTCTTTCTTTCTTCTTTCTTTTTTTCTTTCTTTATTTCTCCTTTCTTTCTTTCTTCTTTCTTTCTTTCTTTCTTTCTCTCTCTCTCTCTTTCTTTCTTTCTTTTTTTCTTCTTAAGAAATAACAGTCAAGTACTTTCCAAAATCAATGTGTAGATCCAAGAAGCTCAGTGAACCCAAGCAGGACAAATACAAAGAAAACCACACCTTAAAATGTCACAGTTAAACTGCTGAGATTCAAAGATAAAATGAAAATTCACAAAAGTAGCCAGAGGAAAAAAGATATATTATTTACAGGAAACAACAATAAGAACAAGGATAGAAAACTAAAACAACTTTATAGTGCTGAAAGGGGGGAAAACCTATCAACTTAATGTTCCATATCCTGTAAAAATAGAGGCAATATATAGACATTTTTCAGATAGATAAAAACAGAGAGAATTTGTCTCCAGCAAACCAGTACCACAAGAAAGGACCCCCCCCCAAAGTTATGTGTGTATAAAATATATATTTTTATTCTCTCTATATATGTAATATATATTGTAATGTATATTATACATTAAGTTCTGTAAAAATTGTTAACTTTTTAAAACAATAATAATATAATGATAATAATACATCATGAGATTTATAACATAAATAGAAGTAAAATATATAAAAACGAGGATAAAGGGCAAGAGTTAGGTACATGAAATCATTGCTATAAGACTTTTTTATATTGTTCATAAAATAGTATGAATATATTTGAAGGTAGATTGTAACCATTTAAAGACACAAAGTTTAATTTCTAAAGAGCAAATGCTATAAAAATAACAAAAAAGCATAGCTAAAAAGCAATAGAGAAGACAAAATAGAATACCAAAAAATACTTGATTCATCCAAAAGAATACAGGGGGAAAAAGGAAGTAAAAAGCAAAGAACAGATGGTAAAAAGCCAAGATGGTAGACTTAAACCCAGCCATACATTAATTATATTAAATGTAAGCAGATTAAACACACCCAGGGTAAGACAAAAATTGTCAGACTCAATAAAAAAGTAAGACTTACCTATATGTTATTTAAAAATAACATATGCTAAATATAAATTCACAAGTACATTAAAAGGAAAAAAGTAGAGGGGCGCCTGGGTGGCTCAGTCGTTTAGCGTCTGCCTTCGGCTCAGGTCATGATCCTGGGTCCTGGGGTTGAGCCCCGCATCGGGCTCCCTGCTCTGCGGGAAGCCTGCTTCTCCCTCTCCCACTCCCCCTGCTTGTGTTCCCTCTCTTGCTATGTGTCTCTCTGTCAAATAAATAAATATAATCTTTAAAAAAAAAAAAAAAAAGGAAAAAAGTAGATAGAACTACCTTATGATCCAGCAATTACACTACTAGATATTTACCAAAAGGATATAAAAATACAAGTTCAAAGGGATACATACACCCCAATGTTTATAACAGCATTATCAACAATAGCCAAACTATGGAAAGAGCCCAAATGTCCATCAACTGATGAATGGATAAAGAAGATGTGGTATATATATAATGGAATATTAGTCAGCCATCAAAAAGAATGAAATCTTGCCATTTGCAATGACATGGATGGAGCTAGAGTATATGATGCTAAGTGAAATAAGTCAGTCAGAGAAAGACAAATACCATATGATCTCACTCATATGTTGAATTTAAGAAAGAAAACAGATGAACATATGGGAAGGGGGAAAAGAAAAAAAAGGAGAGAGAAGCCATACCACATATCTCTTAATGATAGAGAAAAAACACGGTTGATGGAGGGAGGTGGGTGGGGGATAGGCTAGATGGGTGATGGGTATTAAAGAGGGCACTTGTGGGGCGCCTGGGTGGCTCAGTCATTAAGCATCTGCCTTCGGCTCAGGTCATGATCCCAGGGTCCTGGAATCGAGCCCTGCTTTGGGCTCCCTGCTCCATGGGAATCCTGCTTCTCCCTTTCCCACTCCCCCTGCTTGTGTTCCCTCTCTCGCTGTGTCTCTATCAAATAAATAAATAAGATCTTTAAAAAAAAAAAAAAGAGGGTACTTGTGATGAGCACTGGGTGTTATATGTAAGTGATGAATCACTGAATTCTACTCCAAAAACCAATATTGCACTGTATGTTAACTAAAATTTAAATTTAAAAAAATTTTTAATAATAAATTTTTAAAAATAATAAAAAAGGAAAAGAGTAGAAAAAGATATTCTATATAAACATTAAGTATAAGAAAGCTAGTGTGCTATATTAAAATCAGACAAAGTGAGCTTCAAGACAAAACATATTACCAGAGATAAAGAGAGCATTCCATAATTATAAAAGGATCAATTCATTAGAAATACCTAACAATCAATCCTAAATGTGTAGAGAGTCATAACAGCATTTCAAAATTCAAAAAGCAGACCTTGACAAAACTAAAAAGAAATCCACATTCATAGTTTTAGATTTTAACACTTTTCTCTCAGTAATTGATATAATAGACAAAAAAAAAATCAGTAAGAATATAAGAATTGAATACCACTTTCAAACAGCTTGACATAATTGACATTTATAAAATGCTTTTTTCCGGCCAGAGAGAGGTAAGATGGCGGAGGAATAGGGCAACCCTAAGCTTGCCTCCTCCCTCAAACACAGCTAGATAAATATCAAATCATTCTGAACACTCAAGAAATTGATCTGAAGTTGTAGAGAACAAAGCTGCACATCTACAAACCCGAAAAATGACCCATGGAAGGTAGGAACTACAGAGAGTTTGTGGGAGAAAAGAACCATGGGCTCTGTCCAGGGGAGAGAGCCCTGACCATGTGGGGAGGAGCAAGAGAGAAGGAGAGAGAAAAAGTGGGGGGGGGGGGGGAAGGGTGAAAACATGGTCAGGGGACTGCACAAGAAAACCATTCCCAAAACCATGGATGGGGAAAAAGGAGAGGGTTATAATACCAACAGTTTTCTAAAAGCACAGATTGTGAAGTTTCAGAGGTCTGCAACATTGCCATGTTCAGTGGTGCTCTGGTGGGAGAGCAGAGCTGAGCCCCAGCAGAGGGCAGCCTGAGGATCCCCAGGGTTACATGGGGAGAAGTGGTTTCGCTGCTTAGAGTGCATTTGGTAGAGACCATATGGCCTCTCCCTGGGCAGAGGACACTGTGGGCGCCACAGAGCTATCCCACTCACCAGTATAGGAACAAAGACACTGATGCAAGGCTGCAAACTTGGCACTGGCTCTGTGTTGTGATTTACCATAAACTCTGAACCACTGCACAGTCATGCGACTGTCTTCTGTAACAAGCCAGCAATGGCCACAAAGCAGGGAGACCCTCCCCCAGAGCATCAGTGGGGGTTCACAGTTCAGGGTCTCTGAAGTGTGGGGTCTTGAAACACATCCGTGCCTGAGAGAAAGCACAGGAGTGATGCACCACTTGGCAGGCAGACAGCTCAGACACAGACAGGGTGAAGACGGGGATCTGACAGAAACCAAGGACAAAGGCAGGGTTACTGCATCTGTGAAGGCTTACTGAAGAGGGGTACATGCATTTCCTGCTCCACAGAGGAGAGAGAGAACAGGGCAAAGCCATTTTCTCCCTGGCCCACCAACTTGATCCACCTCAGTGAACTGAACAGCATCACCAAGTGGAGAACAGAGATGCTACACCAAGCTCCACCCACCCTGCGTGGGGCAGGCACATCTCCACCAGGGCTTATAATCAGAGCAGCAGGCCCCTCCCCCAGAACACCAGCACAAACCCCTCGCCCACACCAAGTCTATTGATCACAGAGTGCTGCAAAGCTTCAGCTCTAGGGAAGACAGGATCTAGTGTCCTTTGGGTGTTCTTTGTTTATTTCTTTTGTTTTTTGTTTTTAATCTTTGTTTTTGTTTGTTTCTTGTTTTTTTGGATACAGAAAGAGCAATTTTTATTTTATAATTTACTTTATATATTTTTTAAATTTTTTTCTTTTCTTTTTTTCTTTCTTTCTACCTTTTTTCTATCAACTTTCTCATAACAAGCAGACCAAAACACACTTAGGATCTAGCTTCCTTTATATATTTTATTTTATTTTTCAATTTATTTTTTAATTTTTAATTTTTATTTTGTTTAATTTTGCTCTATTTCTCCCCAAAATGACAAGATGGAGGAATTCTCCCCAAAAGAAAGAACATGAAGAAATGATTACCAGAGATTTAATCAATGTGATATAAGTAAAATGTCTGAACTATAATTTAAAACAATAATTATAAGGATATTAGCTGGGCTCGAAAAAAGCATAGAAGACACTAGAGAATCCCTTACTGCAGAGATAAAAGAACTAAAGTCTAGTCAGGCCAAAATTCAAAAATGCTATAAATGAGATGCAGACCTGAAGAGATGTCATAAAAACAAGGATGGATGAATCAGAGGAACAAATCAGTGATATAGAAGACAAACCATGGAAAATAATGAAGTTGAAGAGAAGAAGGAAACAAACATAACAGACCATGAAGGTAGACTTAGAGAACTCAGAGACTTATTAAAATGGAATAACATTCATGTCATAGGAGGCCCAAAAGAGAAAGAGAGAGAAAAAAGGGCAGAAGGTTTATTTGAGCAAATTATAGCTGAAAACCTCCTAATCTGGGGAAGGATACAGGCATCAAAATCCAAGAAGCACAGAGAACTTCCATTAAATTCAATAAAAGTTGACCATCACCAAGGCATATCATAGTCAAATTCACAAAACACAAAAACAAGAAAAGAATCCTGAAAGCAGCAAGGGGGGGGAAAGTACCTAATCTACAAGGGAAGACAGATCAGGTTTGCAGCAGATTTGTCCACAGAAACCAAGCCAGAAGCAAGTGGCAGGATGCATTCAACGTGCTGAATGGGTAAATATGCAGCCAAGAATACTTTATCCAGCAAGGCTATCATTCAGAATAGAAGGAGAGATAAAGACTTTCCCAGACAAACAAAAACTAAAGGAGTTCATGACCACCAAACCAGCCCTACAAAAAATATTAAGGGGAAATTCTGAGTGGGGAAAAAAGAATAAAAGCAACAAAGACTAGAAAGGAGCAGAGAACATCACCAGAAACACCAATTCTACAGGTAACACAATGATACTATATTCATGTCTTTGAATAATCACTCTGACTATAAATGGACTAAATGTTCCAACAAAAGACAGTATTAGGGGAGTATCAGAGGGGCGCCTGGGTGACTCAGTGAGTTAAGCATCCAACTTCTGATTTCAGCTCAGGTCATGATCTCAGGGTCATGGGATTAAGCCCTGAGTCAGGCTCCACACTCAGCAGGGAGTCTGCTTGAGATTTTCTCTCTCCCTCTCTCTCTGCCCCTCCCCTCACTCACACTCTCTGTCTAAAATAAATAAATAAATCTTTAAAAAAAAGACATAGGGTATCAGAATGGATTAAAAAAAAAAAAAAAAACAAGATCCATCTATATGCTGCCTACAAGAGACTCATTTTAGGCCTAAAGATACCTGCAGATTGAAAGTGAGGGCATGGAGAACCAGCTGTCATGCTAATGGATGTCAAAAGAAAGCCAGAGTAGCCAAACTTATATCAGACAAACTAGATTTTAAATGAAAGAAAGTAATAAGAGATGAAGAAGGGCATTATATCACAATTAAGGGGTCAATCCATCAAGAAGATATAATAATTATAAATATTTAGGCCCCCAACTTGGGAATACCCAAATATATAAATCAATTAATAATAAATATAAAGAAATTCATTGGTAATAATACTGTAATAGTAGGGGACTTTAACACCCCACTCAGAGCAATGGACAGATCATCTAAGCAGAAGTTCAACAAGAAAACAATGGCTTTAAATACACACTGGACCAGATGGACTTAACAGATATATTCAGAACATTTCATCCTAAAGCAACAGAATACACATTGTTTTCAAGGGCACGTGGAACATTCTCCAGAATAGATCACATACTGGATCACACAAATCAACCCTCAACAAGTACAAAAAGATCAAGATCATACCATGCATATTTTCAGACCACAATGCTATAAAACTTGAAGTCAACCACAAGAAAAAATTTGGAAAGACCTCAAATACATGGAGGTTAAAGAACATCCACTAAAGAATGACTGGGTTAACCAGGAAATTAAAGAAGAAATTTTTAAAAATACATGGAAGCAAATGAAAATGAAAACACGACAGTCCAAAACCTTTGGGATGCAGCAAAGGCAGTCCTGACAGGGAAGTATATTGCCATACAGGCCTACCTCAAGAAGCAAGAAAATTCTCAAATACACAACCTAATCTTACACCTAAAGGAGCTAGAAAAGGAACAGCAAATAAAGCCTAAAGCCAGCAGAAGAAGGGAAATAATACAGATTAGAGCAGAAATAAACAATATAGAAAAACAACAGCAAAAACAATAGAACAGATCAATAAAACTAAGGGCTGGTTCTTTAAAAGAATTAATAAAATTGATAAAGCCCTAGCCAGACTTATCAAAAAGAAAAGAGAAAGTACCCAAATAGATAAAATCATGAATGAAGGAGGAAAGATCACAACCAATACCACCAAATATAAAATGTTATTCCCCAAACCTGCAAATACTCATTAATTTCAAATACACCTAAAACATTCACCAAGAGAGACTATATGCTGGGCCATAAAACAAATCTGAAAATATTATCAAGGCTCAAAATCTTATCAAGGTATCAAAATATACTCTCTGATCACAATGGAATTAAATTAGATATGAATTACAAAAAGCCATAAAATCTTAAAATGTCTCAAATTTTAAATACTCATTTCTAAATAACCTGTAAGTCAACGAAGAAATAATAAGAGAAATCAGAAAAAAATCTCAGGGCACCTGGGTGGCTCAGTCGGTTAAGCGTTTGCCTTTGGCTCAGGTCATGATCCCATGGTCCTGGGATCGAGCCCCACATCAGCCTCCCTGCTCAGTGGAGAACCTGCTTCTTTCTCTCCCTCTGCTGTTCCCCCTGTTTGTGTGCTCTCTCTGTGTCAAATAAATAAAAAAAATCTTTAAAAAAAAAAGAAATTAGAAAATATCTCTAGCTGAATAATAAAGAAAATATAACACAGGAAAATTTGTGAGATACAGATAAAGCTGAGCTTAGAGGAAAATTTAGAGCTATAAATGCCTATCTTAGGAAAGAGTTAATCAAAGACCTAAATTTTCACTCTAAGAATCAAGAAAAAAGGAGCAAATTAAAACCAACATTAAGTAGAAGAAAGCAAATAATAAAATTAATAGCAGAAATAAATAGAATAAACAAAGAAATCAAAAAATTAAAAGTTGAATATTTGAAAAAATTAAAACACATAAATCTTTAGCAAAACTGATAAAAAGGAAAAACATAAATTACCAAGGAGCAAAAGAGGAGACATCACTGAAAATCCTACAAATATTAGAATAATAAGGGGATGTTATGTACAAATGAATGCTAAAATATCAACAATTTCTATAAAATCAAAAAATTCCTTGAAAAATAAAACTTACTAGAATTCAGATAAGCAGTAAAAGAAAATAGAAAAGACCCTATGTCTATTAAAGAATTAAATTCATAATAAAATACCTACCAATGAAGAAACCACCAGGCTTAGATGGCTTCGCCAATTAATTATGTAAATATTTAAAGAAGAATTAATACCCACCTTACACAAGCACTTTCAGAAATTACAGAGAATATTTCCCCACTCATTACATGAGGTTCTTATAACAGTGATATCAAAACCTGACAAAGACTTTATAAGAAAAACAAACATCCTTCATGAACATAAATGAAAAATTCTTAACCACATATTAGCAAAACCAATTTACATATATAGATAGATAGATGATTATATACATATATAGATTTTTCCATGAAGTTGATTCATGAATGCAAGATTGGTTTAACATTTGAAAATTGTTCAATGGAATTAAAGGAGAAAAGAAATTTCATAATCATCTCGTGAGATACAGAAAGAGCAATTAACACAATTCAATACCCATTCAATTAAAAAAAATAACCAAAAAAAAAAAAAACCATAGACCTCTCAGCAAACCAGGAAGATAGGAAGAGAGGGAGAACTTCCTTAATTTGATAAAAAGAATCTAAAAGAAACTTATGGTGATATCATACTTATATCCATTCTTACCACTTCTCTTCAGTATATACTAGAAGTCCTAGCCAGTGCAATAAGGCAAGAAAGAAAATACATGAATGTTAGAAAAGAAGTAAAGCCATTATTATTTGCAGACAATTTGATTGCATAGTAGAAAATCCTATGGATTCTACAAAAGGAAGAGTAAAAGTAATAAATGAATTTAGCATGGTTACAAGATACAAGGCTAAGATACAAAAAGCAATTTAATTTCAATATAGTACTGATGAATAATTAGAAAATAATTTTTTAGGGGTGCCTGGGTGGCTCAGTTGGTTAAGCGTCTGCCTTTGGCTTAGGTCATGATCCCAGGGTCCTGGGGTCGAGTTCCAGGGGTTCCTGCTTGGCAGGGAGTCTGCTTCTCCCTGCTTGTACTCTCTCATGTTCTCTCTCTCTAATAAATAAAATCTTTTTAAAAAAAGAAAATAATTTTTTAAATCCTATTTAAAACCTCATCAAAAACATTAAATACCTAGAAATAAATCTACTGGAAAATGTATGTTGCACAAAAAAGCTCTACAGAGAGAAATTAAAGAGGTAAAGAAACGGAGATATATACTGTGCTCACAAGTTAGAGGACAATATATTGTTAAAAGTTCATTCCGTCTAAATGGATCCATAGAATCAATGCCATTTCAACTAAAATTCCAGCAGGCCTTTTTGAAAAATTTACAAACTAAGTCTAAAAGTTATATGGGCATAGAATATCCAAAACATGTGAAAAAGAATAACAAATTGGGAGGAATTTTATTACATGATTTCAAGCCTTATCATAAAGTTTGATATAGTTTGATTACAGTTTGATAATGATGAAAGAACAGACAAATAGATCAATAGAAAAATGCAGGGATTCCATAAATCAACCCATACATATATGGTCAATTGACTTCAACTTTTGTTAAAAGGGAAAGTCTGACACACGGTGCTGAATCAGCTAGGTATCTGTATGAAAAAGAAAGTCAACCTCAATATCTACCTCACTCCTTACACAACAATTAACTCAAGAAAGATAGATTACAGGCCTAAATGTGAACAGTAGAACCATATAGTGTTAGAAGAAAACATAAAAGAATATCTTTATAATTTTTATGTAGGCAAAAATCTTAGGATGGTTGTAAAAAGCATTAACCAATAAAGAATAAACTGATATATTAGAATTAGACAGGGGTAGATTGTATTTTCCAAAAATGGCTAGAGCAATATATCCAGTCGCACACGGTCTTCTAAAACATTGCCACTTCCCACTAAGAAGTACAGTCAGTTAACCCTTCCCTGGAAATAGGGTAAATTATAATTGTAATTGTAATTGCTCCAATTCTTAGAGTAAAGCAGAAGTGATGCTATGTGACTTCTGAAGTTAAGTCAGAAAAAAATAAACAGCTTCCATTTGACTCTCTTTCCTGAGATGCTCTCACCTTTGGAACCAAGCAACATGAAGAGGTCATGGTATGCATTCCTGCCAACAGCTCCATCTAAGGTCTAAGCTGACAGTATCAAGGGCCAGACATATGAGTGATCAAGGCTTCAGATTATTTCAGCCCCCAGCTATTAAGTCACCCCAGCGGACACCAAGCGGTGTCCAGAGACTAGAGACAAGCTATTCCTACTGAGTCCTACCAACATTATAGATTTGTGAGCAAAATAAATGTCATTATTTTAAGTAAAGAAATTGGGGGATAGTTTTTTGGGTAGTCAGAGTACCTGGAGCATTAACAAAATAAAAATAATTCTGGATGTTAAAAGACACCATTAAGAAAATGTATAGGCTATCCACAGACTGGGAAAAAATATTTACAATACACAACAAGGACGCGTATCCAGCATCTATAAAGAATACCTACAAATTAAACATTTAAAATTAGCAGCCTTATTTTTTTTAATACCCAAAAAACAACTCTCAAAATAAGATATGGTCAATTAAACACAAAAGGTACTCAACATCATCTTTAAGTGCAAATTAAAACCGCAATTTCACACCCACAACAATGATTAAAATAAAAAGCACTGGTAATGCCAAATGTTGGAGACAATGCGAAGCCAATAAAATGTTCACATATTGCTAGGTGCAAGTATAAAATGGTATAATCACTTTGGAGAACTGGCTATTTCTTACAAAGTTAAGTATACATCTGCCCTATGACCCAGCAATTTCACTACTAGGTATTTACACATGCTTCCCCAAAAAGACTTGTACAAGAATGTTAATTGCAACTTTATTCATAATAGTAAAAAACAGGGAACAACCCAAATATTCATCTATAGGAAGATAGAAAAACAAGTTGTGGCACATCCATGCAATGGGGTATAACTTAACAGTTATAAAGAATGAACTATTGATACCTGCAACCACATGGATGAATCTTGAATATATTCTTTTAAGTAAAAGAAGCCAAACACAAAGGATTTGTATTATATAATTCCATTTAGATGAAGTTAAAACTGATCTAAGACGACAAATTAGAAAGTGGTTGCCTCTGGAGGATCAGGGAATTGACACTAGGAGAAGGACAAGAGAAACCTCTGGGATATTCTATCTTTTTTGATTACACAAGCATATACAATGGTGAATATTCATTGAACTGAACACTGTACGCTGTGCATTTTATTGACTATATAAATTATATTCAATTAAAAATTACACAGAGATGTTTCTTTCAACTCTGTAACACATTGGTTCTAACAAAGAAGACTAAGACATTGCTTTGTCCCACCCACCCCCCAACCCACTCTCCCATAGTGAGCAGTATATTGGCACACAGCAGCACTGAGCAGGACACTGGGGAAAGCAGCAAGACAGACAACAAATATCCAGGGTCCATCAGCAAGTACAAGTGTGTTTATTCACTGCCTCAGAGCATCCCAGGAGTACTAGTGTAAGTAGGAAATTCTGCCAGGGGGCCCAAGGTCATGCGTTTTGCAGGTAGGAGTAACGAGCCAAACAAATGTGTGACTTCATTCATACCTGCAGGTTGGTGTATCAAGTTGCATCAGAGAACTGAAAAGCTTTAAAATTTCACTCCAGTGAGATTGCTCATCTTACCGTATTTCCCAAGCCACCACCTTCCCACACCTCACCAACTCCCTCTTCTACCCACTGATGAGTTCTTAAATTCATACCACATACACACATACTATTATTTTCTAAATGTATTTTCCAAAATGTATGCAGACACTAATTATTCAAATACAGATTAAATTACAGGCATTACTGAGTCCACTAAATCTTCTCCAACAGTAAATGTTAAAAGTAGAACTTCTATTCAGGCTGTCAATTATTTTTAATAAATAATTTTAAGGGGGTTCTTATACTTGAGTAAATACTTAGAGTCAGACAGACCTGGATTCAAATTCTGGCTTTGCAACTTCCTAGCTATTTGACTTTGGGAAAATTACTTTGTCTCTATGACCTTCAGTTTCTCATTTGAAGAGGTAGAGATAATGATAGTTTCTACCTCATAGGGTCATTGGGGGGATTAAATGATGATATCAAAACTTTAACATACTGCATAACACATATGTGTTCTGTAAATATTAGCATTTCTCAGCAGAAACTGTAAGGTATACCAAAAATGTCTAGGACTTGGGAGTCAAAAGACCTACTTCTATTCCTAAGTCCCCCCTTCTCTGATTTGAGCATGTTCTTTAACTCTCTGGACTTCTATTTCCTTACATGTAAAATGAGAAAGTTGAATCTAGTATTGGTGACTTCTCACCACCAGCTGAACATCTTCTCCTCCAGCCTGGCAGATGTCCAAGAATGGAATGGTTTATCATACCATCAACACAATCCAAATGCAACCCAAATTGTAGCAAAATGCCAAAGAACAGTAGGGCTGGGATGAGCATAGCTGCCACTCTTGCCAGTGGAGAGGTAGAGAGATGATCCAGAAAAACATCTGGTAAGCAGAAAACTTGGAGCGTCGAGCTAAGAATGGTCTCTTCTCTGAGGACTAGCAAATGAGTTAAAAGCTCCTTTTTGTAAATCCAAGCAAAGAGGACCTTTGGAATGGGAAAGGAATCAGTGGGTCTACCTCTTTCCATTCCCATTACTGCCACCTAAGTCAGACCTTCAGTCTCTTATCTTGAGACTGCGGAGAAAGCTTCCTTACCTGTCACTGTGCCTCACGCAATCCTTCCGCCCTCCTATCCTAAATAGCACAACAGCTACCCTCCCAATGTATAGCATTGTCATGCTCTCTCCTGCTCAAAGTCCTTCAGTGGTGTCCATCAATATTGGACTTAGGATCTTCCTTCTATCAAGAATGCTTTCTGGGGCACCTGGGTGGCTCAGTCATTAAGCGTCTGCCTTCGACTCAGGTCATGATCCCAGGGTCCTGGGATTGAGCCCCACATTGGGCTCCCTGCTCCGCGAGAAGCCTGCTTCTCCCTCTCCCACTCCCCCTGCTTGTGTTCCTTCTCTCGCTGTTTCTCTCTCTGTCAAATAAATTTTAAAAATCTTAAAAAAAAAAAAAAGAATGCTTTCTAAATTCTACTGATCCTTGAAGGCCCAGCTCAATTCTTACTGCTTCCAGGGAGCTTCTCCTCATGAGTTCTTACATGGAATAGAGAATCCTCACTCACCTGAAAATCCCAAAGAAGAATAACTAAAGCACATGCTCATAAATCTTTATTGGTTCCCCATTTTCTATTGAATTAAAAAAAGAAATACCTCAGACTTGCACTCAGTCTACAACATGATCGCCATCCAGATTTCCATGCCACTATTCTATCACCGTGGCCAGTCAATCCTGAGAATTTCCTGAACATTATGTTCTCTCCACCTGGTATTCCTGCCCTCTGATTGTCAACACGTGACTCATCCTTTGAGAGTTATTTCAAATGCTGCTTTCTTTTTCTTTCTTACTCACTGCTTAATTCTGCTGCTTTCCCTAATTTTATCCTCCTTCCAAGCCCCTTATCACTTTGTTTTTTAACCTGGGATTCTTAAAATCTTCGTGGCATTTCAGTTAAAGGTGCACTTGGAGATTATAAGGCCATCGAGCACAGAGACTGACCTCTTTATGCATTGTGATCCCTGGATCCGCACTGTCCATGCATGTTACAGGGCTTAAGAAGGGACACTGGAAGGTCCATACCTTGTGACTGAACAAGACATGCCAGCATTGAGTGGGAAGTCAGACAAAATGGCACCTAGAGTCCCTTCCAGTTCTAATCTTCCAGGAGCTTGAGAAGGCTCTAAAAAACAAAAATCCTGAACTCTGTTTTTTTCTGAATTCCTTTGGCTACTAGTCACCCAATTCAGCACATTATTGATTGGTGGTGTTGTTTATATTTAATTTTTTGCAAAGATGATACATTCACAGAGTTCAAAAGACTTTTGTAATTAAAAGGTACAAATGGCAACATCTCACCCCCTACTCCTAACAGGTGACAGCTCAATTAACCACTTTTATTAGGTTTTTGTATCCTTCCAGATTTTCTCTTATGCAAATACAAATGTATGTTCTTCTATTTCATCATGCAGACAGGAGCTTGCAGTCAGTCAGTTGCTTTTACAATTAATTTGGGGGTTAAATTTGCCTTGCCAGCTGCAGTGAAATTGCTGTGAGGTGTGAACCTCAAAGCTCCTTCATGCCCTACTACACCTAGCTCAAGGCTGGGCACACACAAATGATTAAATAAGTACTTTTTGGTCCACTGCCCTTCCACAACTTTCTCTGCCCTGCCTGGAGTTGAGAGCACGTGCCCCACTTAATGGCTCCAACGTGTGAAGAGAGGCCCTGCGCTCTCACTTCCTCTGACACATTTTTAGAGAATGATCTGATTCCCAGAGGTCAGTCCAAGTTTCAATCTGTGGTACACCAAGCCTCTTGCCACCTTTCAATTTGGTGGAAGAGAAAGCATGATAGACTGAGAGTCAGGAGACCTGGAGTCAGCAGCAGCTGTGTCCCCAAGTAGCTGTGCAACTCTGGTCAAGTCATCTGCCCTCTCCAGTCCTCATTCTTCAAAGGACCTTCCTCCCAGCATCAGCACACCCCTCCATCAGGGTCTTCCAGACTCAGCTCTGTAGACATCATGTACTATGGACATGAGGATGTGTTTGCACCAAGAGTCCATGGGAGGCACCAGGGGCACTTCCTTGGACTTGTGTCTGTTCCCCTGCTGATCCTGGCCATGATGACACAGCCCTTGCTGCAGTCACAAGACAGAGTGTGAACAACTCAGGGCAACAGTTCCCTCCCCAGCACCACAGACAACTGTCCACACAAGACAAAACTGAAGTTTTCCTGGTAAATCAAGACAGGTGTGACTAAGGGCTCCACATCAGTCCAGATATAAACCCCAAGGAACCTAACGGCATGTCGGGGAAGGCAAGACCACCCATCCATGCAGCCTTCAAGACCAGCACCCTTGTCACCCGCACCCTCTGAGCAGGTGGCACCAGAATGGGGAACTGTGTGGTTCCTGAGAGCCTCTGCTGGGGAATTCCTCTCAATTCCTCTCTGCTCCACTGCCCTCCCCACCTGCCTTCATCTGTCTGTAGGGACAGGAAAGAGCTGATCTGGAAGGGACCTCCAAGGCCATCTGGCCCCCCCTCTCAGTATACAGATTCAGAAACTGAGTCCAGAGAGAGGAAGTCACTCACCCAGGGCACACAGCTGCCTGAGGGGCACAGTCTTCAATGACAAACCACCCAGCAAGTGCCAGAAAAGCCAGCCAGAACTCTCTCCTGCCTTCCGGGGGCCTCATCCGCACATCCACAGTGAGGCAGGTGCCATAGCAAGGCTGTCCTCGGCAGCAACAGGGTGGGAAAATGCTTCATAGGATGCAGCCAGGCAGACACTTCTCATGGTTTCCTGTTCTGGCAGGAACCCTGGTTGGTTGATTTGGTTCTCTACACCAGTGACAAAGGCTGGCTGGCTGCCTGCCTCCCTCTGGGGGTGTAATTTGGTTAAAATTTATCATGACAGTTGCAAACAGGACAGCCAGGGAGGAGAGCAAGGTAACAGGTTTGTCTTTAGCTGACCTGCCTTTAGGCTAAAATTGGGGCCTGAACTCAGACTGATAAAGCTATCACTAGGAGCCCTGCTCCTTATAGGGCTAGTGATCGTAGGGCTTATAGAATTTTCTCCATCTATTGAGTTATCCTCATTTCCCTCTGCCTGTCTAAAATCCTCTCTCTTTGAAAAGCAGCCCAGCCTCTCTTCCACAGAGCCTTCCCTGACTACAAACCCCCTCCCCCAGCCCCACAAGGTCTCTATCCTCTGAACCAGGCACCCATAATGTATCCTGGACCACTCCTTAGACTGTGTGGATACGCACAATCATATGACCAAAGGCTGGGAGTCTTCATGAAGAGGCTGGTGTTCTATTTCTTTAGTGTCCTCCACAGCCCCTAGCCCAGCAGAACATACAAAAGGTACACAATAGCAACTTGCTGGTCAACCCATTCCAGTTCTTCCTATTGAAGGAAAGTGAAATCAACCCATGTGCCACACCCAGCAGCCCAGCTGGTTCCACAGGGACAGAAGAGCATGGTGGCAAGTAATCTCCCAAGAAACAAGGTCCTGGGGTCAGCCTTAGAGCCCATTTTGGTGGGCTTCACATGGCCTCAGGGACCAGACTCAGGGTAGCAGGACCTGTGAGTCCCACCTTCCCCCTCCGTCCAGTCATCACAAGACACACACACACACACACACACAATGTCCTTGCGTTTTCTCTACTCTGTTACCCCTGAAGTCGCTCTTCACCCAAGTCCTCCTCGATGGATAAATTAGGACAGGTGTGATTTATCCTAGGGCCCATATGGACTTGAGTAAAAGCCATGCCCCAGTCTGCATGCATTACCCGGCACCAAACTCTCCCCCCAGGACTTCCTCCAGCTCTAGGAAAAAGCCAGGTGAGAGCAGCTCTCTACACCCATTCTGAGAGGGGATCAGAGCAAGCAAAACGTGAAATGGAGAAATTGCAGCAGCAAAAGCAAACACCACCGCATTGCTGGACCTCACAGAGGCCCCCGTCAACATTTAGAAAGACCCTACCATTTCCAGACCATTCGGGTCAATAATAATCTGGGGACTACCTTAATGCTTGATTTTCCTTTCCCAGTGATTTGTGGCTTGTGGAGCTCAAAATCCTTGAGTCCAAAACAGTGTTTGTGCTCATTAGGCCAAGCTGCAAGGTCAGGCAGCATCAGCTCTCTCCAGCCTGGCCCTGCCTGGCCCCGCCTGGCCCCGCCTGGTCCCAGCCTATGGCGGAGAAAGCCTCCTGACGAAAGGTAAGGGTCTCACAGTGACATTAATTCAGCTACATTCCACACGTGTAATATTCCTGAGTAGTAGGTAAGCCTGTAAATCCATTATTTATGATGTGAAATTGCACGCACGGTGCAATGCAGATGTGTTAGCATCACCGTGAGAAACTTCTCAATGTCCTTGCCTTGAAGGGTACAAATGTTACAACTCTGGCAATGCGTCACCAAGCATTTCTTACATAGCTACTTCCATATGTGGTTCGAAGTGGTTGGTTATATTTAAAGATAGAATTTCCCCTACCTGATTACACTGAACAAATTAAAAATGGCTCCATCATTTGCATCCAAGTTCTGGGTTTCTTACCATCGCCCTCGCTTCCCTATTGCAGCACTGAAATCAGACCTTAACTGTGTTTGTGAAACAAAAACACAGGAGCCCATTTCCACTGCAGAACAGGAAGTCATCAGCAGACACCTGCATTTCTCTCTTTGTTGGCTGGGGGTGGGGTGAGGACGGAGGTCGAAGAGGAATGTTTCCATGCCCACATCTCGGCTTCAAGTCAGAGATTGGGAGTTCCAACCTCTGTGTGTCCGGGGCACCTGCTCACCTTTTCTGGGCTGTGACATCCTGCTCCTGCAAACAGCCTACCACCAGCATGTTTCAGCACTGGCAGAAGTGAAGAACTAATCAAAGGGACTGCCGCAAATACACCGGATTATCACAAGCTTGCTTGCCTGGCTGAATTGTGCTAATCTAGAAACAGAAGTCACCACCTTCAGGTGCCATGTTCCATGGAGCTGAAGTTCTAAATTCGAACGTATTTCAGGTGGTTGTGAAGATTCTTCTGTCAAGGCAGAAGAATAGGACATATTGTAGCAACGTATTAGCTTTGTGTATAACTTCAAAAAATTTAGACATAGGACAGGGTTGGCTTCCATTTCTACTCTTACCCTACTCTTCTCCTGGCAGTAGGCTGGCTTGTTACTTTCCAACACTCACCCTCTGCTTCAGCCAGACCACAATCCCACTGACTCAATGGCTCATCCTTAAACTACACCAGCCCCTCCTCCAGCCTTGTTCTTCTCTTCTTGTTCTGGAGAGAGAAGCTGGAGGACTGCTCCCCCACCCCATCCCATCCTGGAGGCCCCCCCTCCAGGCCTCATACAGCCCACCTCCTCTTTGAAGCCTCTTTGAAGCCTCTCCCAAACCTTTGGCCCCTCACAAACCTACCTTCTCTGCACTCCTGTAATGTTTCCAGCTACGGCACAGCCTTGCCCATGGAAAGACTGCTTCAATCACCTGGTGACTCGTCTCTTCACCCTTGGAGACCCCTGGGAGTCCCCCTCTCTTATATGTCTGTGCATTCCAAATAATGCCTAATGGTCTTGAGTTGAAAGCTGAAAGGCAATAACTACCACTTTTTTGGAGGAAAAGTGGTCAGTTGCAATCAAAATTTTAAATGCACTTGGCCCCAACCTAGTATCCCACTTCCAGTCATCTAGCACATAGATATACTTGCTCACTTACACAAAGACACATATTTAAATGAGTTCATACATGGAGAGAGCTTAGACTAAAATCCACAGTGAGTATGCTATTCAGAATTACTGATAGCTATTGGTGCTGCTATTGTTGGGAGGGTCCCTGCAATATTGTTTATAATAGCAAAAACCTGGAAAGAGTGCAAATGGCCACAAATAGAATTATTAAATAAATGATGGTACAATTCTTTACAGATTTTAAAAAGACTGTGGATGTATATGTACTGACATAGTAAAATATCCACACTTTTACTGTTTACCAAAAAAAAAACAAATTGTGGAACTTCTTAAGTTCTTAACTTACTTAAGAAAATTTTAGTTTCTTAAGTAAGAACTAAATTTATACTTGTGTGTGCTAGATAGTAAACACATTCATGGAGGCAGCATAGAGTCATCGCTAAGAGCACAGCTGCGAAGTCAGACTAACTGCATATCAATTTGGCTTCATCTCCCATTACCTATGTGACCCCAAGGAAATTACTTGACTTCTCAGTGCCTCAGTGTCCTCATCTGTCAAATGGAGAGAGTAATAACACCCGTCTCATAGGACAAATGTATGGACTAAATGATTTAATGAGTTCAGACATGTAAAGCACTTAGAAAAGTGGCTGGCACACAGAAAGCCCCCAATTGAAGTTAGTTGTCAACAGTATTACCCTCTGCAAAGAAAGAAGACAAGAGATAAACACCAAACTGTTAACCCTGGCTTCCTCCGGAGAAAGAAACTGGAGGAGAGGAAAGTTTCTTGTTCTTCACCACAAGCAGGTCTAACTTATGTAATATAAAGACGTCACCGACTTGTCAACAGGTTGCAGGTTTGGCTCATCAAGACAACTGCTACCTGAGGTGGTGCAAGGTGTCGGAACCCAGGGCCACAAGTTGCTGCTTCCCCGTTTCTAAATCCTCATTCTGACTCCAACCCACAGCCAGAAAATCAAAAATAAAAGATGTTATTACCAGCTGCTGCCCCCTACACACACACACTGCAACCCCACAATGTGCTAAAAAATTAAGAACATCTGTTTGGGGGGGAAAAACCAATTACTATTTTAAACGGGAAGAAAGGGAACAGGAAGTAAATTGGTGACCAATGTATTTTTATTCATACATCTTGACTGCCAAGGTAGGACCTAGTACTACTTTAGTAGTCATCTTCTTGTGGTAGAAGACGGGTCTAAGTACAACTTATTACTGCTCCCTCCACCGTGCAGTACTCTGCTCTTCCTTTACACCTTCCCAGCCAACCCCAGTCTATGGCATTCTCTATCTCCCCCTCTTAGAGGAGTGCTTCAGCCTCCTGCCCCTAGGACATTCTCATCCTGGTGGCACACATTGTGATTTAATATATGCACCACGCACAGCCCAAGAACATTGAGAACAGGAGTCTCCACCTTGGATTTCCTTTGTCCCCACCACTTCTTGGCACAACTCATCCCACTGGCCACACCACAAAATCCAAACTCCTTAGCCCGACCCCAAGGCCTCTCCCTCCTGGCCCCACACTCCTCTTCCAGCCCCATCTCCTACCACTCTTCTGCATGCCCCCCCTCTTTCTGGGGATGCAGTCAAACTGGCCAAGTCCCTGTCCTTCAGTTCTACCTTTTGCTTTTCACTTCTTTTTTTTTAAGATTTACTTATTTATTTATTTGAGAGAGAGACAGAGAGAGGGAGAGAGAGAACCTCAAGCAGACACCACACTCAGCGTGGAGCCTGACCCGGGGCTGGGTCTCATGACCTTAAGATCACGACCTGAACTGAAACCAAGAGTCAGATGCTTAACAGACTGTGCCCTCCAGGTGCCCCTGCTTTCCACTTCTTTCTTCTGAGGTCACTATTCCACTTATATTCAGCATCTTTGTGCTGTCAGCATCTCCTTCCTTGCTCTCCACATACCCACATCTCACCATCCCTTCAGGCCACTTCCACCACATCCTGGTCCCTGACCAGTGCATAATGATCTCTTTCCACTCTGCACCCCTCATCTGTGCATGACAAACAACCCAACACACATGGTCTACCCTCTGAATGAGTAGAGCTTGTCTCCTTGACCAGATGGCAAATTCCCAGAAGGCAGGACACATGTCACGGTTCTTTTCCTTTGTTATATTGGGCATGGGAAGAATGGGGGTGAGAGAAGGTTGGGAATTGGGAGAAGGGGAGGTGGGAATCTTCCCCAAAAAGCTGAAGTAAAGTTTCATTTAGTAGCGAAATCTCTATTGACAGCTTGCTAACTTCTCATGGCAAACTTTTCTTATTTGACTTTGTGTTCGTTTTTCTAGCTAAAAAAGGAAAAAAATTAAAAGATTGTTAAAAATTAAATCCAAAACTTTCAGCTCTGATAAGATGAGTTTTCTCAAATGCCAATAATTCCACATGGCTTGTCTAAAATTAGAGAGAGAGAAGTGACCAGGATTTTTAATAGATTGGCTTTCATAGTAGATGCAAGATAGTCAAAGTCTATTTAAATGACTTTCTCAGGGAACTGGAGCAGCCGGCAAGGCATCAGACGCCAGAAGTCCATTTAAATATTATACTAAGGGAAGAGAATTCATTTGGTCAAGATGCTAAAATGAACAGGCAGGGACAAAAATGCCCTGGAGAAGTGCTGGGTGTTTCATCTTGAATCCATTTGTAAAATAAACACATTTATTTACCAAGTTCCGTCCTTCGACTATTTTCTGGAATCATCAGTACTTGCACAAATCTAGGCTGGGATGGCCAACTTGGAATTAAAAAATGACCAAAACTACGAAATTAATTTGACACTCCTCAATTTCCTTGTTTAGAAACACAAAGCAAATCCTAATCAATTGGAAGTTTATACAGTACTCAGTCTACAACTTGGAAATTGTCACAGTGCACTGGCAAATAGCAGCCCTTAGCGCCTCCAGCCCCAGTGTGCTTGCGGGGATGGTCCAGGCAGCAGCTGTTTACGAGCCTAGAATGCAAACATACTAACTCCTTTCTTCTGCAGGAAGAACTTGCCTTCCCACTGACACCTACTGCTGTCTTACAGATGGGCCTAACTCCGAGATCTCAAACCTTCTATGGGAAATACACACACACACACACAGACACACACACCTGCTCAGGCCCCACTCTCCCCAGACACTTTCTAAATTGCTTTTCCAGTAGGATCCCAGGAATAGGTTCCATTTCACTAGCCCCTGCACATGGGCAGTATATGACTGGTTTGACAATCTATCGCCTCTCTGGTCCTGCAGGGGTCCTCAGGGTAACTCTGCCCCCCACCTGGTTAATGACCCCTTGTGGACTTTGGACTGGGTGTTTGGTATCCTGAGTTTCCTGTAGCCAGCAGGGGCAGGAAGACCACACAGTACCAGACATAACATCCCACAAGATGAGGTGTGGCACAACAGACCTACTGTGTTGTCAACTAGGGCTGGCTGGTGAGGATGTCATTTAATGGCCCGGCAACTCACCGGCCAGTTTCATTACTGAACGCCTTCCTCCTCACCTCTGAGTAACAGAACTCCTACAGGCAGGCCTGGCTCTTCCCCGTAGCTCACAAAGGTTACGGAAGCCCCTTTTTCCCTTGCAAACTCTTTCAGCAACAGCCTACCCTGCTCTCCCCATATTGTCAACAGTTCATAGCTGAAGCCTCAGTGGAATATCCCATCCAATTTCCCATAAAATGGGACATGAAAATAAACACACATATTGTATGTTGGTTTACATTTCCTGCACAGACCCAGCAGGGGCAACAGGAAAGACATTAAGGAAACTATTTCTAAAGCAATGGGCTACATTTTAGCAAGAATACTCTCACTGACCCTAAAAAGAAAGCCATTCAGAAGGCTAAAATCCCATATAATTCTTTGAAAACATTCTTGAACGTTCCCATTTTAATTTCCAAAATCAATACGGCTTGCTCGTGCCCCATATTCGATGACAACCATTCATATTGATGGGGAGGGAGGTATGAACATTTTTCTATTGAATGGAAAATTTGGTTATTTTTAAGGACATTATTCCAAGAGAGAAAAAGGTCTTAAGTCCACTGCACCTGACAGAGTATTGTTTTGTTCCTAGAAGGCTGGTTTCTCTTGACATCTCTGCCCTCATTAAAAAAGCATATCACGGTTGTCGCCTTTATGTTTTCAGTCATGCAGTTTCAAGACCCAAAACAGAATGTTACCATTTATTTTTCGTCTGGAGAAAGGAACACTGCTTGCATGCATGCTCAACACCAAAATTCAAGAGAACATTCCCGTCACACCGCTCCAGTTCAAAGCACCTAGCAAGTCCAACTTAGTGAGGTGTCTGAACCAGAGAACGGTAAAGGCTATTTTATATCTTTGAAGTAGATTCACTAACTGATAACAATTACTTGCCATTAGCACATTAAAATTGTATGTAAGTGGTACTACTGAAGTACTAGAAAACAGTTTGTTCGCAGATAAATGGTCCCTCCTGCAGTCTTGTTCACACTGTCAATCTGCTTTCCTCATGGATTGTGCAAACATCAGCACCAGGTGCCATGCCAGGAAAGCACACACATAGTCCAATGCCACTTTGGGACACAATGCATCTTCCATTGATATGGAGCCATTTTACCATATCTAAGAACCTGAAAAGGAACAACAACAATAAAAAGGAGGCAATGTACATAGTATCATTGCCTCTCTCAGCAATGGCCTTCCTTTGGTGGGGACAAAATGCTAGTCCCGCACTTCAGCCATCAGGAGAAACCTGATAGCATCTTCCACTAATCTTCCCTCCACATCCTGCTCCACGCTAGCTGCCTTATCACCTGAATTCTTCCCTGAGAACCCTGTGAGGAGAGAAGGGTAAAGAAGCGTGGAGTGTCCGGGTCTGGTGCTCTTTCTGTTTTCATCTATTCATACTTCTCTCTCTTAGCACTCCCATGCCACTGAGCCTGGGACCATTACCTTAGTGGGCTGGCCAAGGTGGGCATCTTAGGTCAATTCCACTCTAGCCTTACAGAGAAATTTCCTCTTCGCTGGCTCTTCCTTGAGGACCCATGCTTTTTCTCATCTCAAAAGGCAAAATTGAAAGATCAAGCTCAGAGCATGGGGCTACAGGGCCAAGGACATTACTAGCCTACTTTTGGGCCAGGCCTTCAGCCAGAAGGGCTAACAAAGCCCATGTGGCCCATGCTTGGTGCAGCAGATTTCAGCAAGAACGGGAGTTTCACATCAGGGCCTGGGGCCAAAGCCCTGTGGAAATCAACTGAATGCCTTTGCCAAGAGTGCCCACTCTGCATATTTCCCTTAAGCCTGATCTAAGGTTTCATGTGTAAGATCCTGGTTAAATGGCTTTTCAACTCATCACAACTAATTTAATAGGAAGAAAGCTAGTAAGTGGAAATTTGGAATTTAAGAAGCTGAGATAATCCACATACGAACGACGTCTTCAAATGACTATGGATTGACTATATGCACATCCAGACATTATCATAAACCACAAAGAGTTAAAGTTGACTGAAGTCTTGCCCCTTCTTACACTTGCATATAATACGACTACTAATATCTAGCACCATAATATTGGGGGTGACTGAATTTGACATTATACATACAATAAGATCCATACTCTAAAGATATTAAAATTCACAGTCAGACAAATAAATCTTTCTCAGCTCTGATAAGGAACTCAGTAGGGTGATTGGTTCAAGGGTCATGTGATTTCCCACCCTTCACTCAGAGAAGAGTGCATACTTCTGGGGACCCCAAGATGGAGGTTGATATAAAGTCCCAAGCAGAAGTTTGAAGTTTCCTGATTTTATTAAAATTAATGTAAATTTTATAATTTATTTAAAATTAATGTAAACTTCAACTCCATAATGTAATAATAATCTTTCTACTAATTAACTTTTCCTCAAAAAAATTTTTTTTTTTTTTTTTTATGGGAGAAGAAGCCAATGCAATAGCTAGTCCTTACTGGAAAGAAGAAACTTTACAGCACATTTTGAGTAAGTTAGTGCAAAGGCTCAGTGGGCCAGCTGGTGGGCAACCAGCTTCCCATGGGTTCTAAAACTAGGGTATCACTGGGTCTCAACTTTGTGTATCCAGAATCAGATGATGGCAATATTGTCCTCTTCAAAGATGCAGCCCACTATTTTCTTGTTGGTGACAGATGGGACTAAATAAGGGTCTTCCTTGATGCCTGAAGCTGCCTTTGTGGGCTAGCATATTGTATGGGTCCAGTCCCTTCTGTGCAGCCGTCATGACCTCCCTCTCCAGCCCAGGCACCTGCTCATCATCAGTAGGACACCACCTCCCAATGCCATGGAGCACACCATGGTGACTCCACTGGGACCACAGGCCCTGAGGGCCTGCGATGCCTGTACTCCAAATCCACGAAGTAACCTTGAAGCCATCATGCCCACTACAAACAGCAACACTTCCTCAAAAATTCTAAAGTAAAATAAATGTTCCAAGAAAATCACCATGCTGATCCTACAGCCCCAAGGTTTATCCAGCATACCACCACCTCACCCCACATACCCTGGTTTGAGAAGAAAAGCAACAGGGGAACCAAAGTAGAATTCTGAATCTTGGAAAGAGAAGTGAAAATAATGCTTACCAAAGCAGGGGAAGAACAAAGGATACTGATTATATTTTTTCCACAACCATTTTCCATAGCCACAGATAGAAAATGATTAAAATATTATGCTGGCTTGTCGTGAGGTTTCACACTGAAGTGTGTTCATTTGGCACACAGAAAGTTTTCTCCTTGGGGACCATCAGAACTTGGCTTAGGAACATGCTCTGAGAACACCTTGAGAACCTCATACATAAAAGCCAAGCTCCTTGATCCCTTAATACACTTAAATTCTGATAAAGTCACTGAAGGTGTCAGAGCAAGACGCAAAGTCCTCAAGAGACTATGGTCAACTTAGCATTTCCAGTTCACGTGGAGATGAAGAAAAGTAAAAAAGGCACTCATTATGAAAAGCAGAAACCCAAAATGAAGTATATTATGGGTTGGTCTCAGCTGAGTTCCCCTGAATTTATTACCTTAGAAAGTTTAACACAGATCTAAGACTTCCAACCAAGACGGTAGCTAGTGGAAAGTAGCATCTGGGAGCAATCACCAGGGTCCTGGTAGCCTTTTCACTGGGTACAAATTGTGCAAACCTCCCAACATGAATGAAGGAGGAATAATCATTTTGGGAAACAGATTAAGGAAATCATATATATAAAGACAAGACCATTTAAAATTTTAATATTATTCTTAGATAATTTGACATGTGATGGGATGAGACCAGGAGGAAAAGATTGAGAGATATGGGAGAAAGACAAAGTAGGAAATTGGCAGGGAGAAGGAGCGGGGAGATGCAAAACCCAGAAGACAGAGAATAGGAAGCGCAGGAAGAGTCCAGGTGATGGGAACAGAGAAGAGCAGCCACCAAAATCCTTTCCTCAGGAGGCATACTTGTGCCATGTGGAGGAATATCTTTAATTTGTTTTGTCTTTTTCTTACTGTTTCAGAACATCTGTGGTTTGGACAGATAAGCTTCTCATTTGAAAAGAGAAAAATTTAGTTATGACTTTAAGAGTTAACCAATTTTGGGGAAAAAAAATAGCATCAATTTGAAGCTTCAGAAGATGGACCTTAAATTTGATTGGTAGTTCAATCCACCTCCATGAAACAAAACTATAATTATTGTATTTCCATGATCACATCTTCTGCCATTATTTGATTTGGGGGAAAAGCCTACAAGGCATGATTATACTAGGGAAAGTTATGGTCAATGGATTTACGGATTAGAATTAGAAGCACACTGTTTTCTCTATTTCACCCCCAAGTCAGACATCAAAGTAACCTCTCTCTCTCTCTTGCTTGCTTGCTCTCTCTCTCACACACACATGTATACACACACTTGGATCCATATACACTCCACCTCACCCTCTCTCCCTCCATGTATTCATGTTGACAAAGAGTCCCAAAGTCTTTTTCACCCGTGCACCCCCATCTTTTCTTTCCTTATAATCTTAGAGCCATGTGGGTGATATATCAATTCAGTTCTCACTTGTCAGGCCAAGAATGGAGACAATACATAGGTTTAATTTAAAGAGTTTCTGAGTTGTCAGAATTTCAGGACTCAAACAAAAACTAAATTTGACTTAGAGGGTGTTTTCCCTCCAACTCCCCAGTGAAGGTACAATGAAATGGCCAACAGGTAGGTACACTATGGAGAACAGGTGCAAAGAGCTGGAAAATCCTCTATTCTTGAATAACTGAAGGCAGACTAGAGATCCTTCTGTTCTATGAACTCCCTACAGTTAGAGAGTAGACTCCCCAAAAAGGTCTGGGCACTGGTCAGAGAATTCCAAATTACAAGGGGAGAAATTCCTTGAAAGAAGAGCTCAATGAGAGATCTCAATCTGTGTAAGTTGTAAAGATACCAAAAACATGAAAATCTGCCTGCAGGTCCTGCACTCATTTACTTGAGCCCACTACATGCATGCACTTGGACACAGAAAATAAAAATGGCCCTGCACTGCCTTGAAAAACTTTCCTTAATCTTGATGTTACTTTAAAGCCATCATAAATCACACAACCTGCCAATCTTGCTATGTTTTATCAACTGTGGGGAGAGGTAGAGCATTTCTGGCCCAACGATCTCCCAATAACAAATGCCAGTTCTACTGCTGTGGTATTTCCTCCATACCGCCCGACCTCTTAAACAAGGCTCTTACAAATATATTAACTGTCATATTCTCAATTTCTTTTTTACAATGGGAAGCGATAACCTCTTATGGCCAGCTTGATGGAGCCCAGGGCAGCAGCTGTCTAGGGACTGAAAAACATCCAATTGTGGTGGGCAAGGCTTTCCTACCCTCCAATTACATCTCTAACATTCCTATGGGTTCCCTGTTCCCTATGAGACCCCCTAAGGTCACACCCAAGGGCTCACCAGGTTCCTGCTCAATCCTGCCTCCGCAACTCGCTGCCATCCAAATGGGTGCCAAAACCAAGCCCCACCGGTGAGGGGGCACGGGAAGGCGGGGGGGAGGACACACGATGCCTGGCCTTTGAGATCAATCAAAAAGGCTGAACCCAGGCAAGCCCAGGGTCTGGCTTGCCTTCAGGAAATTCCGGGCTGTCTGCAGCAGCTGTGGTTCGAGTAGTACAACAAATTCACTTACTGAATGACAACAGCTTTATTGGCAAGCCAATTCAATTAAAGCCCCTGCATCCAACAAAGTCTCCGGCAGCCCTCTCTGCATAAAGAACATGGAATCATGCCTACATTTCCCTGAGTGCCCTCAGCCCTAGCTGTCCCTCTACATGAGAGGGAGAGGGATGAATGAATTAGACGCGGATGATGGTAATTAATGGCTGGCTGTCAGAGAGTCATTTTGGAGGCTCAGCCGTTGAAGGCTCTGTATTAAACACTGAATCCCAGCACAAAGTGACCGGGACAGGCTCTCTTCCTAAATGTTAGGAGTGTCACAGGCTCCTGGGGCAAGAAGGGAGGGGAAATCAGGGGAAGGCAAAAGAAGGTTTGAGGGGAAATAGAAAAACAAAACATCAGGCTGCTTTGCATTGATCAATGTTTTTTACACTATTGATATATAAATAATATGTTCATTTTTCATTTTTATAAAATACGTCCTTTAGGCTACCATTATGGCAAACTTACTTCAGAGCTCTGACATGAGCTTATTAGGTGGGGGCGGGGGTGGGGGGGGCAGGAGGGCTAACTGTAGAGCTATAAACAAAACACATTTTCTTATAAAATATACATAGCAGATCATTTTTGCCTTCAGTAACAAAAATCAAATCAGAGTTTTTTGGATCCCTGGCACAGTCTTGCCAACCAATCATTGGGCACTTGGAGAGAAGAGGGGGATGGAAGAGGAATATCAGAGGGGACACTGAAAGAAAATAGTTAACAAATAAGCTCCAACTGGCTCATTTACATGGAGATGGGCAGCTCTCACTTTGCCTGTAGCCAATGCCACCAATGGAGCCAAGAGCAGGTTAACTACCTAGCAGGAGATAACCTGGGAAGATTGGGCTTAATCATTCCTGATAGTAACAGGCTACCTTATGCATTGTTTGGGGCATAAACATAAGCCAGATACCGAGGCACCAAACTGATCCTTCTCCAACAATTAGAGTTGGGTGAAAAGCCACGCTCTTGGTTTGTTGCCTCTGTCTAAATCCTAGTCTTAGAGGTCACAGGGCCTTGAGCTGCCACCCATGAGATGTGAGAAATTCTGTGACTGTACTAGAATGAGTCTTTTGTCCCAGTCCCATGAAGAGAGGGGAGAATTCTGGGTGGGAAATTCCATATAGGGAATTTGTTTCTCTGTTCATGGCAACCCTCCAGAATGTTTGCCTAGAACCTAACTCCAAAATTCCGAGTTCAGAGCAAATGTCAACTCCCCCAGGTGGCCTTCCCAGATTCTCTCAATAAGAATAGATTGCTCCTTTTTCCACACTCCTGCAGAACCCTGCATGTCTCCCTAACATGGCGTTTAATTCATTTCTCTTGATACTGTAGTCAGCTGTCCCCTTGTCTGCCTTCCCCAGTAAACAAGGGCTTCCTGAGGGCCAGGTCTGGGCTTTGTATATAGCTGGCACTCAATAAATCTAAGTGGAATTAAACTGTATGGCCCTTCGGAAATGGATACAATTTGGTAAAGCCTCAGTCTTGGAGAATTATGTAGGGCCTTTTTGTGACCCTACAGCCATCAGGATTTTGCTGTTTCCTTCACTGCAGCCACCAAACTGGTTGCCCACTTTAATTAGAACAGAGGCCAGATGTCTGGCCAGCTCTGCTAGCACCGGAAGAGCTAGCAAGCTGGTGGAGTTTCCCAGCTGGGGGCTCGAGAGACTAGCTTCGTGTGGTTGGGTCACCTTCCCTTGCATACTTCCTTCCCTCTTGCTTGACTCCCCACCACCCCACCCCATCCTGAGGGCAGCTGTCCCTTTTATCGGCAAAAGCCCTTTCCTGACAACACATCTGTCCAGCACAATATTTCACCCCATCCAGTGATTCGGTTACCTGAGACATTTCATCCTTGATCACTGCAAGGGCATGAAACATTTGCGTCCCTAAAAAGCCAGCAGAGGCAGAATATCCCTTTTCAGAAGCCTACCATCCACTAAGTAATGAAATCTAATATTTAAAGGGCATGACACCCCGTTCATACTAGATTTCATTAATCAATGTTTTCATGGAAAGGATAAATCCTTTATGCATGCCTTTTTCCTGATTTTTCCCCCATTTAAAAAAAAAATGCAATGCTTATTTTTCTTCCCTGCTATTAGCTTGCAGAGACCCAACAACATGAACCCTAGTTTCTTGCCTCCCAAAACTTACCCTTTCATATTCACACTGAGGGAATGAAGTTCAGGAGTCAAGAAAACAGACAGAAAAAGCGTTCTAGTTAGTCTTAAACACATTTCATTAAAGAAAACTTTTGCAATGATGAAAAAACATCAAGAATGTCACTGTAACTACAAGCCTATACTTGGCATGTGAGTGACCAATACATTCAGTGCCTCGGAAGTATTAAGCAAAGGATCACAGCCTTCATTTGGATGCTCACTGAGTACCATATTATTGACATTGAACATTACAAGAATGGTATTGCTTTACAGCCACAAACCCCCACCTTTAGGTGAAGTCCAGATAAATAGGATATCACGTACTTGTATCCTTCCTGCAGGATATTAACCAAAATATGCTGATTTTTTGTCACCCTTCCACATAGGTTCTTGTGTATCTGCATATGGCTCTGAAATTGCAATGAAGACCACCACTAAAGTACTTAATCATGTTGCTAAGGACAGAAGAGTCCTAACAACACCCCAAGACCTCTGAATGAATCAGAGGTACTTTTAAGGTGTCTAAACATCTATGATTGTGCTAATACCATAATGCTGCATGTTCCCCCTCAATTTATAGAATAGTGAAGACCCAACAAATTGTTAAATGATGCCCTATTTTCCCACTGTAATTGTTAAATAATGCCCCATTTCCCCATTAGCTTCAAATGTGATTCCCACTGTTGAGTAAATATCTTAGCTCCTGAATGACACTTTAAAAAATGCAACAAATAACAAAAATACGGGAAAACAATATGCACAAAGATGCCTATCACAATATGCTTCATAACAGTGGGAAATTGGAAGCAATCAAAATGATAACAATAGGTAAATGGGTAAGTAAATTATGATACACTACAATGGACCATCATACCACCATTAGGAGGATAAAGACCATATAGCAACATGGAAAATGCAAGTGACAAATGCTAAGTGGGAAAAGGACTAGAAATTGTATTGCACTGTGGTTACAACTAGATAAAAGCATACTTACAAAAAAAGACTGGAAGGGAATAAACAAAGATAATAATTGTGTTAGGGATTATGAGTGATTATTTTCCCTTATCCTTACTTCTCAAACTACCAGTAATGTTATGTGTCCTTTATAATTTAAAAAATAAATGGAAAGCCCAGCAAATTTTTAAGAACTATTATTTTTTAAAGTAGCTATAATTTTGAAATAAAGAACAGTAATATGCAAAATATTTTAACCACATTAAACCCAAATTAAGAGGTTCCACGTGGAAATACCGACCCTGGCAGGATGAACATCACCCCATACTACTGCTCCTACCACTAGCGTACATCTCGGAGAGCTTTCCCTTCTGCAGTCTCTTTCATGAGCTCATATTAACTGTCCTCTTTCCAGATATTTTCATTCCACCTGAACAGTTTATTTCAGTATACTCACTGGATGGGAGAAAGCAGCAGGAGCTGAAACTGAGGGCTGGCATAGAAGTCCACTTACCCATAGAGGCTGGCATCCAGTTGGCTGGCTACTGGGTTGTCAGCTGCAAAGAGACTGCTCATGGGTGGACACTGGAATGGCCACATAGGAGACATAAGGGGCTGAGAATATGAGCCTCACAATTTAAAATGAACTTGAATCTCCTTGGCTCTCTTGATAAGATCCCAGGATACTGAAATGAATTACAGCTTTGGCCTTGGATTCACCATGCATGATCTTTGAAAAATTAAGAAGAATGAAAATAAAAGCATCACTGGCAGGGGACAATCTTATTTCTTTCTTCCAAATGGTACCTCTCATTGTCGAAGTGGATCATGCCCACTTCTTGATCCAAACTCATATCTTCTGGACCCCACAGAACAGAGTATACCTAAAATTTATCTCATAGGCAGCTGGTAATAATCTACAGACATTAGCTAACAATAAATAAATTTCTAAATTATACAAGGAAAACTTGGATAGCCATAAGTTTATTCAGCAGGATGTCTCACTCACTTGGCTACGCTCTTTGTACTTCAGTACTTCATAGCAATTCATACAGGTCACACATTTCTGTATAACAAAACTACCTTTTCTGTAGTCTTGGGTGAGCAGAACTAATGTTCCCATACAAGCTATAAATGTTAATCCTTTTTTAAGACAATGGCCTCCCTTTAGGATTTGGCTTCTTGCCATGATATTTTTGATGACTTTATCAACCCCAGTGTATTAAAATATCCAAATTCAAGCTCATAAGCATAAAGCATAATGTTGGTCCGTGAGTCTCCTCCTAAGACTAGCTCTTTAAGCTGTTACAGCTACTTTTATATGCAACCTGAATACAAGACAATATCATATTCAGTTTGGAAGCCAGACCTTATAGAGTGTGAAATCTTTTAATACACCATAAGGGTACACAAAACAATTATAATAAGTATTGCACATATTTTAAAATGTGACTCTTTTGCTGGCCTCCTTCCTCATCTCCGTGCTTCTGGTCTCACTTCTTTGGTCAACATAGTAAGTTATTTCAGTAAGTCTTCCCAGGAAAATGGAAGGAAGAATTTAGCTCTTCTGGGTGCAAGCCCTAGACAGCAGCTGAATTAAGAGAGCTAGACAGAGGAGAACAAGAAGAGACAACTCCCCAGAAAAGTGATAAATAAGTCTTCATACTTTTGTTTGGCATGAGCAGAGTTTAAGAACTTACATCAGTTCCTGAAACAAGCACAAAGAACACCTCACACCACACACTAACCTGTACCACCTGCTCAGTAACTTCCCCCTTATACTCTCAGGTTCTTCTAAGTCATTCCCTGAAACAGATTTTTAAATCTATACAGTTAAATAAAGGGCACCTCCTCCCTACAGAAACCTCAGCTCTCCCAAGGTCAAGGCAAAGGGTTACTGCTGAAAAGAAGTATCAAAATGGAGAGACAACTAGGACTCTTTAGCCTAGTGGTGGCCACCAAATCACCAGAAGAGCCTGTGACCCAGTCCCAGAGACTCTGCTTTGGTGTAAGGGGACTAGAAGCCACCCAGAAACACACACACACAACTGTAACAGGTGGCCCCAGCATGGCACTTTGAGAAACAATGATGTAGTCCAATATCCTCTGAGGCTCAGAGAAGTTGCCCAAGACACATAACCCATTGGCAGCAGAGTTAGGAGCTTTATTCAGGTCTGTAGACTCTTGCCACATCCTGCTGCCCCAGAGAGCTAAAGGAAAAGCAGTTACAACTGGAGGCCAGGCAGGAGTGGGGAGCACAACTCTTCTCAGTGGATATCAATCTGTGCTGTGAAGTTTGTTGCTGAGTGGTCATAATTCTACCTTTAATGATGTCTTGGACTAACCTTCCCCCACGGAAGCCATAGCAACAAAACTCTTTTTCTCCCTTAACCACTTGCCCAGGCAGAATAAAAATGGGAAATTCTGCTTCTAGTGGAAGGGCTTCCTGCCAGGGTCCCTGGTCTCAGGGTAAGCTCCTAATTGTGGCAGCAGCTGGAGCGGCTTCTCCTGTCCTGTCCCCACACCTGGCAGCTCTCAGCAGTGGCCACCTCCATTCTCACTTCATCAGTGCCTCCCTAGGGCCTCTCCTGGGCATGCCAATAAATACTTGCATGACATCCCCAGGGTTCCTTATCTCCTCAGCCAGCTCATTTGACCCTCTGATTTCTGGGTAGGACCACCTTTATAGAATCAGCCCCACATAGGAGCTCTTTCAAAGGGTAGTTCTCCAAAGAAGCTTAATGACTCTGAAGTGACTCTAGGGAAGCAAGTCCATGTAAGGCACCCTAGTTGTATCACCTTAGTTGCCCCCATAGGGCCCAGGCCTGTTGGCTCTCCTTAGCTCAGGGTGTGTTCTCAGGTTTCCAAAGCTGTCCTCCCAGGGGTTCTAGGGGGAAACTTTTTGCTCTTTCTGGAAAATATCTAAACTCTCAGCTGGGGGCCTTGGCAAATCTTCTTGTTATTCTTCATGAGTTTCCACCATAAAGAAGCCCCACAGACACAGATGAAGACTGACTCCCAAGATTTTCAAACACATGATACTGAAGCTGTAAGAGATAACACCAGATAGGACCTTAAACAATGGCTCAGCCATTGTGTGTGGAGGGGGAGTGTTTGGATATAGAAAAATTCCAGAAACATCGTCCTCCTTTATAGGCTATCTCTCTGGTCTACCCTCCCCTCCTCTCACTCCCCCAACTACAGGAGGAGTAGACAAGAGAAGGTTAACAGGTGTGTAGGTTCAGCTTTATTCCATGGAGCAAGTTATATCTGTGTAATACCTGACAAAAAGTCTCCAGGTATCATGGGCACCAGTGGCTTCCCTGCTACTTAAGTACCTAGCCTAAGGACATGACTCACAAAGGAGGGGAGAAGGGCACAGGGATTCAGATTGAACAGGATGGTATTCACCCTACAGAGTGTGATGTCCTAACAACCATGAGATGTTAGCAGGTATTTTCTTTTTGTAAAGGGTCCTTGAACAGAATTCCTTGGGGCAAATGACTGATTCTAGGTCTGAAGCTAAAAAGTACCATGTGATAATGGAATATCTTAATCCAGAAAGCAAGGTAGTACACAAAAATTAACAGAGACATGACAAAAGGATAGAGGAGCTGAACGAAAGAAGAAGGGAAGGAGGAAGAGAGAGGGAAGGAAAGAAGAAGAAAAGGAAGGAAAGGGGAAGGGAGGGGAGAGGAAGGGAGTAAAAGGTTACAAAGAATTTTTAGATGGAATAGGGGACATGTAAACGTGGTATGGGGTATACATTAGACAGTATTATATCTATGTTACATTTATTGAACATGGAAATGGTATTGTAGTTATGTAGGAAAATGACCTGTTCCTAGAAGATATAGTCTGAAGTGTGTGTGTGTGTGTGTGTGTGTGTGTGTGTGTGTGTGTAGATGCAGAAGGGGGAGAAGTAAAGCAAATGTGGTAAAAGGTTGATTGGTGTATCTTGGTTAATGGTATACAAGTGTTTATTGCACTAGTCTTTCAACTTCTCCGTAGGTTTGAAATTTTTCCAAATAAATACTTGGGGTGTGGGAAGGGGTAAAGTTACTTTGAAGTGGGTGAAGCTTAAGTATCAAGGCCCCTCACTAGACAGGGTCCTTCCAAGACCTGGGTAGGTTAATGAGAGTTATCGATGTAAAGAGCCAGATGAGTTACTACATCAGAAAACTTGAAACATCCTGAAATCTTGAAGCTCACAAAGGAAACTTGATAGAGGTTGTCCCAAATTTGTCAACAACCTAAAAGTTTACATGACATTACCAATAACAAGTGGCAAAGTTAACATTTTCTTACTTATCAATAGTAAAAGACAAATTTCCATCAACCATGTTAGAGAAAAACTAAATTATCTTTCTATTCTCTCAGTCAAAAATATTACAAATTTGTTGTCATATGAAGAGGTGAACAAAGAATGTGTAGCCATAAAATATAGAAGAAAAATATCGTAGAAATATCTCAAGTAATTAATAAATAAAATATTATATTAGTTTCTAGATTCTATCATGTTTGTAGCATTTGTCAGCCTTTTTAATAATTGTATAACTTACTATCTATATTCTCCTTCAATATATGAATTCGTTTTCATAGCTCCCCTCCTTCCAAATTTGTATGTATTATTTCCCGAACATGTTAATCACACAAATACATACATACATACACACACACACAAATACATGCAAGCCTTTTTTCAAAGCAACATCTTCTGTGCTTAAGGTTCCTTGGAACACATCTGGAAAACAGTGCCCCAGAGCAAAATAGCCTCTTTTTATCCACATCTACCTATCATGGTAATGCTGCACTATAGCATTTGACCTCCAGGGAGACATTTATTTGAAGAGCTTATTTAAAGCAAATAAACCATATTTTTCATTGATGACTATCTTATATTTACATACATTCTGCTTTACACAGCCACATCCACTAATCCAGTTAAGCACTGTGAGGGAGGCAGGACAGGTATAAGAATTTGCCCCAGGTCTCATTTTGCAAACAGACACCCCATCCCTCCAGCTTCTATCTGACTTCTTCAATGTCCCACATGAATAAACTGTGACAAGTGTGTGGGGGGGTAAGTTTTCTCAGAACAAGGTATAGGATCTGGGTTTCCATTTGGGAGAATACTGTTGAACTGGTAAGTTATTTTAACAGGCTCAATTTCCGCAGCATCCTTGTCCTTTGACATCTTGTGCCCAGTGCTACCTGGGAAAGAGAGGGACAGAAACCTGGGGCTCACACAGAGGGTAGACAGAGGGAGGTGGGAGGTATATGAGGGTATGATTCACCTTTCTTCCCCCTCCCCAAAGTGTAAACAATTTGTCCTTGCCCCAGTGAAAAAGAATCAGTCTCTGACACCTTGCATTATAGATAAGGCCAAAGAAGTAGCCCTAAACCCTGAAGGAAATTTTCAGGGAGAAGGACAGCTTTCCCCAGCTCCCTCCTCCTAAACATTCCTCATCAGCAGACCAGGGACCCCACACAGTCTTTTACCCCTTGAAGAAACTGGAGGGACAGACACCCAGCACAATGCTCAGCTTACACTAAATTCTCTTGCTTCAACATGGAATTCCAGAGGCAGGAAGGGAAGCCCTTCTGGTAAAAACTTCAGAGCTAGTGAGCCAAACTGAAACATAGCAACAACATCATCATAATAATAACGGTAAAACAATGGTAATTAGTAAGTATTTTCCTGACCACATGAGATATTTTCCAGTTATCTTACTTGCTATAACAAACTAGCAAACACTTCCTCAAACACTGAGGTAGGAGGGTCCCATCATGATAAAGGGTATAGAGCATCACACTGCTTTGACTCATCTCAATAAGTAGGTGAAGGAAGCTGACCCCCATGGTTGGGAGTCATCCCCACTTCCGCATCCCTCATCCAATCACAGCCCCTTCACTAAATACTTGGAGGACCAGCAACACATGGCCTCAACAGAACAGAGGGAGGTGGGAAGGAAGGAAGGGCGAGGGTGGGGTGGTGAGTACATGGGCTGGTGTGATGGTCACCCTCAGATACTAAGGACAACGAATAAGCAAGAAATAAAATAATTATACAGGTGATACATTAATGCATTTTCATTTTAATATTTAAATAATATTGAAGTTTATACAGTTGAAATAGAAATTCACTTTTCGCCTCCTCTCCTATAATAACTGTTCTTAGTGGATATCCTTCCAGATTTTCCACATATATGTGTGTACACAGTATTGACCTAGACAGGTTCAGAAGTCCCTGCCTCCAAGATCATGGTAGGAAAGAAATGACTGGGGAACATTTCCAGAAAAGATGGAGTCAGAGACCAGTGCCACCACTTTATCCCTAATCATGGCTCCAAAGAACCTACCTCAGATCAGATTCCCTGGAAACAGATTCTGACAAAGATTTGGGTGCAGAGCAAATTAGGAAGCACTCTTGGGAATGATACCTGCAAGAGAAAGGGGAAAGCAGAAATGGATAGGCTGGGGAGTTGAGCTGTGGTATAGCTGTACATAGCAAAGACCGCAGCCAATCCCGTAGGGAGCTCTGGACTTATGATGTCCTTGTGAACTGTCCCAAGTTAAAGCAACATAGCCAGGCTTTTTTATTCTCAAGTCAACTAATAATTAGATGCAGGGAGCCCCCAAAGGAAAGGGAGTAAGATTGGGCAAGGCAGCTTCCTTCTTCCAGGGCTGGTTCAAGAGAGAGTACAATTGTCAATCAGCCACAGCCAACACTCTTGGCCTTGAAGCAGAAGCTGGGTAGCCCACCACCACATATACTACAAGATCTTCAGATGTTCCAAAACATTCTTTTCTAGAAAGGATGCATCTCTTCCAGAAAGGATGAGGAGTAAATGGGAAGAAAAAAATTTACTGAGTGAACAGATAAGAGAATGCCACAGCCCAAATGTTGACACAGCTCCTGGATCTAAAATGCCAAGCCTCATACCTAATGTTCCCACAATTTCCAAGAATATTGCACCATGCCATACCCTAGACAATGACATACATCAGACCTTAACTACAGTTGTAAATAAGAAATGGCTAGGATGATATTTCCTTCCCCTTTGGCCCAAAGCACTGAATTTCACTGGACAAATTTCACCTGTGTTTGGAAAAAAATAACTCTTTTCTTCATGAACAATAATAAAAACAATTCTAGGAGAGAGGATAGAGTAAGGCAAAGCTTTCTTAGGAACTTCATTGCTGCACCAGGAGCAAACCGCCAGGCACACACCCCCAGCAGCTCTTGCATACACATGAATCCGGAGTTCCTGGTGATCCTGCTCATCTGGTTCTGTTTTCTTTCCTTCTAAGCTTAGCAAGGACACCCAAACCTGATATGGGCAGGTCCAGCTCCAGGACCAAGCTGGGACCCCAGGCATCTGAACAGTGTTTTATGTTACATCAACATTGGTATTCTTTGGGTGACACTGTGTCAGAAGTGTCATATTGATTGAATTTTCCTGTAAACAATCATAATGAATAAAATTGAACCTTTCTAAACAGGCCCAGACCAGCATGCTTTCCTATAAAACCCTACAAAGTTCCTCCAAGTAGGATTTCTATCCAGTAAGAAGTGTCCAAAATTGTCCCAACTAGTTTCAAAATAACACAACCATTATCAGCACTTGTGGGGAAAATGGCCAATCAGTGTACCTCTGGGTCTCAGGCTCCCGGTATATAAAATGGGCAGCTACCTGTCTGCACTGAACTTTGAAGAACAGGTCAGAAAACAGACAGCAATTCTTTCAGCCTTGGGAAGACAGACTATGAATAAAAGTAGACTAACTGACCAACCTTATAGCATGACTGTCCGTTCTAAAACATGAGAGGAGATTCTGACTGAGATGGGGCAAGCACCACTGAATAAATCATTATATGCATTAATTTAGCCACTAACGACCTCTTTCGCCATAAGTTCATATAAATACAAATCTGCTTTTCAGGCTCTATGAAGAAATAGAGAAGGGTTGACATTCGGGAATTTATCTTTAAACATTTCCCCCCACACTTTTTTACAAAGATTGGCAGAACACTTGGCCAATTGTCCCCTTCTCAGTGCCTTACAGGGCAATACTGCAGAAAAATAAGGACCAAGGGGTCCCAGACAGGCCTTTATTGATTTCTTCTGTAGGAATCTTACCTTCAAAGGAGACCTAAAGGACAGGCCCTACTCTACAGCAGCTGACTCTTGCAGAGCACCTGGCGGGGCCAGGCAGTATTTGAAGCTCTTTAGATTAGTACGTCATTTAATCCATACAACAATCCCAATTTAGCAGGGTTATCCTCAATTTTCAGATGAGAAAACCAAGGCATAGAGAAGTTAAGTGACTTGGTAGTCAGTGTCAGAGCACCTGACTCAGGAGTGTGCACTTAATCATGATGCTATCCTGCTCCCAGAATGGAAGTGTCTTCCAAGGAGTGCTTTATACTTTCAATCCTTTATATTCCAAATTCCCTCTGAGACAGGGAGAGTCAAGGCTACCCATTTCATGAAGACACCAGACCTACATGACTTAATGGAGTCACAAAATTAATCGGTGATTAGACACAGAATGGAACCTAATCCAACACACAGCAAAGACCCTGATAATTCAACCAAGCGGACAAAAAAAAAAAAAAAAACCCACAGATGCAAGTGTGTTCCCGATCAGCAGACACTTGAGCCCACATGCTGGACAAGTGTGGGAGGTGATTGCTAAACTCAGTCCAGTTGTAGCCCCAAGGCACATTGCATCCTCCCTCTAATTCATCTTGGGCAAGGCACTGAACCCTTCTGGGCCTCCTTCTAGAAGCAACGACATTAAGTCAATACATTTCAAGGACAAAACAATAATAAACATTTGCATTTATCCTTAATCATTTCCAAAACATTTCAAGTGCATCATCTCATTTAGTCCTCCTATGAAGGAAGTTTTGTAGTGTTCATTTTAGAGATGGAGAAACCAAGGCTCACAGAAGCTGTTGATTAATCCAGGCCCACAGTTCAGTTTTGACGTTTGTTCCCCAGCTCTCTCCACTATGCTCTTTCAATTGTGTTCTGGTTCAAGATCCAGCAACTGAAGTTCAAGGTCAAAGACAAGGCTGGGGAAATCTGGACCTGCCATCAAACCAGGGCCTACTCATCCCCAACACCTCAATGTATCATTGCCAAATGCAAGAGAATGTTGGTTTCCATTATTAACCAAATAAGATCCGTGCACATTCCAACTGCTAATCAGACTTGATGAATCACAAAAGAACATTGTTTTCCAAATTTTTATTCTGTTCTGCCTGACTCCCACCCAACTTGTTAAAACTCTGAGGGACCCCAAGATGCCAGTGGTCAACTTGTGCAATTTCAAGTATTTTGTGATCAAAAACTGAATTACACTAATATGGTGTCTTTGTTTTTATTAAAACACCACTGGCCACCAAAATCTAATTGTCCTTTATATTATTAGGTCATTTATTCCTCCCAGCAACCCTATGAGGTAGATACTATTGTTATCCCCATCTTACACATAAGAAAACTGAGGCACAAACTGAGGGTTCTAGAGAGGAGGGGGGTGGGGGGATGGGTTAGCCTGGTGTTGGGTATTAAAGAGGGCACGTATTGAATGGAGCACTGGGTGTTATATACAAACAATGAATCATGGAACACTACATGAAAAAAAATTAATTTAAAAAAAAAAAAGAAAACTGAGGCACAGAGAAGTGGTCTGCTAGTCAATTTCAGAGCTGTGATTCTGGACTCTGCTCTTATCTGTGGGTTCTGCAATGCTCACTTAAGAGCTTCTTCAGTAGCAGCTCTCCAGGATTGGATGTGAGAGTATGGGGACAGTAGTGTTGTTTTATTTTTTAAGTTTCACCATCTTTTATCAATAGAGTTTATCACCCTTTCTTATCACTACAGTTTTATTCTTTTGCCTCAGAAGGAGACCCCTCTCCACTTCCATCAAAAACAAAATCTTCTTGGAACGAGCAGTGTCTAAAACCCTTATCAGTTAACTTCTTAGTTATCAAGTAATAGAAATATAGAAATGAGAAAAGGTATAGCCTCTGGAGAGACTTGGCAACGCCCAGAGGTGACAAAAGGAAAAGAAAGAAGATAGAAGTTTTCCAAACACGGATGTCACCTCTATTCTCTTCCCGGCTTTTTATAGCACAACTCATACCTCTCTTAATGAACAGTCTATTTACCAAATAGAAACATATAGAAGCTACAAGGATGACCAAACGAGTCCAAAGATGCAAGTCTGCCTCTCTTTTCCTCTCCAGGCCAGGAGCTGTTGTTCTTAACTCTTGGCCCCCACAAGATTTTCCACTACGCTGACATAAACGACATGTCACCATGCCTTTGGTGGCAGCTCTCCTGGTCGTAGATGAGCAGGCCCAATCTCACAGCCTACCCCTCAGCCAGACCTGGCCCTCCCAGAGACCCACAAAAGGAGGGATCACTTCTTCAGCTATCACTGCCATTTACCCCACACAGTCAGTCCCAACTTGAATGGTTCAGCCTATGATTTTTCAGCTTTACAATGGTGTAAAAGTGATATGCATTCAGTAGAAACCATACTTCAAATTTTGAATTTTGATCTTTTTCCTCAGCTCGGGAGAGGCAACACAATACATTCTCGTGAGGCTGGGCAGTGGCAGGCAGCCACAGCTCCCAGTCAGCCATGCGACCACAAGGATGATCAACCAATACACTAACAACCATTCTGTACCCATATAATGACCCCATTTTTCACTTTCAGTACAGTATTCAATGAATTACATGGGATAACCAATACTTTGTTATAAAATAGGCTTTATGTTAGATGATTTTGCCCAACTGTAGGCTAAGGTAAGTGTTCTGAGCTGTTTAAGGTATGATGTTTAGCTATTATGGTCACTAGGTTAGGTGTATTAAATTCATCTTCAACTTATAATATTCTAATTTTCTACAGATTTATCGGATGTAACCCCATCATAAGTCAAGGAAGATCACTTTCTTTTCTATTTCTTGGTAGTTTATCAGGCTATCTTATTTCCACATATGTGAGCCACTCAAACATATTTTGAACAAGGTAAAACATTAGTAAGTATATAATTAAGTAAACATGTAAATCACACCACCAATAAAGCCAGAAATAATAATAATAGCAGTAACTACCACAACCACCATGTACATGGTGCTTCCTGTATGCCCTGTGCTTTATGTGTATGATTTCACTTCATCTTCTCAACATGCTTTACAATATAAGTATATTTTATAGATGGGGAAATTGAGGCTCAGAGACATTAAGTAACATGCCCAAGTCAACCAATAAGTAGGGATGCCCAGCTCCATCTGAAGGTCTGTCTTTCTCCAAAGCCCACACTCTTTACTAATATCCTAGACTCCTTGATCTGCTCTACAACCAGGCAGGCTTTGCTTAAAGGAGTTGATTTATTTGTTTTTCCCAGAATATTTACTAAATAGACATATTGCTGTTGTTAAGAGTTCAACCAACTACAAAGTTAGAGGGCAGAGTCCTCACAAGACTGCCCTCACTTCAGATACTAGCTGCAAGTTCAGGTGCCACCCTCACTTCAGATAGGCTAGCTACAAATTTGGCGGTCCTTTAAACACCTTCAGATTCAATAATTTACTAGAATGACTCACAGAGCTCAGGAAAGTGCTATACTTAACAATGACAGTTTTATTATGGTGAAAGGATACAAATTTAAATCAGTCAAGGGAAAAAATGTATAGGGCATAGGGGTCTAGATGCAAAGCTTGCAGCTTTCCTCTCTCCTTGGAGTCACAGACAGTGTGTTACCTCCTCCCAGCCACAATGTATGACAATACATGCAGAGTATCTGCCAGTTAGGGAAGCTCACTCAAGCCTTTACTGTCCACAGCTTTTATTGAGGCCCAGTCACATACTGCCTACATGGTTTAACTTTGGTCTCCAACCCTCCCTGGAGCTTCAGGCCAATACCTTGAGTTTTTAGTTTCTCTGGAAGTTAGAATTCATAGGGCATTTCCCAAAGACCCACCATAAATCAACATTGTTATACTGTCTAGTGGCCAAAGCCCCCAGACAAAGACATTCCTCTCAGGCAGGACATTTCAGGGGCCTAGAAATCACCTCCCAGTAGCTAAGGGCAAAGGCTAGAGCTCTGATACCAAAGTACCTTAACAGAGATAAAGGTAGAAAGAGATGGTAGATAGATGACAGATAGATAGATAAATGATAGATAGATAGATAGATAGATAGATAGATAGATAGATAGATAGATAGATAAAATCTACAATTTCAATTTTAAGGTCAAAATAAACTTCAAAAGAGCACATGGCCTAGTCCCTGGGTTCAGGCAGGTAACACAAGGCAGCTATTTTACTGATGGGGTTTGGAGAGGTTTACTCCCTTGCCTAAGGTCTCATCAAAGTGTGGACAGAAATCAAGCCTCATGTCCTCTGATTTCTACTAAAAACACTCATTCCCCTCTACCATGATACCATGTATACTCCCTTCCAAATTCCATTTGCCCTACCTAGCATTTCCCAGAGCAGCCAGGGTTAGGGAACGCACATATCTCTCAATAGACAACATGCTTGAAGTACCCTCCCTTCCCAAACCCCTTGGAAGACCAAGTAGGAATACACAGGGATCCACTTCCATCCAGATGCCCAGTTGCTGAGGCCTGCAGGATCATGCAAGTGCTCTGGGGATCCACATTTACCCCAGAGTATCTGGGAAAGAGGCCAATGCTTCAAGATTCCAGGTGTGGTCACAGAAGGGTATTCTCTGCTAAAACCCACCCCATCCCTGCCAGCAGCACCAGCACAGGAGCATGACCACGCCATGGATGAGAAAAAGGTTCAAGTCTCTACTCTGCCCCACAAACTCCTTCAGGTCTCCGGGCTTCTCTTTTACTCTTTGTAAAATGGAAGGCTTAGTTTAGAATCTGGTTACTCGGATTGTAGTCCAACAACTAGCTGCAGGGTATTACCAGGGAGCTTCTTAGAAATGCAGATTTTCCAGCCTAATAATATTTCCAGATTATACACCCTAGGACTGCTGCATTTGACTCTGCAGGCTTCACAAGATCTCCAGGTGATTTATGTGAACATTAAGGTTTGAGATACAGCTGAGGACATCTCCAGGTCCTTCCCAAGACCTCAATTCTGTGATTCCCAAAAGGCAGCTCATGGCTCCATTTCCAGACCTCGAGGCTGAGATGCCTCTTGGACCTGGGGGAATCCAAGCTTCTAATCAGGAGTGGTCAGAAAGTGGAGTCACGGAAGGCGTCTGTGAAACCCAAAGCCCTTGGACAGGCAATGCTGGGATGGAGGAGCAGGAGGAGGAGACCAGTTCATTTTTTCCATAGGCACACTGTGTGTGCCAGCTGAGGTCTTTAATGTAAACCCTCCTGTGCTCCGACCTAAACAATGAGGGTAATTATGGGCTCGCTTACCGCCTTCCGATGCAGGGCTCGGGGTCGGCCCTCCACAGGGTTCTGCAGGAGGTCTCCTTTCTGAGTCAGGGGGGCCTCTGGTTAACCAGAGTAGACCCAATTCTGAGGGGCAAAGTTGACATACCAGCATAATTACACGTAGGTTGACCATATTTACTGCAACTCTGTTGTTCTAGAATTTCAAACAAAGGCTGAGCCCTAGGAAACACACCACTAAAGAGAAGCAGATTGTCCTGAGTGATTTATTGAAGAACAAAAACGAGGGGAAGAAAGAGAAGAGAATTATCAGAGACTTACACATACTTCCCTTTCCCCTGCATGGTCTAAGGAGAACACACAGTGACCACCGTGTTCCCACCCTCCCCAACGGAAAGGCCTCAAAACACTGACATTTTGCTTTCTCTGAGGCATATTTTCATGTGGCCACATCAAATCCTGTAAGCCCATTTAGACTCATCAGAAGAAAGCAGACTGTAGAAATGTAGGGGGAGAGATCCCCCTTCTTCTCTTCTAACTCACTTGGCTCTCCCCACACGCCCTCTCACATGACATACACCTACATCTCATACAGATATATTTCAAAGGGACAGAAAATCAGCCAAGGCTGCAATGTGGCTTTAGAGAAGCCAGAACAACAGGTCAGGCATGTGAGTGGCCTTTAACTTCAGGAGGTTATTGGTAGGAAGGCTTTGAATAACTGCCAGAACTGTTTGACCTCAACTCTGTCCCATGTAAATACATGACTGTGCTGGAGAGCAGTCGTATTTCCAACACACAGTTCAGAGCTCACATTGACCTGGCAATGACAGCAGAATAGTTGGAAATTTGCAGTTAGGAAACAGCACCCCCCCCCAAATTAAAACATCTATACATACGATTTAAATATCCCCAGCAGATAAGGTCTACAGGAATCTCAGAGAACTTGCTTGTAGTTGCCGCCCTGTTATGGACTGAATTGTCATGTGGAAGTGCTAGCCCCAGTGTGACTGTATTTGGAGATAGGGCCTTCAGGAAGGTAACTAAGGTTCAATTCGGTCATAAAGGTGGGGGGCCCTAACTGATACTACTGATGTCCATATGAGAAGAGCAAGACCAGAGACCTCTTTCCATGCACATAAAGAGAAGAGGCCATGTGGGACACCGTGAGAAAGTGGCTGTCTACAAGCCAGGAAGAGAGACCTCAGCAGAAGTCAATTCTGGCAGCACCTTAATATAGGACCTCCAGCCTCCAGAACTGTGAGAAAATAAATTTCTGTTGTTTGAGCCACCCAGTCTGTGGTACTTTGTTATGGCAGCCTTAGTGAACTAATACATACCCCTATCCCCACCCCAATACACACACAACTACTACTCCTCAGCCAAGGAAGACTTATCAAGAACTACCACATGCCTGGTGAGTCAAATAGTAGATAGACTTCCCGTCCTCAGAGAGCTTATGACACCTTTGGAGAGATAAGATCAACCATGAAAAACAAACTGGAACAATACAAGAGGGGATTTGGCCAAGGCTCTAAACTGCTTCTTGGGTGGAGCAGAGCAGCTGATACATCATTGTGTGACAGTGTCACCGGGCAGGAAACAGTGAGAGAATCATTTACCCTAAAGGTTCATGATAGTTACTCAAAGTTTCTTGGTTTTCTCTTTTAAGGTGCTTTTAAAAATATTTTGCTTTTGGGGCGCCTGGGTGGCTCAGTTGGTTAAGCGACTGCCTTCAGCTCAGGTCATGATCCCAGGGTCCTGGGATCGAGTCCCGCATCGGGCTCCCTGCTCTGCGGGGAGCCTGCTTCTCCCTCTCCCACTCCTCCTGCTTGTGTTCCTTCTCTCGCTGTGTCTCTCTGTCAAATAAATAAATAAAATCTTTAAAATATATATATATATATTTTGCTTTAAAAAAAATGTACTTTGCTTAGAAAGTCCCCAAAACATCATCCTTGCCCATCAAGAAGAGTAGGCTTCCTCGCCAAAGCTCGAAGGCAGGGTCTTGAAATTCCTAATGCCAAGTCCTATCAAGGTGGTTGTCTGCCTTGTCTCATTGTCTGGGGCTCATAGGGGGTGATATACTCCTGGGCCTGGTGGTACCACACAGATAAAGAAATGGCCAGTGGTTGTGCTAATTAGCCTTTTACACACACTCATAAAATTGTGAAAGAACTTTTGCAAAACTACAGATGTTGTTGTTCTTCAAACGTTGAAAAAAGAACATGGAATCATAGGGCACCTGGGTGGCTCAGTCAGTTAAGTGTCTGACTTTTGATTTTGACTCAGGTCATGATCTCAGGGTTGTGAAATCAAGCCCTGCGTCCAGCTCCATATTGGGTGTGGAGCCTGCTTAAGATTCTCTCTCTCCCTCTCCCACTGCCCCCTCCCTCCCAACTCTAAAAAAAAAAAAGAACACAGAATCACAATAGAATTCAGGTCCTACCAGATGTTTACCAGAGGTAAAGTTCTGCTGAATGGAAAATTCCAAACTTGGCCATACAGTTAGAAACCCTATGGGCTTAATTCCCTCTCCAATCCTGCATAGTTTCTAATGACACCACTTGAGATCTCCAAGCCTGAGCCAAGAACAGGGTCTGACCTAAGAAGCCCTGAGACAGAATATGGACACCTACTGCAAAAGACAACCCAGTGGGATGGGGTACTCAGGATCATTCTGGGTAGGGAAACAAGAAATGGGATTGTTAAAAAAAAAATCACCAGAGATTTATGCCACAACTTTACTTGGGCTGACATATTGTAGCCCAGACAAAGAAGGGAGGCATGGAATAGAAGAAAAGCAATAGAAAACGTCCTGGACATTTACCTAGTTGTCTGCAAGAAGAGCAATCCCCTTTATTGTCAGCCTCCTCCATCCCAGATTGGGTTCCAGCAGCTCATCATAGTTATTCATCCTCCTGTCAGAGAAATGGGCTCATGACCAAGACTGAGCCAATCAGTTTCCCCATCCATCTGATTGATTCAAGGATTGGCATGGGACTAAGCAGGGAAATCAGGATCCTTCCCCAAGAGGAAGAAGAACCATCTTCTGCTTGGGTCATGTGAACCAATCAACATGCCATACCTCCTTTCTTCTGGTAATTCTGTGACTTAATAACCAAAGGACTTGTAACTAATACCTTAAGCATGTGGACTCTTACCAGTTGCCCTCTGGTTTGTATCAGACCTCCCTCTAGGTCCTAAAGGACACCCTGGGAAGAAGGGAACTTGGTTGTCTCTCAGAGGAAGCAGGGGGGTGGGTATTTCTGCTGGTGGTGACAGTGACATTGTCCAAGGTGTCATGGGGAAACAGTTGTGGGGAAGTCTGCAATGTGCCACCCAGCAAGTTGGTGTTCTGGCTCAGGGGGACTCTGTGAACAGAGCCAATGAGACCAGATTCCCTCCATAAGTTCCTCCAGCTAAGAATTGCCATATCACTCCCAGCCACCTGCCTTTCAGCAGAGCTGGCAGGAGAAGCCACAACCACAACACTTCAGTATATCCAGCAAGCACTAAAAAGGAGTTCAATGTAGCACTTTAGAGCATGAGGTCTATATCAGGGAAACCTGTATTTTAATCCCACTCCTTAACAACCATGGGATCTTGGTTAAATAACAAAACCACTTGAACCTCTCTTTACTCATATGTATAATGGGGATAACAGAATCTAGCTCACAGGGTAGTTGTGAAAGTTAAATGTGATCATGTATGTAAAGCACTTAGCATTATAGCAGGCACAATTGGAATTATCATTTCATTATTATAGGCATTCTTATTAGGAAATACTCTGAAAACTGGACTCTGAAATAAGTCAGGATCTGACCCTGTAAAATCAAAAGTGCATGCTCACTGGGAAATAGCTAGCAGGTCCTTCCAACCTAGAGAGGCAAATTCCAGGCTTGGGTCTATTTCTTGCCTTTATATTCTTTCTCATTTATTTTTTGATTTATGAAAACGCATCCATCATTTTCTAAGGAAAGCCTCCAGACACATGAACAAAAATGATAAAAATGCACAACGAAAATAAATAAAACCATTCAGCATGGCTAACAAGTCGGGCATTTAGCCCCAGTGGGGTAGATAAATCCAGAGCTGGGCTCAGCACTGGGACCCAAAGGTCAACAGGCTGGGACTTCACTGAAGGAATAAAAGAAAGGAGATTCTGAAGCTTCAACTAAAATCTACCAAGAACCTAAGAGCATATTACCTAGAGGCAACTCCCAAAAGGGTCTCCAAGAAGCCAGTCTGGAAAACTCCCTGCTCATTCACTAGGGCATGTTTTCAGAGAGCTAGCAGATTTTCAAAGGCATGCCAAGCACCCGTTTTACCTACAATTCCCTTTTCAGTGACTGAGGGACCATCTAAGGGAAGGACATTCAGTTAAGAGAATGGGGGCACCCTAGGAAATGTGCCAAAGTCACCCCTCCATCCTCATCTCCTTAGTCCAGAGACATTGCTATAAGGGGACCCTCTCTGAAGAATTCGCTTTGGGACCCAACATTTCTAGCCTCTAATATAGGTATTTTATTTTCACTTTAGGCTGAAAACATGTGAGAGGAAAAGTGAAAGTGGAAGCCCAATAGAGGCAAGGAGGGATGCTCATTGTGTGAGATGGAAATGGGGTCCTCACTGGCAGAGCACAAGTGCCTTCATATAACCCAGGTAGGTCTCCTGATGGGCAACTGGGTCCTCCTGAGTGTCATGTTGGACAGGCTTTGCAAGGTGCCTTCTTGCCCACAGCCTGAGGGGGTTCCCTGTCATGGGTTGTTTTGGCCATTACTGACAGAACGAGGTATTCATTGATAGACAGCCAGGAGGGCCAATGAAGTGGCCTAGTATAAAAACTGTGCCCAGCAGGGCTGACCAATATTGGATATATCTGGCAGCGCCAATAGATCTTCTCTTGGACATGTGCCTGTGAGACATGAGGAACCATCATCTGCAAGTAATGGTAGATGCAGGAGAACAGAAAAAAGTAATTGAGTCGCTCCAACTACTCAACACTGGAGTGGACAATAATGGATATCTACCTCAGAGGGGTAGAACCCCTATTAATAACAAGTATTAATAACAACATGGTCCACAGAGCCATTATCAACAGCAACCATACTTGCTGAGCACAACTTTGTGCCTGGCAGTGTTAGGCTATTCTACGTGTGGCATCAGTGAATCTTCACAAGGACCCTATGCAGTCAGTACCATTATTATCATCATTCTGCAGATAGGGAAAATGAGGCTAAGGAATCAGCACAGGTGTTAAATTAGCAGAGTTGGAATTTGAACTGGGCAGTGTGATTATGGAACATGAGATTTCATTCATTAGGTTACATTCTCACATGCCCATGATCATGTCCTGGTCCTCAGTGAAGGCTGCTCTGTGACTGCTCAGATTTTCTGTTCTTCCTCACCTCCCTGTGTGTCCATGTCTGCTCCCTGTATGTCCTTCTTGTAGTCCTCCATCATCTAAAGTGATGTCATAGTTCCATAAACTGGAAGTATCTAGCTGATAGAGACACAAAAGTCCCAAAAATGTGGCTTGTGGGGACAGCAGAAAACAGCAGTTCCTCTAAAAGAGATTAAAAGGCCCTCATGTACCCTTCTGAGCCTTAAAGGAGGAAATAAAAGCTAAAGCATTCAGCACAGTGAGAACTCATGCCAGCAAGTCAAGCCACAGAAGCTATGTGCCATGAATATCAACATCAATCAAGCAAATCAATAGATATGTAGTGAGCACAGCTACGGGCCAGTCCCCAAGACATCCATAGCCTGCTTGGCAGCTGGAGTGGGGAGGGGTTTGGGGAGGGGCCAGTAATAAGATAGGGAGAGGGTCAAGCTGGTGGAACTCCAGGCTTCTCATTCCATCAGAACATTTCCACTTGTTCTTTTTACACATTTCAGTTTCCACTTTAGATTCTATTTAAATGAAGAGTTCTGTTGCATTTTTTAAAAAATCTCAGTCAACAAGTACTTCCTCAGCTCCTACTATGTGCCCAACATTAAGGTGAGTTCAGGATGTGGGGAGGTGGGGAAAGGAAAAGCCATGACCCCTGCCATCCCACAGCTTAGCACAGTAGTAAAAAAACACAGGGGACCCACATAAATAGAGCAGCCCTGAAAGATAAAAGGCAGCACAGATCAGAAATGATTTTGAAGTTCAGATGATGAAGATCTGAAATAAAGCCGTAAAGAATGGAAAGGATTGGGGGCACCTGGGTGGCTCAGTCGGTTAAGCATCTGCCTTTGGCTCTGGTCATGATCCCGGAGTCCAGGATCAAGCCCCACATCAGGCTCCCTGCTCAGCGGGGAGTCTGCTTCTCCTTCTGCCCCTCCCCCTGCTCATGCTCTCTCTCTCACTCTCTCTCAAATAAATAAATAAAATCTTTAAAAAAAAAAAAAAGGAATGGAAAGGATTTGCATAGGCAAGAGGGAGAAGAGGAAAGGGGGGAGAAGAAGAAAGGATGGGAAAGCTGAGAATGAAGAGTCCTCTCAGCCACCATGTGAGGAGCTGGGACTCCACAAACAGCTTTTTGGGAAAGAAAAGAGCTGTGTTAGCTATCACTCAGGAGATGAGACTCAAGGCTGCCCTATAAAAGGTAAATACTTCTAACTTACTCCAAGGTGGCTCCAGGTGGACGTGCCAGTTGTGGGGAGATAAACCTTCCAGCCAGACACAAAGGAAGGACACAAAGGAATTTTCCAGCAGCCTCAAAGCAAAATTTGCAAAGATTCTATAAGACATTGTTCCAGAAAATGAATGGATTTACCTGTTGATTCTGGGACCTCCAAAATAGGGCAGTCGGCAGACTTGAGCCACGTGTATAGACTCTGCTCCATAACTAAAAACCTCCAAAAGCTAATTCTTGAACCCATATTTAGTATCTTTCATCTTCATGCAAAGGACCAGCTCTATCCCCTATCAAAGGAGAAGGAAAGAAGAGAGAGGATTTACTACAGGAGGACCAGAGCTTTTCCCTGGAGCAGCCCGTCCACACCAGAAAATGAAGTTGGATCCCTTCCCAGGGTCCAGAGAGCCAGCTGTCTCCAGGGACCTTGGGTTGGGGCTCTAGGGAAAGCCATACATTTTCTAGGTCCCTGTGGGCACAGCTCTGATGTACTGGGGGTGGAGGTCAGACTTTGTCTACATTTATAAGCAAAACTAAAGTTAGAACTCATCCCCAACTCAGGCCAAAAGAAGAGAGCAGAGCAAGGAGGCCTCAAGGAGTAACTGTGAAGTAACTTAAGTATACCTTACACAGAACACAGTAGGTTTTCTTGTTCTCAGATTCCAGTTTTACAGATTCTGCTCATTTCTCCCTTTAAAAACAGCTAAAAAGTACACGCACATTTGAGTTTTCCTGTTTGTGTAGCAGATGCTGAGACAAATTAAGAAGGAATGTGCTTACCACCAAAATCATCCTCTTTTTTTTCATGGCAAGGTGGCATAAAGGGCATGAAGTTCATGTTGCCCTATACTTACAGTAAATATCTCCTTTCCTAACAGGGAGGGGCCAGTGACCCAGGCCAGGTCAGCCAGACCCTCTCCAGTAGAGTCTGCTGGCATCATATAGAAAGACTGTTTCTTCCCATGTCAGCGGATAACTTGTGAGTTTGAGGGTTGCCTACCTCAGGGACTATCTTGAGAGACGGAGAGCAAAACAGAACTCACAACCTCGTGAAGCCCCCAGATCCAGCCACACCTGCATCCCTGGTTATAAGAGCAAGTAATTTCCCTTTTTTGTTTATTACTAGTTTGAGCTGAGTTTCTGTCACTTGCAACCTAAAGAGGACTGCCTGCAAATCCCAGCCAAGGCATTCGCCTTAGTTGGTCAAGCCCCTTTGAAGAACCTGCAGCCACTGCTTTTGAATACCAAGCTCCTTGCTTCATTTGACCACTGACTACCAGACAACACAAACTCTTAGAACAGTTGAGCACAGCAAGTAAAAACTTCATCCTCCGTCCCTCCCTGCGTCTCTTTGCCACCCCCTTGGTCTGGACTGTCAGCCTTCAAACCATACCAATCCCATCCCACTTCCCCCACACCCACCATTAACCCTTTACTCCAGTGCCTCTCTCTGCCCATCTTTGCTATAAGTTCCTCACCAGGGGGAAAAAAAATAACCCTCCTTCAAAGAAGAGTAACTGCCACAAACTGTGTACCACGTGAGAGGAAACCATGTCCTGCTTCGATAAACATCCTGTAACTGCTTTGTAATGGCTGTGCTGCCCTGTTGGGACACTCTGGGATTGTGATGCTCACACAAGAAAAGCAGGTAGGTCCCAGTGCCCGGAACATGGGGCACTCATTCCCACACACAAAGCAAAGACACAGCAGTTGCTCTCTGAGACTCAGTTTCCTTATATTTATGCTGGGAATCACGTAGCATTAACGAACACCAGAGCGATGTACAGGATGAATCATCCCAAACTTGATCAAGTCAACAAAGATAAACGGCTCTGTGGGGAGGAATTCTAGACTGGTCTTTGAGTAATAATAAAACAACAGCGATGCAATAGGTGGCATGTAGGGAGTCTCACATTCCAGAAACAGTGCTGAGCACTTGACATGCATGATTTCATTTAAGCCTCACAACAGGCCCATGCAGTAGGAACTAATTATTGTCTCTGTCTTACAGATGTGGCTCCTGAGGCTTGGAGGGAAGGCGGGACCTGTCCAAGGGCACTCAGCTGGGTGACCACAGGAGTTGGAAGTCAGGCTTCCGTGACCGAGCCCTTGGGGATATTAAAGAACTGACCAGCCACTCAGAATTTCCGTCTAACTATCTCCACAATGCAGGCTATAACAACTGCCTTGTTTCCTCCCAGGGTTCCCGAGTGAATCTATGGGAATGACCTGGGAGAAACAGAAAGCTCTGGGAAAGCCCGGGAGGGTGTTATGACCATCTAGGCAATCGGTCACAGGTGACAACCCAGACGGTGGCCTGTCCATCTTACCCATTTCACCCACAGAAGATGCCAATAACATGTGTTTCACAAAACAACTGTCCCCTGGGGACAAATGTTCACTCCAGAGCAGTCCCACATGAAGTCTCTCCTCCCAGCCGGCCTGCGGGCCCTGGCAGGCAGCACAGATCAGTGCCTTGGAGGCTCCGGGACAGACAGTCCTGAGTTTACTCCTCTTCCAGCGTTTACGGTCTATGCCAGCTCCAAACCTTGCTTCCTCATCTGTGAATGAGGAACAATAATAATACTTATTAAAGGGAATTTTCTTTGGCGGCGGTGGGAGGAGGGAGTGTTTTATCTCTTTTAGGATTATGAACTATTTTCAACATCGAAAATATAAGTAATAATGTATAACCCATCAGCAGTTTAAAAGATAAAATGTAATCACTGAAACCCCACTTGTATCCCACTCCATCCATTCCTCCTTTCCCCTTCCCAGAGGTAAGCAGTCCCCTGAATTTAATATAGAACAAAAGTTGGTCAAGTTTTTCCATAAAGGGCCAGATATTACAGATCTTCAACTTTGTGGGCTCCAGGGTCCCTGTCATAAGTATTCAACCACACCCTGGAGCACCAAGGCAGCCACAGACAAGACATAAAGGAATGCGTGTGCGGTGTTCCAATCAGTTTTATTTACAGACACTGAAACTTAACTCTTGGCTGTCATGAAATATTGTTCTTTTGATTTTTTCTTATCAACTACTTCTTTTTTCACAGCTTTATTAAGATATAATTGACGTATAACTTTTTTTAATTTTTCTTAAAGATTTTATTTATTTGACAGACAGTGAGAGCAGGAACACAAGCAGGGGGAGTGGGAGAGAGAGAAGCAGGCTCCCAGCTGAGCAGGGAGCCCGATGTGGGGCTCGATCCCAGGACCCTGGGACCATGACCTGAGCCGAAGGCAGACACTTAACGACCGAGCCACCCAGGCGCCCCTTGACTTAGAACTCTTACCAACTACTTAAAACTGTAAAAACCTTTCTTCATTCACAGGCCATACAAAAGAAGGTGGCAGGCTGGACTGGGCCAGTGGATGTATTTGCCAATCAATCCCTGGCATTATATCATTCCCACACGTATTTTAATGCTGCAGTTTCATGTGTGCATATCCATATAAACTACTGTGTGGTGTGTCTCAAAATTTCATACAAATGGTACTCTATAGTACACTTGCTTCTACAACTGATGACTTTTTTAACATTATGTTTGCTATTTATCTGAGTTGTTACCTATAACTATTCATTTTAACTGCTATATAGGATTTCACTAGATTAATTTACCACAACTTATTTATCTTGATGGACATTCCGATGGTTGTTGTTTTACAGCTACAAAGCTGGAGAAAGCACCCCCACATAGACCTCCTTGTGCACAGGCACCAGAGTTCCTTCTCTAGGATTGCTCCTCCAAGTAGAACTGCCCGGGCATGGGGTATTTTTTGATCATATAATGCCAGAATCGTAAAGAACTCAGCACTAGGCCTCACACTGGTGGCCCATTGTTCCTCTGGCTTCAGAGGATTCCTCTGGATCCCCCTTAAGAACGAGGCAGAGGATTTACTAATAATTTCTAAGTGTTTTTTAAAAGTGCTTTAAAATAAATACTTTTAAATTTAATTCAAAGACTATTATGGGCAAAATGTGTGGGACAAATAATGGAATGTGCAGGCAACCAAGGAGGGAATCTGCCAGCTAGGTTAGGGTACTCAGCAATGTGGGGCTTGAGGTTAGAAGGGATGCAGGGAATGTGGATGCTTGCATGAAGGTGTTGACATAGACTCAGTGTCAGGTGTGGCGTGGTCTGCAGGGGAAATCCAGGAGACCAGCCTGGCGGGAGCTCAGGAGCTGTATGGGAAAGGAGAGAGAAAATTTGCAAAGCCCATTTGGTGGGCTCTGAATGCCAGGCAGAAGTATGTGGCTTGGCTTGCTGGGCAATGGGTGTCCAGGAAGGGCCAATCCCAATGAGAAGGGCAAGAGCTACCTGGAGGGGGTGTTAACTCAGCCTGTGTGGTGGAACCCTGAGAGTTGATGGAGCCAAGCCAGAGGTGAGGTCAGGGCATTCAGGAGCCAAATACAACACTGGCAGCCTCATCACCCAAAGGAAGTCTCCAGTAGCCTGTATGTGCAGGTCTCAAGTGGTCAATGCTGCCATCACCCTGCTAGATTGGACCTTCAGAGAGCTCTGCTGGGAGCCAAGCTTGAGAGCCAGGCTTTTTTTTTTTTTTTGGCTTTTTTTTTTTTTTCAAGTTTTTATTTGAATTCTAGTTAGTTAACATACAGTGTAATATTGGTTTCAGGAGAATTTAGTGAATCATCACTTACATATAATACCCAGTGCTCAAAGCAAGTGCCCTTCTTAATGTCCATTACCCATTTAGCCCATCCCCTGCCCTCCTCCTCCCCTCCAGCAACCCTTAGTTTGTTCTCCATAGTTAAGAGTCTCTTATGGTTTGCCTCCCTCTCTTTTTTTTTTTCTTCCTTCCCCTATGTTCATCTGTTTTGCTTCTTAAATTCCACATATGACTGAACTCATACAGTATTTATCTTTCTCTGACTTATTTCACTTAGCATAATACACTTTAGCTCTAGCCACATCATTGCAAATGGCAAGATTCTGTTCTTTTTTGTGGCTGAGTAATATTCTGTTGTATATCTATACCACATCTTCTTCATCCATTCATCAGTTGATGGACATTTGGGCTTTTTCCATAATTTGGCTATTGTTGATAATGCTGCTATAAATATCAGGGTGCACGTGCCCCTTCCAATCAGTATTTTTGAATCCTTTGGGTAAATACCTAGTAGTGCAATTGCTGGGTAATAGGGTAGCTCTATTTGAGAGCCAGTCTTTGAGTAGCACATTCCACACTGTGGTCCTGGTTGTGGGTGAGGGGAGGATGGACAAAGCTGCTGCCCGAAATCAGACACAACATGGAAACTGGTGTGTTCGTGTTGTGGCTCTTTCCAAGGCTGAGCCCACTGCAAGCCAGCTTGGCCTTCTCATGCAGTGCCTTTAAACTGATTTAGCATCTGTGCTTCAGGCAGAAATGGGTATACTATTATTCATCCAGCTAGGACGGCAGTCTTACATCCCCCACTTTAACCTATACATAAGTCAGACGATTATTGTTTTTAAAGGGGGAAACCATGGTTAAGACATGGAATCGGAGATAGAGAAGAAGAAATTCAATAGCACCTCTTCATTCATTCATTCAACATATACATACTTATTAAGCCCCTTTAGCATGTGCCACTGTTACAGGTACAGTAGGGCCACGATAACGTATAAAGCATGGCGTAGAAAGTCCACCTTAGAGGTCAAGACAGCCGGATAGCCGCTGGGTTTTTTAATAGTAATACAAAGCAGCACATGGTAAGTGTCAGAATCTTTTGAACAATTAACACACTGGGAATTCAAGGTAATAAAGAAAGGTTAGGGAAAGCCTAGGAGAGGCATTTCATGGCGGCATTCTGAAGGATTGAGAAGCTGAGAGAAAGCAGGAGAGGATCCCAAACAGACAGACCGGAATAAGCAGGTTTACCATGGTAAAAATGAGCAAGGCACATTTGGGCTGAGTGAGGCCTGGTGCTGCGGGCTCCTCCACTCACCAGAACACAGCCACACAGTCCTGGCTGAGGGACGTTCATTGCCCCATGTGTCAATATGCTCTCTTCCCCGCTATCCTGGTGCTGTAAGCCCTGACCCTTGCTGCCTCCTCCCAGACCCCTGTGGGAGCCAGGTTCCCTGAGGATGTAGACTCTGTGGCTTATTGGTCTTGTTAGCTTGGGCGGGTCACTCACCCTCTCTAAGCTTTCGCTTATCTGAGGATTGTGCCCTCGCTCACCCACTGTTGTAAATATCAGAGAGAGCCCTATGTTGAGTCACTGTAAGTAGGAAAGAGTCCTGCAGACTTGTGTCATCATCACGTCTGTTATGCTAACAGAAAAATGTTGCCATGTGAACATCAGGAGTATAACCAGCTACAAAACCTGAAAGGATGAGATCAGGCCATGAGCAAGAATGGCATTCCATTTAAAATGGAATCTTCAGCCACAGGTACCATGACGGCTGGGATTCTGGGCCTCACCACTACTTCCCTCTCATTGCCGTGAGGACAGAAAGGATAGACGGAGCTGATGGGTGGACAACTGGGAGAGTTGGTGAAAACTGTTAAAGGTGTTACATCCATAATTTATTGTCATGCTGCTTGGCACTTGGGCAGGACACCTCTTCTCTCTAGGTTTGTTGGGAATGGCTCAGAAGTACAACCTAAAAGTTATCTCTGTGTCTTTTCCCACATGGGGGCTACAATTCTGGAAGATAGTAGTTTCAAAATGGTGTCCCCACACCCCAAGAGGAGCACAAGATGAACCACTGGGGTGTGGGAAGAAAAGATTAGAACTTCTAGTTACAGTTTTTCTAATATATAATTACATTAGTTGTCTACTGCTACATAACAAATTGCCACAAACCTAGCAACTTAAAACAACACAAACGCATTATCTGTTTCTGGAGGTTGAAAGTCCAGTTGGACTTGATTGGGTCCTCTGTTTAGTGTCTCACAAGGCCAAAATCAAGGTGTGGGCAAGGCCACATTCCTTACTGAAGACCCTGGGGCAGGATCCTCTTCCAAGATATTCAGGTGGTTGGCAGAATTTAGTTCCTTGTGGCTATAGGACTGATGTCACTGTTTCCTTGTTGGCTGTCAGCTGGGGGCCAGACTTCGCTCCTAGAGGCTACCGGCATTACTAGTCATTGTTTCCATGGTGACTCCTCTCAAAACAGTGGGCTGACTTGTTCTCACACTCCAAATTGCTCTGACCTCCCCTTTGCCACATCCCTGTGACTCCAGCCAGAGAAAGTTCCCTGCTTTTAAGGTCTCATGGTATTAGATTGGGCACACCTGGATATTCCAGGATAATCTCTCTATTTTAAGGTTCTTAACCTTAATCACATCTCAAAGTCTCCTTTGCCATGTAAGGTCACATGTTTTCAGTTTCCAGGAACTAGAGCAAGGACACTTTTGGAGAACCTTTTATAAAGAAAATAATTATAAAGAAAATAAATTATAAATAAAATAATTGTATCACAATTATAAAGAAAATAAACTTTACTAATATTTGATAGATTGCTGTTTGGGATAGAGGATCAGTGTCAAATATGGTACTAACAGTGTCTTCAGGAAAAGGTGGGAATCCCATATGAGGAGGAGTTGGTAACAACACCCTCACTCGTTTGTTTGCTTTTAGCACATTATGACAGATTAAAATTTATGCCTCCACAGAGGCTGGGATTCAGAAATGAGAGCCCCAATTCCCATCTTTCATTTGGGCTTATATATCTTATACTTTGTTAGTTATTACAGCCCAGGTATTGAAAAACCATATCTAGAAGCAGACTTTTGATTCACTATGTCACAGAACATTATCCCAAGATTTTCAAAAATAATGAGCCTATCCAACCCCACTGCTCTCACTAAAAATATGATTATTGATAACACTTTAGTACAAAAAGGTTTTCATATTGTTGAGAGATTAAAATTGTTATTTTAAAATATTTATTTCATTTATATCAATTCCTAAAATTTTATTTAGGAGTTTGTTTTTAAATATATGCAACATGTAAGTACAAAATGTATGTGTACATAAAGTATAAATAAACAAACATATGTTAAACATACATTCTCAAAAATGTTTTTACTGATAAAGTTGCTCGAGCAGGGTTTAGAGTCACAGACAGAGACTGTGGTGGGGTAAACACAAACCTGCTGGAGTTATTTCAAAGTTCTTCAAATTTCCTAAATATGCTGCTTTTTAAAATTTTGGAGCTTTGGCTGTGATTAATTTTTCAGGCAATTTGGAGAATTTATTTTCCAGGTAGCCCCTTCCCCAGGCTCTTGTTTTGGCCGAAGCATGTTAGGGCTTCGAAAGAAAATAGTTTTCTTTCAGGTACTATTTCCTAAGGTGCAAACTGAGAGACGGGGTCTGGACCTCCTGGTTGCTTGCGTTCAGGGTCCAGCAGGAGGTGAGAGCCTCTGAATGGCCGTGCCGGGGGGCTTCCTGTGCAAGACTTTACACATTTGCAGTCCCATCAATCCAACACCTATGGGACAGGAAGCCAATGAGGTTTGTGGAGCCAGATAGCCAAATAAAAAAGGATCACTCTTTACTTTCCTGAAGTTAATTAATGCTGAACGCAGCAGGCCAAGTACAAAACCGATGAGGCTTTCTCTAAGCGAAGACTCCACATTTTACCCATAAAGCCAAATAACCCTGACCCTGGGACTCCCACAAATGCAGGGCAGGCCTAACTGGGAGGTACAAAGGAACTAACACTTTTCCCTTCACACTCCTTCTGGTGTTTCCCTTCTGGGTCTTATTTTTATTCATTTTTCCAGTTTATAAAACACACTCACCGATGGGCCCTTGGGGCACATGTGGAAAAGCTTAAAAGACACAAGTACAAAAACAGACTGACTTAGAGTCAAGAACGAAAAACATAAGAATTCTCTTCCACCTCACCCCCACCCCTATTCCTGCCCCAGTTACATTCTGGGCCTTCACCCCCCGTATCTCCTGAAAGGGCCATAAAGTTGGGAATTTTCAGAAGAAAAAAAGAGGTTGGTGTCAGAACTATTCTCTAATATCTCCATCCAAGCCTTACTCCAGAGTCTAGTCCTGTAGCCCGAGGTGGTTTGGCAGAGGCGTTGCTTGAACAAGAAGTTCAGGACTCAGCAAAGGGCAGTGGGGCCTATTCATCTGGTTCCAGGCCCTGGACAGCCTCCAGGACATCCAGGTCATTTCCAAGATCTCCAGGATACAGACCCTGTGCATACCGATTAGAAGCTCCAATTTCCCACACCAGGAAGGGAAATAAAGACTATACTCTTTGAGGGCTGCCTAAACAATGTGCTTTAAAAGGACCACTCAGGGATGCCTAGGTGGCTCAGTCAGTTAAGTATCTGCCTTTGGCTCAGGTCGTGATCCCAGGGTCCTGGGATTGAGCCCCACGTCGGGCTCTCTGCTCAATGAGGAGCCTGCTTCTCCCTCGGCCTGCCACTCCCCTTGCTTGTGCTCTCTCTCAAATAAATAAATAAAATCTTTAAAAAAAGGAACGCCTGGATGGCTCAGTCAGTTAAGCTTCTGCCTTCACTCAGGTCACGGTCCCAGGGTCCTGGGATCAAGTCCTCATCGGGCTCAGCAGGGAGCCTGCTTCTCCCTCTGCCTGCCACTCCCCCTGTTTGTGCGCGCTCTCTCTCTCTCTGACAAATAAATAAACTCTTTAAAAAAATAAAATAAAATCTTAAAAAAAAATAAAAGGGCTACTCAGCCCTCCCTTTTAAAAAGAGTGCTGGCAAAATTATTTTCATCTGCTCTCTTAGACAGCTGACAGACAACTTGAAGTGTAGAAAAGAAAAGACATGGAGAAGCAGTGTCACTCAATCATCCTCTCTTCCTTTAAACATTTATTTATCTATTTAAGATTTTATTTATTTATTTACTTATTTATTTGAGAGAGAGAGAGCAGGGGAAGGAGCAGAGGGAGAGAGAGAAAGAATCTCAAGCAGACTTCCCACTGAGTGGGGAGCCCCATGCCTGGCTCGATCCCACATCCCTGAGCCATGACCTGAGCCAAAATCAAGAGTTGGACACTTAGCCAACTGAGCCACCCAGGTGCCCTAAACACTTATTTATTGAGTACCTACTATATGCCATGGGCTAGAGATACATCTGCAAATGGAACAGACTTGCCCCTACCCCTGTGTCTCTTATAGTTTAGTGCGGAAGACTAACAGTAAATAATCATACCAAATATGTAATTTCAGTTGAACATCACACAATGGAAAAAAAGCCCAGGGCTCTATGACTGTGTACCTCGGAGTCACTAACTTAGTCTCTGGGTCAGAGAGGGCCTCTCAGAGTACATATAAGGGGAACCCGAAGGACGCAGGGAAGGTAGCCAGGTGAAGCATGGGGCAAGAGCCTTCCAGGGAGAGGCCATTACTGTGCAGGAGGCCAACATCCCACAGCTCCACACAGGGAAAGGGGCATGAAATGCAGTTTGAGAAGAGCCCCACATACAGGGCCTGGCTGCCAAACTCAGGGTGCGGTTTTCTTCTAAGTACAATAAGTGGACTGACATGATCCAATTAACATTTTTAAAAAGATCACACTGGCCCGCGTAGAACTACCCACCCACAGCCTAGGACCCTCCCTGTCCTGGGAGCTCTGAGAAACATGGTTTGAAAACCACCACCAACCTGGCGAAATACGATCATGGTCTTCAGTCCCCTCAGAGCCTGACCTCTGTGGTCATGAGAGGTGCTTTCAGGTGGTTTGCTAAGAATCTCACATGTAGGGGTGCCTAGTTGAGCATAAGACTCTTGATATCAGCTCAGGTCATGATCTCAGGGTCCTGGGATCGGGTCCCACATGAGGCTCCATGCTGAGTGTGGAGTCTGCTTGAGATTCTCTCTCACCCTCTCCCTCTGCCCTACCCCTGCTCCCGTGCTCCCTCCCCCTCTCTCTCCCTCTCTCAAATAAATAAATAAATAAATAAAATCTTTAAAAAAAAAAAGAATCTCACATGTAGTGGACACACAAGAACATAGACGGAACAGACAGGATCCTGGGGTGCAGGAATGTGTCATCTAGCGGAAGGTCAAGCAGGCTGCACAAAGTAGCAAATCCCCAAATGCAGTAATCAGGCAAGAATTGAGAGTGGACTTCCAGTGAAGCATTCTCTTCCTGGGGGATCTGGCAGGCAGCAAGAGGTCACTGTCCACTCCTGATTACCCTCACTCGGTCAAGCACTGCTTTCTCTGCCAGGCAGTCACACTCCTCAGCTACAAAAGATTGAAATAAAATAAGGCTGTCTCCATGGCTTCTTAATCAAATGACGAAGTGTGACAACTGTCGGGACACTATTTTTCCCCCTGAGGCCTGTGAACACATCCTTCTTGAGGCAAAGGAAAACAAGCAAAACTAAACCATCCTGTAAAGCTTTCGGTACACATTTCTCGAAATGTCACTGAGGACCAGGATCCTTGAATACTCCTCCTGTCAGAGGAATCTTCCAGAAGGACACCATTCTCCAGTGCCTGTTATACTGTGGTATTTTCACAGGAAAGGGAAGCAGGGCCTCTTCAAATTGGCCACATGCCCCAGGTCCCCCCAAAGTTAACATAATGCACGTATTCTGCTCTTTCTTTACAAATACAGAGCTGAGATGGGAGATGGGGGGTAGCAGGAGGGGGGAGGGCAGTCCTGTGTGATTTATTAATCCTGTTTCCACCCTTCATCCAATGCATGAATAAATGAAAGAAAAGGTGTACTCAGCTGAGGGGCAAAAAAAAGAAAGAAAGAAAAAAGAAGGGAATAAGAGACACCCCCCTGGCCAAAACATGAAAAAATAGGCAATTTTCCCAAAAGCCATTGCATAGGTTAAAATCGCCCCAGGGAATGTTTAACTTGCTCCTTGGTCATTTATTTGAGCTTTAGGCCACTCCTGGGCTGTGGTGCTTAATGGAAAGAGTATTTACCTTAGCAACTGCAGCAAACCGGGGATCCAGCAGGCATGCTGGGAGGACACAAAATACCTTCACGAAGGAGGCCATCAGCTAAGAAAATGTCAGCCTTCACATTTGGGGATGCCATCAAGGGATCTTTTAAAAATATTTTTCTGTTAATGATGGCTGAAGGTGGAGAAAGAGAAAGAGAAGAAAAAGGCATACTTGAGGCGCCTGGCTGGCTCAGTCGTTAAGCTTCTGCCTTTGGCTCAGGTCATGATCCCAGGGTCCTGGAATCGAGTCCCGCACCGGGCTCCCTGCTCAGCGGGAAGCCTGCTTCTCCCTCTCCCACTCCCTCTGCTTGTGTTCCCTCTCTCACTGTGTCTCTCTCTGTCAAATAAAGAAAATCTTTAAAAAAAAAAAAAAAAAAAGGCATACTCAAGTTTCCCTTCTATTTTTCACCACCACCCCTGCTTTCTCCTTCTCCTCCTCCTCTAATGAACAGTATGCAAACAGGTAAGGCAGACTGGGTAAAAAGGATCATTTGGGAATGGGGGTTCAGAAAGCAATGCCTTTCTTCATGCCATCTTGTTGCCAACAGTCACTAATGTGTATATACAAAGCTCCATATAAAATCCTAGAGGTCATTTTCCCCAGGAGCCAAAAGGTAAAAGGTATCAGTGCATATACTCTTGCAACTCCCCATAACAGTCATCTGATCCCCAACACTAACATCTCACTTGCCCGTGTCTAATATCAGGCCTACAGTACATATACCTGCAAGTACACGCACACACACATGTGCACACACACCCCAGGCAGCTCTGTTGTTTTCAGGAGCATGAGAAGCAACTACTATTTAGATGCAACCAACTGGACCAGATAATACAGCTTCTCCCTCTGCCTGCCACTCCCCTTGTCTGTGCGCACTCTCTCTCTCTCTCTCTGACAAATAAATAAACTCTTTAAAAAAATAAAATAAAATCTTAAAAAAAAATAAAAGGGCTACTCAGCCCTCCCTTTTAAAAAGAGTGCTGGCAAAATTATTTTCATCTGCTCTCTTAGACAGCTGACAGACAACTTGAAGTGTAGAAAAGAAAAGACATGGAGAAGCAGTGTCACTCAATCATCCTCTCTTCCTTTAAACATTTATTTATCTATTTAAGATTTTATTTATTTATTTACTTATTTATTTGAGAGAGAGAGAGCAGGGGAAGGAGCAGAGGGAGAGAGAGAAAGAATCTCAAGCAGACTTCCCACTGAGTGGGGAGCCCATGCCTGGCTCGATCCCACATCCCTGAGCCATGACCTGAGCCAAAATCAAGAGTTGGACACTTAGCCAACTGAGCCACCCAGGTGCCCTAAACACTTATTTATTGAGTACCTACTATATGCCATGGGCTAGAGATACATCTGCAAATGGAACAGACTTGCCTGGGGTGCTAGGGCCCAGACCACGAAAAGAGAAGCACTGGACATTTACATCTTCCAAGGAGCTCCACAGAGCTCTCTGCCTTGGCGACTTAGCATAAAACCAAAGGTTGGGTCCTCCCAGCTTTTCATGGGGAGGTTTGCTAGTAAACGGGGGGAAAGGGAATGCAGAGGATAGTGGGGGGTGAAAGGAGGTGGGGAGGGAAAGGTGTTAAGTCCAGAGGGAAGCCACAATCTGGGACTCTTCTTGCAAGCAATGGAAAGGAGGATCAAGCCCACACCTCATCTCCCCCCACATCACCTGAGTCATCACCATTTCAAATGTGGTATTCAGCCTCAGAGTCCAGTCTTTAGCACTGGCAACAGAGTGCACATCTGTGCTTTTAGAACCAGATTAGCAAATGCAGCCTCTGCATTTGACTAGATAGGCTAGATGCAGGAGCAAATGAACCCTAAATGCACTGGCTTCACACAACAGAAGTTTGTTTCTTGCTCACACAAGATCTTGGAAGAGTGCTCTGGTCTGTGAGCAGCTCTCTCCCACACCGTCTTTCAAGGACCCAGGCTCCTTCTGTCATTTGCCTCTGCCATGCTTTGAAGTTTCATTCCCCTACGGTTGGTGAAAGAGGAAAAGAACATAAGAAAGTCTTGACCAGGAAGGGGCACAGTCAGTCCACATCCACCCACATTCCCTGATGAGAAACTGTCATGTCTCTAATGTGGATGCAACAAGGGGACAGAGACATGTAGCACCTTCTCAGTGACAACTCTATAACACGGAAAAGGACTATCTTTTCCACAGTAACTCAGAATCTTATGTCCAAGGAAAAAATCTTGGTTTACACATGATGAATAAGACAGAGACTATGTTCAGTTCACTTGACTTCTAATTTCTCTTTAAAGTTGGGGAGGTGATCGGGGCGCCTGGGTGGCTCTGTCATCAAGCGTCTGCCTTCGGCTCAGGTCATGATCTCAGGGTCCTGGGATCGAGCCCCGCATCGGGCTCCCTGCTCAGCGGGAAGCCTGTTTCTCCCTCTCCTACTCCCCCTGCTTGTGTTCCCTCTTTCGCTGTGTCTCTCTCTGTCAAATAAATGAATAAAATCTTTTAAAAAAAAAAAAGTTGGGGGGGCGCCTGGGTGGCTCAGTTGGTTAAGCGACTGCCTTCGGCTCAGGTCATGATCCTGGAGTCCCAGGATCGAGTCCCACGTCGGGCTCCCTGCTCAGCGGGGGGTCTGCTTCTCCCTTTGACCCTCTTCCCTCTCGTGCAGCCTCTCATTCTCTCTCTCAAATAAATAAATAAAATCTTTAAAAAAAAAAAAAAGTTGGGGAGGTGATCAAGGAAGAGGAGGCCAAGTATAAGTCACATACCTCCCTTTGATTTGTTTTGGTTTGATTGGCTGGTTAGTGCATGAGCAGTGTCTCAACTGCCCCCCACCCAACCCCCGGCTTGACTACGTGTGAAGATTTTTATTGGTTCCACTGTCAGAAAATGGTGAAGAACAAGTGTATCATTGCCTGCAGGGCCCCGTTCCACCTGGTCCTGGCTTACTTTCTGGCCTCCCACCCCATCATTCAGCCCACATACCAGCCACATCCAGCTCCTTCTGCTGCCCAAGCCCACCATGCTCTGTAATACCTTTGCACCTTGCACACTGTTCCCTCTGCACGCAATGCCCTTGCCTCACTGCCGTGCCTGGCGAACCTTTTCGCACCATTCAAGGTACAGCACAAACATCCCGGTTCCCTCCTTTCTCATCCCATAATCCTTTGAACATGCATCCATTAAAGTACTTAACACATTGCTCTATGTCAGGAGTGTCTGTCTCTGATTAGACCAGCAGTTCTCAACCGAAGTGATTTTGCCCCCAGGGGGCATCAGGCAACGTCTGGAGATATTTTTGGTGGTCACGACTGAGGGTGAGGCAGAGCAGGGAGGGGGTGCCATTGACATCTAGTGGGCAGGGCCAGGGATGCTGTTAAACATCCTACAATGCACAAGACAGCCCCCAACAACAAAGATTATCTGGCCCAAAATGTTGATAGTGCAGAGGTTAAGAAATCCTGATTTAGACAGTAAGTTCCTCAGGGTAGGGACATTCCATATTCTCAGAATCACTTCACAACGTCACAATGCCAACAATGCACAGAGTAGGCCCACTATAAATGTTAGATGGAAGGAGAGACACATGGATCAACATCAAAGCAGACTGAAGAACAATGAAACTAAGCTTACCTCCTGAGCTGCTGGCACGTAACGATGTGGAATCTCCAAACCTAGAGCTTCCATAGCCAGAGAACAACTGGCTAAATTGCAGGAGCCGCCAGAAAGAAACTCCAGAAGGACAAGCGCTCTTCCAGGAGGTTACCTCTAAATTAGGCATTTAGCTAAATATATTAGACATTATTTCAATACACAGTTCAAACTTTGGTTTCTTTCCCTCTCTCCCTCCTTCCCCTCCTTCCTTCTTTCCTTCCTCCCTTCCTTCCTTCTTCCCTTCCTTCCTGCAACTTATATTCTGCTAATTGATTTGTATAAATTACATTTATCAATTTGCATTCTGAACTTGTTTGGTTCTGCTTTGTGGATCTTCACACACTTTAGTCCTTGGGAGCTATGAGGGGGCAAAGTGTTACATAAACTGGTTAAAAAGCATATTTTCAGCAATAACATATGTTTTAAACCAGACTTATTTAACTGAGGTTTGCCTGCTGCTACTCCAGAGTAGGCAAGAACTAAATAGGTGATTATTAGATCTAACCGCTGTCACTCCCATTGTGTCCCTATCCCAGGCCCTGCAGAAAAGCCAGTTACAAAAGCTGTGGCAGTGCAGGAGTCATCCCCTCCTTGTCTCATGGACCCCAGGTGTCCCTCTTCCATTGCCAAACTAGCTCCAGCACAGCAAAGATGTCAGAGGGCAACCCCCACCCACTGGCTATTCCATGACTGCGGCCCAGGAAATCTATAGGTGGCAAGCTCAGAGACCTGCAAAGCTCTCTCCCTGTGTATGTCCCACACGCCACCATGCCCAGTGAAATCTTCAGGATTTTGACAAGCATGTTCAGCTGAGTTCAGCTCAGGCCAATTCCAAAAGTTTTTACTGAACAAAAGCTCTGTGCTAGGCACTGTGTTCAAAGCTGGAGATTTAAATAGAAATAGAGAACAGAACCATGGGGGCGGGGGGAAGCTGACAACCAACTGCAGGGCTCTGTGTAAGTACAGTGATAGCAGTAAGTACGAGGGCCAAATGAAAAGAGAGGCCCTGCCCTGACCATGCCCCATCAGAGGAGAAAATGGTGGCTCGCGACAGAAGGGGAGTGGAGGGCAGATGTTGACCTACAGCCTTAACTAAGTCCCCAGGCTTAGGTTCCTGACAAATTTGATGACAACCCTGTGCCTGGGCCTCCCCTTGGACTTGAGAGGGAACCAACCCTCCCTTGTCCAAACCCCCAGGCCTCCATTTCATAGGAGGGGTTGGGGGTGGATGACTAAGTCAGGCCTATCAGGAATTGAGCCCACTGGGACCTGGGGGTCTCGTGCAGACTAAACATTTAAAACCCTGAACTCCCACAGATGTCAGTCTGGCTGGACGGCACAGTCGGACACCTCTGAATGGCCATCCACTCCCTGTCTGAGAATAAACAGGACCATAAACTGTTGGAATTTTTTTTGGTATGCGTGTTTGTGTGAGTGTGTGTGTTTCTTCTTTAAGGAAAGAAAGAAAATGGCATTTCCTTAACCCAGAGGTCAGAGGCTCAGCCCTTCCCACCTCAGCCCACACACACACCAATTCCCTCAGCCCCACGAGTGACTGCAGGAGACAGACTTTCCCATGACTCTGTCCCTCCTCACCCGCACCCATCCAGATGTTATCAACGCTTCTGATCCTTCTCTTGCATGAAGACTGACCCTCACATCTCTGGCTACAGGGCCTCCTCCCTCCAGGAGTCATTATCTCAGTGTTTCAAATTTGTTCAAAACCACATAACCTGAGAAATGAGCTGCAATGGCCCTGGCTGATTGTGCCCAGAGCCATGGCCTGTCTTCCCGTAGTTACACTGGGTACGTAAGTGGGTGGCTCAAGGTTTCCACCTGAGGCTGAAGGAGTGGCCCCCTCAGGCCCTATTGTGGCCCCCCTATGGTGGAGCTACTGTTCCAGAGGAGTCAGCTCGGCTTTTAAGTGGACTTTCCACTACCACCCCAGTCCCAAATGAATCACACGGTTTCACAGCTTTGGCAGTCCTTTATATACCACATTTCTCTCAGGTGAGGGGTAGAGATCTGATAAATATGGACCCAAGATCCAATAGCTCCAACCGCCTCCCACAAACGTCTGTCTGTACACTCTACAGCCTCTCCTTCTTGCTGCCCAGGCAGCCACAGCCACCTCAGCCCCTGCCCAGGGCCCTCTTTCTCCACCTCTCTTTGCCCCAAAGGAGATGCTAAACTGTGACAGCTTGAGAAGTCTGTGGGGAAGCTCCCATGACATCTTCTTCTACTCAGTACTACCAGAACATCCTCAGGGAGGGTCTCCATCATGATGAAGGGTGACTCCATTTTCAAACTTCCTGGAATGCAGAGGGGCCAATGTGCACAGCTTTAATGTAATTACTATTTATTATTTATCATCCCTTCATAAGCTTGGGAGCTTTGAGGCTTTATAGAATTAGACGTGTGTACTGCTAAGATCTGCAACCCAGAGTACAACAGATTAATCATTGGCCTTCTCCCTGTTTGTTTGGTTTTTTTTTAAGTTTTTAAGAAATGTCTTTACCATTCCTGCTTCTCCCTAAAAAGGATTTACCCTGAATTAACCTCACAGAAAAAATCCCTCCCCCAGGGAGCAAGAGGAGGGCAGGTATATTAACAGTCAACTCAGAGCTGACCTTTAACCCCCAGCCCTTTCATCAGAAGATTGACCATATATTAAGCAAAAGGGCCAGACCAAGGGCAGCTACAGCCGCCTATGGCCCCTCTTCCTTATCACAGATCAGATGCCTCTTCTCCTGGGCTGGCTTCAGTCCAGAAGCTCAGTTTAGCCAGCGCAGACAGTTCCCCATGTCCAGGCTGGTTCCAGAACCCAAGACTCTTCCATTGCCTTCAAAAACAGAGCCATTGACAAGACCCTAGATGGCAAAGCCAGCAAGGACCCTTGCTCTGCTATAGAGAGAGAAGCAGTGGAGTGGACTGACAGATGTTTATGGGATGAGGCTGGAGCTACTGGATCCTGGGTCCTCCCAGGCCATATTTATCAGATCTCTACCCCTCACTGAGAGAAATGTAGGTTTAAAAAGTATTACTAATGCAGTGAAACTGTGTGATTCATTTGGTACTGGGGTAGTTACATGGACAATTCATATAAATTAGCAACAGTTCTAAATTGCTCTTCACACAAGTGATAAGGCAGTCACCCCCTCAAGGTGATTTTAGGATTCGAGGAAGGTTGCCACGCTTTCCTAATCCCCTCTTCCCAAAAACACCCTTTTCATCTTTCAACTTGATGCCTAAATTCCCTTCCGTAAATTAGAAAGCCTTATACTCCACAACTGGAGCTGAGGCTATGGAATCCTTCAAGAAGTAACTCATTGGCTTTAGTTCATGCCAACAAGGCATAGGTAGTATCTAGAACTGGCCTCTGGGGAAATTTCAGAGGGAGGGCCAGAAGGCATGGAGGCAACAACCTCTGATGGGAAGATTCTGATATTTGGAATTAGCCAGGCCTGGATTGAAATCCTGGCTTCACCCCCTAGTAGCTGTGTAATCTTGGCTGAGTTATTTAACGTCTCTGAAGATCAGCTTCTCCATATGTAAAATATCCAACTCACTGGGTTAGCATAAAAAGTAAAGGTAATGGCATAAGTAAAGTGGCTGGTGCGTAAATGGTCAATTTTCTTCTGTCTCTTACAGGGAGGAAACTCCCAAAAAGGGGGAAAAAAAAGAAAATGATCCTTTACTTGTTTCACCATTGAGCCCAGAACTAGTATTAACCCCTCCTGAGATATAGATAGGAATTCATTAATAAAATAAGCTGAATAACTGGGAAAGCCACACACTCATAGGGATCTTGAGTGACAGCCTACTTTGATCTATATTCTATACCATGGGTCAGCCAATTTTTCCCGTGAAGGGCCAAGTAGTAAATATTACTGGCGTTGAGGGCCAGTCTCTGTCACAACTACTCAACCCTGCCATTGAAAGCAGCCAGAGACTTAGACAGACATAGATCCATAGAAGAACAAGCGTGTCTGTGTTCTAATAATGGTATTTATAAAAGCAGGCAATGCTCTGGGTTTGGCTCCTGGGCTATAGTTTGCTGACCCCTGTTCTATATCAACAAGTCCCTCATTCTGTGGCTTCTGTTGAGCATCACAGCGCTACCTCTGAAGATTCTGCCATACTCTATATTAGAGTCTGGAGGACTAGAGTCTCCATACCAGAATTAAGGAAAACAGAATCGTGGGCACACTTATCAGTTTGTTAAGCCCTCTAGACTGCCCCTGGGTTGAGTAAGTCAACTTTTATTAGGGTTTTTGGTGACTACTACTAATACTTGGGGAAAATGCGCTGAGTCCCAACCCCAGGCTAACTGGTCATGTGAACTGAAGCTGGGTTTACCTTCCTCAGGGAAGATTCATAGGTAAGGGTGGCAAACAACATGCAGAGCAATTTATCCCTTTCCCATCCTTTATCTTGGTGCATGCCCAAACAAAACCGTGAGATAGAGCAGATACCATCACCCTGGTTTACAAATCTAAAAACTGAGATGGCAGGAATGAGATTTACCTGCCCAAGATTGGATGGCTAATTTTGGCTAATTAGTGACAGAGCCAAAAGTGAAATCCAGTTCTTGGTCCCTCCACCATATCACAATTTTTCTTGCTTTTTCCTTGATTTTAGGACTTTCAAAATTGGCAGTGAGAAGATACCTTCCACAGTGAAAGGAACTGAAGTTTTTTAAGAACAACTAACAAATTAAGAAGCTCATGTACATAGGAATTAGTGGCTTGCTGGGTGGATTTGTGATGTCTCGGGCATATTGTGAAAATTATATCCTCATTTTTAAGAGTAACCTCTACAGCCTAGAAGCAGGGCTTGGGAGATGGGGGGCGGCGGGGGAAGGACAAGGCTGTGGCCTTTCTGCATGGTGTTTAGTCTTCCTAAATTGTTCCTGGCATCTCGTTTCTTCGTGTAAGCAGATCATTAAGCAGGTAAAACTGACCTTGATCCATTTAAGCACAACTGTCAAAATGGCAGCTGGTATAAACAGGGCACGAGCCTTCATGTGGCCGAGAGTACTGTTTGGTTTCTGCAGGGATTCTTCCCACCACAATGTACCAAGTGGAAGGGATTCCTCTCAGCTCCTAAAAATAAGGGAAATCATGATTTGGTCAGGAGTGTTGGTTGATCGAAGAATTTAAGCCTCATTCCTGAGCATATTTGTTTTCTGTCTTCCAAATGCCCATTTTAAAACTCTGCCTTTGCCCCACAGATTTATGTAGAAACTGCTTCACTCTTTGAAATAAGGGCTAAATATAAATCTTAAGAAATAAATAATGACTAACATATATTGAGAACCAAATTCATGTCAGGCACTTTGCATGCAATAACTCATACAATGCTCATAATAACCTCACAGTCAAGTTATTATTATCCCCATTTTCCAGATGAGAAATGAAGAATCTCAGAGAAGTTACCACTTCAAGTGACACTCTGGACTTGAACCCAGGTCTGTGTGTTTCCAAAGTCCTCCTGCCTTTGCTGATTTATGCTCTTTAATAGAGCTGTCCCTTTTTCATAAAGCTTGGACAAAGTTTCACAGGGAAACTGCTTATTCTGGTGGCTCATTCTCCCACTCCCTGGTCTTCAAAACTCGGTGTCCAAAAGATGAAGGAGGAAAGTGACTACAATATCCACCAGGCTTGGGGCGCCTAGGTGGCTCAGTCGTTGAGCATCTGCCTTGGGCTCGGGTCATGATCCCAGAGTCCTGGGATCAAGCCCCGCATCGGGCTCCCTGCTCGGCGGGAGGCCTGCTTCTCCCTCTCCCACTCCCCCTGCTTGTGTTCCCTCTCTCGCTGTGTCTCTCTCTGTCAAATAAATAAATAAAATCTTAATAAAAAAAAATATCCACCAGGCTTTCCCTTTTATAAAGCATTTTTGGGGAGACCCAGAGACACTAGACACAGAGAGGTGTGTCACTGCACCATCCCAGTTAGGATGCTCATGCAGAGCAGCTACGCTTATGTGGGGACTGTGGTGATAGGGACAGATGTCCACCCCAGGGTGTAGGTGAAGATCAAAGCCATGGTGAACTCTGGTCCACAAGGTGAAAAGTAGGCCATTATTAGCCCATGCTATCCTGTGTCTCCCCTACACAGAAGGGCAGCAAATGGCCCCAGAAGCCAAGAGTCTTCACTGCCACTCTCAAGCTGCTTCGAACGTGTCTCACTGCCCGGGTCTCATTCATCACCTCTGAGGTTTCAGGGGATGACCTGACCCTGGGCTGCAGACCCAGGCTCACCTTCAAGGTTGTGAGTAAGAAATATAATACCACTCCCTCCCCGCCCTCCTGTCAATCCCCAAGGCCTCAGACAACCCACAGGAGCCCAAGAAGGGGATGCAGACAGGCCTGATCAGGGAGGGAAGGGAGCACATGACCCTCCAGGGCTTCTCTTGCCACCACATTAAAAAAAGGTGATAGATCAAATTTCATTCATTTCTTCTGATTTATGGAAAGCAAGTCTCAGAGTTTGGGCGGGAAGACAACACAGAGAAAGGTCCCTTAGGTACAGAAACCCAGACAGCCTGTGTGTACGGAGGGGAGGGCCAGTGACATACTGTTTGACAAAGGTGTCATGTGATATTAAACATGGTCTCAGACCTGTGAACACTGACCTTTGCCCCCTTTCAGTCCCACCCCCCCTTTTCTCCCAGCTTCCCCCCATTTCAAATCTGAAATGTAGATTTGGCTTGAATACAAAATACCTTTCACCCACCAGAACTGAACATTTGCACACCCGACTGCATTGAAATGATACAATGCCGGGGTCAGAGTAACACAAAATACTAGGACCACTAGACATAACACAGACTCTTTATTTCTAAACACCATTCTAGCAGTTCGCAGTCCCCAACCCCCCAACCCAAGGCTCAAATGTAAGAGAATTTCACTTTATCTCCTCAGGCTTGTTTTGCCTTCACTTTCACTATTGATTCAGTGTCTTGGTGCTTTCTTTTGGCTATATATATATATATCTTTTATAAATATATATATTTTTAATAAATATATATATATTTTGTAAATATATATATATATATCGGGACCTTACTTAAAGAGCTTTGTCCAGCTTCTTGAAAACAGCCCCAGTGCAGGGGAAGGCACCTTCAGAAAGGGTGTGGAAATCTGTTTGCAACTTTCTAGAGTGTTCTAAACCACAAGGAAGAATATCCTTCCGCCCTGTGCAGCTGAAAAATTTAACAAACCACAACTGCCTTTTCCACTCAGAGGCAAGACATCCCCTCCAGTTGAAAAACTGGATTCTGAAGAGAAGGACCTATAGGAAGATTAATCACAAAGAGGATATCTTCTCTTCCAAAACACTCACCTTTGAGTTCTGTGTGTCTAGTTGTGTGTGTGTTTGAGTGTATAGATATGCGTATGCATACATACATACTTCTGCAAATATGTAAAAGTGAATAAGCATACATGAGAGTGTATATGGGAATGAGTGACTTATGTGTGTACAAGTGTGTGTGCATGTGTATGAATGTGTTGTTATGTGAATGTATTTATATGTATGAGAGTGTATGTACGTGTGTATGTTGGTGTATGTTCATGTGTGTGGGTTTATGAATAAGTGTGTGAACATATGTGAGTGCATGTTCATGCAAGTGAGTGTACATGTATGTGTGAATGTGCTAGTGTATGTCAGCATGAGTATATTTGTGTGCATGCATGTGTGCCCACAGGAGTGTGTGTGTGTGCTGGGTTTTTAATGGAGTAACCCAGCATCTAATTAATGAGCTGGATTAGGGGCCTACTGGCTCCACCTGAAACCTGCCCTCCACCCCTTGCTCCTTCAGTCAGGGCAAGATTGGGGTTGAAGTACACGGAGGTGTGCAATGAGCCAAGGGCCACAGAAACACAAAGCAGCAAACATTCTAGGGATCCACTTCTGTCGTTGAAGACATTCTGAGGTTTATGAACTTGACCTCAAGTCCCTGGCAAAGCCTACCCCAGGAGGGAAAGCCTATGGCAAGATGAAGCCATGTCCTAGAATGAAGCAGGAGAGCGAGCGGGATTCAGTATAGCTGCTTGCTTGCCCAGCTCCTTAGTTGGTCAATCTGCCTCAAGTTTACTGGATTTCTGCAGGAAAAAAACACCCTGAATCAAGGGAAAGATGCCCAGGCATTGGGTCTCCTACATTTCTACATTTGTGGGTCAAGAGACTGATACATCCTAATACATCCAAACTGGCTCAACCCTCTTAAAACCCTCCTCATTCCACCTCTACCCAAGCATCTCCTCCATCTCGCTTGTCCGCAGCATTCGACCCACCAAGTGACAAAAGACTCAGAATTACATTTTCCTTTTTTCCCCATAAATTTATGCTCTTCACTACCCCCTTATATTTCTAATCTCCTAAACTCATTTAATTATGTCCAGAGTAATTAAACTTGCTATCAGGGGGCATCTGGAAGGAAAGTTAATACATTTTAATTTGACTTATACAATGAATATTCGATCCCACATACAGTGTGGGGGGAGGTGCTTGTACACACACATTCTTGCATAATATGCTCACGGGGATCCTGGGTTGCAGGAGGTTCCCAGGGTGGGAGCTGGGAGGATTCACCCAGACAAGCTAGGAGACCATGAACACCATGTGGACAAGGCCTTGGGGTGAAAAGGGATTAGTGGGGAGTATTAAAAACCAGGCAGGGTGGGGCTTCCAGAATCTCAAACACCCTTTTGACAAAACAAAGTCTCTGAAATTTAAACCAGACAAAGATCTTCCTCACTAAGAATTGAGGATTTGTATTTCCTTTAAAAGCAGAAGGGGGTAGGGTTTAAAAAAAAAAAAAAAAGGTGTGGCTTGTACTGAGCCTCCCTCTCAAATTGAATTTTTAATGAGGGCTTTTTCCTGAACTAGCCTGGCAGGGAAAGGTGAGCACAAGCAAAGGTCCTACCTTACCCTCCTCAGGAGTAGGGTACCTGCCTGCCGTAGGTACACACCGTGTTTCCATCTACACATATGCTGGGCTATGCTTGCACCCTCCGTAAACCAAGAGGAATAAGTCTGCATGATTTAGAAAGAACTTTGAGGCTGGAGGCACCAGGTCCTGCTCAACACTTAACAGGCTGTGTGACATTGAGCAAGTCCCTTCACTACTGGCTCCCTGTGGCCAGCTAGACCCAATTTTGTCATCCGTGAAGTGCAGGGTTGAACAGGAAGCTTGCCAAAGTTCCTCTAGCCAGGATACTCTGATTCTATCCCTTCCTCCTTCAGACCTCCCCAAGGGAATGTGCCTCCTGGTGAGAAGGGGTTGTAGGCCAAGATCTGCTGGCAGTAGAGTTCCCCAGCAAGGGACATTAATCCACAAGGGGACAGTTAGCATAACTGAAATTTAATCAAATAAATGGCTAAAACTTAATTGTTAAGTGGGAGCTTTCCTATGCCATCCGACAGATGGCACGCTCCCTAATCCTACAGCTTACTGCACTGCTGGACGCCATCTGAGGGGCAGGGTGGGACCAAAGCCATTCCTGCTCACCTCCCAGTTGGCCCCAGACCACTCACACTCACGTACTGGTGATGCCACTTGTCACCAGAAGGCCCCCTTATGCTAATAAGCAACCAAGATAAAACGTGTAACTATTTGAAGGGGCAAAAGATCCCTCGTGGGAAAGACTCATGGTAAGAGAACACACCTCCCTGGAAACAGATGTCCTGATCCTATAACACAAATTGCAGTATCACATCCCCAAAATACAAGCCCTCCCATAAATCATTCAGGGGAGCCTGTTTCGTTTTCCTGTTCTGATGAAAGTGACCCGTGTGTGGGGCTCAAGGCCAAAAGTGCCGCCACACTCGAGCAACCCCACACTTCCCCACAGCTTACTGTAAAGGTGCTGACCAAAACTGCCACAGCCGGAACCACTTCCCCAGCTGCCCTTTAGAAGCTGGCATTCCCCAGGGGTTGGTCCACAGCTAAGCCCCTGCCCTCCCCCTCCTCCTGTGCCAGCCTGACCAAGCCCGAAGGCTCATCCACACAAGCCTCCTCTCTCCCCACTTTCCCGAGACCATCCCACATACAGTTGGGAGCTAGGTCTCATTCTTCACATTTCCCTACTGTTCCCTCTGCCCCTCATGTTTGGACATTCTCTCTTATTCTACCTGACATTGCTTGTTTCATGCCAACATGTTTTCTCTCTCCCCGTGATATTTTCCATAATCAATTTGACTGAGGTGTGACTTACATCAATAAAGCTCACCAATTTTCAGTGTGCAATTCAGGGAGTTTTGACAAATGTATACAGTCATGTAACCACCACCACAATCATGTATAGGACATCGACATTCTCTCCTTGTCCTTCGGCAGTCAACCCCTTATCCAGGGCCCCTGATTCTTGGCATCCTGTGATGTTTCCTATCACGATTGTCTTTTCTAGAATTTCCCTTAAATGGAATCATTCAGCGTGTACTCTTGTGTCTGGCTTTTTTTACTCAGCAGAATGTCTTTGAGATTCATCCCTATCATCACAGGCATCTGTACTTCTACACTTTTTATTAATGAGTAGTATTCCACTGCGTGATTAGATCACAATTTGTTTGCCCATTCATTGGTTGATGGATATCCGAGTTGTTTCCAGTTTTTCACCATTACAAATAATGCTGCCATGAACATTTAAGTACAAGTCTCTGTGTGGACATATGTTCTCATTTCTTGCGTCAGCAGAGAAACTACTGAGGCCCAGGGTCACAAACGGGCCAGCTCTTTTCCAGGGTGAGTATGCTATCTTGCATTCCCACGAATGAGAGTTCTAGTTGCTCCACCTGTTTTTGTTATTTTCTGTCTTTTTAATTTTTATCATTTGATTGTATATATAGTGGTGTCTCCTTATGGTTTTAATTTGTGTTTCTCTAATGACTATTAATGCTAAGTATCTTCCCAGGTGTTTATTTGCCATTTGTATATCTCCTTTGGTGAAATGTCTGTTGTACACATCTTTTTGCCCATTTTTTATTGGGTTGTGGGTTTCCTTTATTATTAAGTTGCAAGAGTTCTTTAATCTGGATACAATTTCTTAATCGGATATATTTTTTGCAAAAATTTTCTCTCAGTCTTTATCTTTTTGGGTTTTTTTAAAAGATTTTATTTATTTATTTTGTCAGAGAGAGAGAAAGAGAGAGGGAACACAAGCAGGGGGAGTGACAGGCTCCCCACTGAGCAAGGAGCCCGATTCCGGACTTGATCCCAGGGTCCTGGGATCATGACCTGAGCCGAAGGCAGATGCTTAACCAACTGAGCTACCCAGGCATCCCATCTCAGTCTTTATCTTGTCTTTTCATTGGGTAAGTGTCTTTTGAAGAGCAATTTTCAATTTTCATAATGCTCAAGTTATCAATATTTTATTTTATAGTTTGATTGTGTGTATTTGTAGTCTGGTCTACAGATCTCCCCACATGCTACCTCCCTTTTTGTCCACCAATCAGCAGAAGCCATTTCAAGATCACATAAATTTTTTCCTATGTTTTCTTTTATAGTTTTAGCTCCTACATTTAGATCAATCCATTTCAAGTTAATTTTTGTGTGTGGTGTGAAATAAAGATTGAATTTTTTTTTTGTATATGGTTTCTAATTATTCCAGTTCATTTGATGAAAAAGTTATCTTTTCCCCATTGAACTGCCTTTGATCTTTGTAAAAAATCAGCTAATCATATGTGGGCATCTAGTTCTGGACTCTCTTCTGTTCTATTGATCCACATGTCTATCTGTACACCAACACCACAATGTCCGGAGTATTCTAACTTTACATTAAGTCTTGAAATCAGGTAGTATAAGTCCTCCAACTGTGTTTTTCTCCTTCAAAATTGTTTTGACTATTCTAGGTATTTGCATTTCTATATAGATTTTAGAATCAGTTTGTCAATTTCAACAAAAATTCCTGCTGGGATTTTGACTGAAAATGCATTAAATCTATTGATCAATTTCTCTCCCAATTATGTTTTAAGCTCCTACAGGACAAGGAACCTATCTTACATTTCCCCATGGCTCCTGAGTGATGGTCAAATACCCATCTTTCGGTGGAAATGAGGCTATAGTTGGGGCAGAAAAGGCTGAGGGCAGAATGGGAGAAGGCATTGCTGAAGGAACACAGGTCAGGAATGGTGTGGGGTCAAATGCAGACATGAGGACAATGATTGGGAACTCTTGGGTGGTGTCATATATCCTGGGACTGGCAGAGGAAAGTGGTGACTAGGAAGAAGTCAGTCTCTCTCATAGTGTGTGTTTCACAATCAGAGCAAGTTCCAAGATGTCCAGAACTTGGGAATTCTAGAGGGAGAAACTGGGGTTCTTGGAGGCTGGGATCTGGTAATCAATCACTGAGAAATGGAATGGAAGTTTACATTTCTGTCTGACTCCAGCTTCCCTCTAACAAGAGTTGGAAAGGGCTTAGAGATCATCTAGTCTATGTTTTACAAGTGAACAAAACAAGAACTAGAGAGATTAAGGTCACACAGTTAAATGATGAATTAGTAGCACAACTAGGATTAGAAAACAATACAGGTCTTTGTCTCCAAGGTCAAAGACCTTTCCATCGTATCTCAGCCTCTTTTTTTGGCAATGTGTATCCTCTCCTGCCTGTCAACTAACAGAGCCATTTGCTTCCAGAGCTGGAGCTCTAAGAAGTTAATCAGATGGTTGTTCCAAAAAGTCAGAGGGTGGTCTACAGATCTCCCCACATGCTACCTACCTCCCTTTTTGTCCACCAATCAGCAGAAACCATTTCAAGAAACCTTAGTGGCTTCTCTTCAAAGCCCCCACTACAACCAAGCTCTCTTTCTCTGCCTCTTGCTTCAAGCCAGGTTTGGCTTTCCCAGGTACTTTGGTGAAATGGGAAAGGCTCTCAGCCAGAAGTTAGGAGACAAATCACTGAACCAAGCCATAGTTTTTCTCCTCTGACAAATAAGAATGATAACACTTACACTATTGGCTTAAAGACATTATGAAGATACAGTGAAAACAGAGCAGAAGTGTCCTCCAATACCTATAAGCTGGCATATAGTAGAAGGTACAGGGATGAAGAAAACACGTACCAAATCAGGCTTTTTCTGAAGCCTCACTGCCAGAAGCAGAAATTACAAAGGAGGTTTGGGGGCATGTCCTGCATGCACACTCTCTCCCCACAGTGGAACTCCTCTCTGCTTATAGGAAAACTTGATTTGATCCTTTCATTCCGTGTCTATAGAAGATGTGTGTGTATGAGTGAGTGGACATCCCAACTCTCTGCCAATTTCCCCACCTTCTTCTCTCTATCTGGAAATACAACCTGCACAGAGATATTTAAGTGCATCTTTGTTCTGGTCTTGGAAGCCCTTCCCACTCCCAGGTAATTGTGCTGCTCAAGTCCTCAACTTGCAGCACCCCTACTCTACCTCCAAAGTTAGGCCAGTGTCCTGGCCCATCTCTTGAGAGGCTTCCAATCCATGCCCCTGCTCTGCCTCCTCAACAGCTATCTCCAACAACCCAGGGCTAAATTACCCTGTAAGTCAGCTACGCCTAAACTAAGATGGTTCAATCATTGAATAGAGTGCTGAGCCCACCCGAGTACTACTATGAGGGAAAGAACTATAAGAGTCATCAATGATCACTTCCTGGATATCGAACACTTCCCATAGTAAAAACTCCCTGGTAAAATTCCATCTCATTTCCCGAGACATTCTCCTTTTGCTTGCCTTTCTTTCCCCAGAAAGGAGATCCCCCTGTTTCTGCTGAGACTAAACACTGTTCACATAGAATAGCCTTCTTTCTTGTAATTTAAGATTCAACTCCCATTCCTAGAAGGCCCCAAATTCAGTGCGACTGCAATTGACTCTAGGCTTTGCTTATCTCTCCTGCTTGAAGCAATTTAATTACTAAATTAAGGTAATATCATTGTTTTTCTAACCACAAATGGTGTTAAAATGATCAATGTCACTAATGGGTAGCTTGATCTCCCTCTAGCCACCTCCCCCACCTACCTCCTAACCCCCCAGCCCCCCCAAGGAGAACCAAACTGTCTCCTCTCCTAGTGAGAGTGCCACATTTCCATGCAAATTGAGTGTCCAGAGTGAATGGGGTGGGGGCGGTGCCCGACTTTCTCCATGGCTGAGCTGCTGGAGTATTTGCATAATATAATGCGTTAACAGCTTGGAATTAATCATAGCTGCTACCCTGGATGGCCTAAAGAACTATTTTCCAGACCCTTATCTGTGAAAACTCTGGATGGCATTTGTAGGTAATAGAGCCTCTGTATATTTTTCTAATTATCATCACATTTTTCTATTTGTCTCCAAAATGTGCCCCCATCCTAAAATATCATAAAATGCTGTAGGTTTCTTAGGATGTTTTTATTACATAAAAATCCTTAAGCACTCAATAAATTACACCATACATGCCTTTATGCACAAGATTATGCTAGAAGAAGATGAGTAGAGATTTATATGATAGAGTGGACAACAGAGTATAGGCTTTGGAACCTAAACAACCCTGGTTTGAATCTTCTTTCGTAGATGATTTAGGGAAAGTCACATATCCTTGCTGAGACTTGGTTTCCTTTGCTGTAAAAAGGGGATGTGGTAGGCTGCCTTCTAAAATGGCCCCAAAGCCCTGCCTTCTGGTATCCACACCCTTGTGTAATCCCCTACCCTTGAGTGTTGGCTAGATCTACTGGCTTGCTTCTAACAAAAAGAATATGGCAAAAGTAATGGGATGTCAATTCCAAGATTGGGTTACAAAAGATTGTGACTTTTCTCTCTCTCAACTCGTTCACTGTGATAAAGCTGGCTACCATGTTGTGAGCTGCCCTGTAGGGGCCCACATAGCAAGAAATCTAAGATGATCTCCAGCCAACAGCCACTGAGGAACTGAAGTCTTCAGTCCAACAACTCAGAAGGAACTGAATCCTGCCAGCAACCACTAAGTGAGCTTGCTCAGTTGAACCTCAAGAAGACTGCAGGTCTGGCCTACACCTTGACTGTAGCCTCATGATAGACCCTTAACCCAGCGAAGCTGCACCTAGATTCCTGACCCATAGAGACTGTGAGATAATAAATGTGTGTTGATGTCAATGTTAAGTTTTGGGGTAATCTCTTATATTTCAATAGATAACCTATATATGATATCAAAGCGTATAAGCTACTTCACTGAAACACATTCTTCTTGAGATAATAGGGTTTAAAATAGTGCAGCACCATACAGATGTATATTATCATTTGTTTTCGACCCAATAAATAACTCACTTTCCTAAATGCTTAACTTGCTTTGTTTGAACAGCCAAAGGAAGTTCTGCTTCCTCCAAATGTCCCCATTCATATATTTTCCAGGAATTTCATTCCTGTTGCAATTTTCACTTTGGGGCTTGGGGTTTGTTTTGTCAAGATTATCGGCAGGACCACCTCACAGAAGATAGTGGGAAGACAACGATGGGAAGTTAGTTGTCAGTAACAGGAAGACTGTTCCCACAAAACTATTCTTTCACGAGCTTTGTCACAGACCAACTCCTACCACTAATAAATAATAGTGGTAAGAATCAGAATGATAACAGTTTCTACCATTTATTGAGCAACCATTATGTGCGGGGAACTTTGAAAACATTTTTTCAGATCCTCACCACAACCCTGAAAAAAAAATTCAGAGGGTTTAAGCCACTTGTTTTAGGGTGCTTCAGAGCTGAGGTTCTAGAACAGAACTCTTTTTGTTTGTATTTGATCCTTGTCTTCTATGTATGTGTGCCTAAATAATTTTTTTAAATAAAGTGAGAATTTGTTTTGTATCCTTTTTTTTTCCACTTAACACTTTATCATGAGCATTTCCCCTATGTTATCAATTTTTAACACTATTTTTAAAGGCAGCATAATATTCCATTATGGAGCAGATTTCCCCTACCCTTATTTTTTGGTATTTAGGCTATTACCAGATGTTTTGCTTTCATAAATTACACTGTGATAAGCATCTGTGATCATATCTGATGATTTTCATAGAATAAAGCCCTAGGAGTGGGACTTCAGGTCAAGTTTATATGCGTTTTTAAGGCTCCTGATACATGTTGCCAAATTGCTTTCCTGAAAGATTGTACCAATCCATATTCCTAGGGAGATAAACACTTAACTTTGAAAGCAAAGGGAATTTTAAAATGTGAGATAAGCTGGCACCTTGTTTAGAGGAACAACTCCTTAAGTTCCCTGCAAAGGCCCTCTGAGAACCCCTATGAACCACTGGCTGAGGAAACACTGTTCCGCCTTCCTGACTGGCTGGTTAAATTCCCAACGTCCCAGATGTCATTTTATTCACAGTTATAGGAGGGGATTGGGTGGAGTAAGAGGGGAAATAGAAGCATTTGCATGATAATAAACCTGAAACTTAATAATCATGCTTTTACAAAACATGTATATGGTCCTTTCTTGAGGCTGCTTTTCCAGAACAGGATGACCTTCTCCAAGGGGATAAGAATATTTTTCCCTGCCAGATCTTAAGCTAGGGCATTGAAATTATTTCTATACACATATACAAAGAGAAGGAGGAAGCTGAGGTACAAATATTTAGTCACCCAAAGAGTGGAGAAAAGATACCACAGTGGCATTAATTATCTAGATGGTATTTAAGGCCAAAGGAAAAATCAGGAAAAGTTTTTTTTTTAATTGTTAAAATTCTCCACCCCAATTTCTTATGTGTTGACATAGCCAAAGAACCACTGGCCTATATTAACCTTCGAACATTTCCATTTTACTTCTACAAATTGGGAGAAAGGAAAAGAATATTCACAAAGATGGGGGGAAAGGATGGTTACAGGAGGGAGACAGAAACAGATGATAAAAGATTATTTCAATTCTCTGCAGTTACTTGGGTTTTCAAACCATAGTCTTGGTCTTAAGAAATGGAAGTTAACTTCATATACACACCAAGTAGGGCAGGGCCTAGATGGCATGATTTTAAAAGATCAAAAAGATTTTGGTATTCTGCCATATTTGCAATGCCCTGCATTGATCAGGGTTGGCCAACTGCTGTAGCAAACAACCCCAATTTCAGTGGCCTAACATCATAAAGGGCCTTATATCACAGTCTGGTGTAGGTTGTCGAGGGTGGGGGGTGGCGAAGGAGGACCTATTCCACACAGTCATTCAGGGGACCCAGGGAAATGTGAACTAAACCAAGAACATACCATTCTCATCCATTGGATTAACAAAATTTGAATTTTTACAACAAAAAATATATCTGTATATAAATTGTGTGATTTGAGTAGATTTTAGAAATTATAAAATAGCTGCTTAGTGTTCTATGCCCCCAAAGCAGATAGAGAAGGTAAACAAAGCTAAGAGTAAAAGTAGGGTTAGACGACAGGAGAAGGACTTGGGGGAACCACTTGCATCGCTCCCCAACTCAAAAGAGGTTTAGAAGGGGAAAAGGTATCCAAGTCCTAGAAAGAAGTTGCCATATCTTACAAAAAATAGCTATTGGCAACAGGTTACAGGCTGTGCCCAAAAAGGCTCTTTTAGACTCTTTTGGCCACTCTTAGAACCCTCCCTCCCAAAATAAATCATCTGAATTAGGACATCTTAGACCTTGGGCATGAAACACCCAATCTCTTATGGCTCCTGCTCTCTTGTGGCCCTACATTTCTAACTTAGCAGCCCAATCAGAGCATCAGTTTTGGAAGAAAGGTTACTTGTTCCCAGGCCCACAGTGAGAAGTGAGAGGGAATGTGGGAAGCAGGGTAAGGCTTGGCCACAGTGTCGTCAGATGTACCCGGATCATCCCTCCTGCCCTGAACAGGTGGGTGCTGGATGAAGAGACTGTCTGTGATGAATGAAAAGAGACATTTGTTTCAAGACCCTAGGATAGGCCTCTGGGTAAGAAGTATCTTGCTTACACAGCCCTGGGACCAGAGAAAAAAAGCATTTCATCATTTAGATTTCAATATTTGTTTCACAGAGACCTGGAGAGACTTCCAGGGATTATAGTAATTGCCAACAGAAATTGGAATTTTTTAGAAATTTTTTTTTTTTTTTACATTTCTTAGTGATACCTTCACTGGCCCTGGTTGAGCAGCATCTTAACGCTAAATTGGTGAGGACTGTCCCTCTTAGGGTGACCAATTTGTCCCAATTTGCCCAAGATTTAACCTATTTTAAAAATGAGGGAAACTCCTCCATCTCAAGCAAACCAGCATGGCTGGTCACACTAATTCTTCTACACAAATTTGCCAACAGCATCAGCTGGGAGCTGTTTTATCCAAAACAACAAAGGATTTGGGCTGAACCACTGACTTTCTCCCTTCTAGAGAAGTCAAGATGAGGGCAGGGCAGAGCTGCTGTCTGTGACCCTGGCACAAAGCAACATTATCTATCCCACGAGGAGACTAAATTTACAACTTGGCCTCCAGTCACGGGCTTAGGAAGGAGCTTGGAGATTATCTAGTGACCATCTAGATGACAAATAAGGAAATCGAGGTGGAGAAATCTTAAGAAACACTTAAGGACATGCAGCAGAACTGTCTAGGGCAAGATTTCTTCTCCAATCTGGTGCTCTTTCCGCTGCAACACACAACTCTGTCACTAGAATGCCCAAGCAACTGAGTTAATGGGCCCCAAGAGATTATCCTGGACATCCCTTCCAAATCTTATGAGAAATGCTCCCAATAGTCACCACCAGTGGCAAAGGAGAGGATGGCAGTGGCAGCCGCCCCTTGGGGAGATTCAGGTGGTGCCTAGGAGGCCACACCACACCACCATGAGCTGCCATGTCTTTCTGGGGCTCCACTCCCAGCCTTCAAACCCTCCTGACCAACATCAGGGTCCCAAACTTTCCTGTACTTCCTTTCTATTCCACCTTCTCAGCTTTACAGGGGCTAGAAAAGAAGACAAAAAGAGGGGCAAGGAGGCACATGGGATGCAATAAGTCAGAGTCACTACAACAGCCTCACCGAGAATCTCCTTAAAGTTTTTTTTTCAAAGATGTTATTTATTTATTTGTCAGAGAGAGAGAAAGAGAGAAAGAGCACAAGCAGGGGGAGCAGCAGACAGAGAGAGAAGCAGTCTCTCCACTGAGCAAGGAGCCTGATGATGCAGGACTCTATCCCAGGACCCTGGCTGAGCAGGGAGCCTGATGCAGGGCCCGATCCCAGGACCCTGAGATCATGATCTGAGCCGAAGGCAGACACTTAACCAACTGAGCCACCCAGGCATCCCTAAAGTTTGTTTGTTTTTTTTTTAAGATTTTATTTATTTATTTGAGAGAGAGAGAGAGAGCGCTCATGGGTGCCTACGAGTAGGGGAGGGGCAAAGGGAGAGGGAGAAGCAGACTCCCAACTGAGCAGGGAGCCAGATGCAATTGGGGGCTCCATCCCAGGACCCCAGGATCATGACCTGAGACGAAGGCAGATGCTTAACTGACTGAGTCACCCAGCACCCCAACTGGTAATTTTTGAGAAGCTGAATGAAATACACTGCTCAAGCTGATTCTATAGATATGGCATTGCTGTTCTCAAAAACCAAACCAACAACCAAGCAACTACTTCTTCAACCAATGAAGCACCTACTTACAAATGTCTTATTTTTAAAGGGAACAAAAAAGGTTTTGATCACACACAGAAAGAGTTCATGCAGCTGGTAGCATATGCCCCTTGGGAACACGGGGCTTTTAAAATCATTACTCTTAGGCTTCTCCCATTATTATTTCCGATTTATTAAGGTAATTCGGGTTGGATATAGGTTTAGGAAGCATGTGGAAATTGCCATCAAGAATAATTATTTTAAGGGCGCCTGGGTGGCTCAGTTGGTTAAGCGACTGCCTTCGGCTCAGGTCATGATCCCGGAGTCCCCGGATCGAGTCCCGCATCGGGCTCCCTGCTCGGCGGGGAGCCTGCTTCGTCCTCTGACCCTATCCCCTCTCATGTGTTCTCTCTCTCTCATTCTCTCTCTGTCAAATAAATAAACAAAATCTTTAAAAAAAAAAAAGATTTAAAAAAAAAGAATAATTATTTTATAAAAAAAGAATAATTATTTTATATTCTCACCCCTCCCAGGTCTCTTTTCTGGACTTAGAGAGAGTTGCTATTCAGGCAGATGAGAGTAACACAGTGCCGGTACTTCCAACCTCTCCAATATTTGAGGGATTGGAAGTCTACTTCAGGGAGATACATTTGAACCCAAAAGGCTGTGACATTGCAAAGTTAAACCACCTATTCTGGTTTACCTCTGCACCTCAATGACCCCCCAAAACACATCTTATTCTGCCACTCTGTTCTCTGTCCCTGCAAATCTTTCCCATGCTCTGAGACCCAGCCTAAGATACTCCTAAGACATCTTGCCAAGCCTCTACAACCCACATCATTCTCCCTTCTCTGAGTTCATGTAGCTCTTAAAGTAGCACTTAATTACAAAATATGTTCTATTGTGCTTTTATTTCATGCTTCAGGCATACAGAATGCCCCATATGAAGGCAGTATGTTAATGAGAAATGCTCAATTAACATTTGTTAGATGAACAGGTAAATAAGAGCATGGATTTTGGAGTCAGAAAGACCAGACGGTACTTCTTACTAGCTAGATGACCTTCAGCAAGTCACTTAACCAGTTCTAGCCTCAGTTTCTTTATCTGGAAAATGGCAATAATATGACACGGCTCAGAGGAATAAATAAGATACACATAACAGGCGGTCAAGGACAGAGTGTGCCCTTCACCTTCACCAAGTGCCCAATGAGTCTGCATTCATTTACTGACTGTCTAAACCAGTTTATATTTCAGAGTCTTTTTTTTTTTCAGCAGTATTCATGCTGAAACATGTCTACCATATTTTGATTAGGACAAGGTTTAGCCTATTGATTGTGAAAAGGTTTCCAGAAATCAAGACCAAGTCCTGTAGCAAAAGGACATGGGGAGGTGTAGGTGTGTGCTGATTTGCCTTCTTATAGGAGAAGAAAAATTCCCCAAACTTATTATAACAAAAAATGTTGTTTGAGTCACCTGCCATGGCCCTAGTATCATTCACCATTGTTTCCTTCAAAATACCTCAAAATGTGTCCAGCACGTAGTAAGACAGAGCAGGCACTCTATTTGTATTTAAAAACTGAATTATAGCCATGATTCCAAAGTGTTGGGAATTTAACTAGCTGGAGTAGTAGGGAAATGTTTTCAAAAGCCATTTAATTCTTTGTGTCCTAAAGTATATTTCAACAAAACAGAACTCCAAAAGACTGCCCAAAGCTGCAGCCAAAACAGCCCTGGGCCACGGATTGTTGAATGGTGTCCTTTAAACCCTGCCCCATAAATATTCTCAGCCTAATGAATCCATGCCCCCAAACAGCCCCTGAACTGGTCTACTAACCGCAATACATGTTAAATTTATGATTTCTAAACAAGATAAAAGACCTGACTGGATTTATTTCCTTACCAAAAAAAAAAAAAAAAAGGCATTCCATTCCCGACCAAGTTGAGACCCTGAGCTGGTTTATTTGCTACCAGCACCTACTTGCGCGTCACTTGGGCAAAACCTCCTTATATAGGTTCCCTGGTGTTTTGTAGAGTGGCCTTCTTTCCCTGACAGGTCTGAGCTTACTCCTCTCACCACAGATTGCTCATGGCAGTGACTGTGCCACCATTCACTGATTCCTCCTATGGCTGCTCCAGGTGACTTCCTACCTGGCCACCACTGAACAGCATTCTCCCAGGTTATCCTCTCAGGTTCTCTCTTCCAGGGAGAGTCACATAGAATCGTGGAGTCAGAAGTGACCTTGGAATTCATCTACTCACTTTACAGATGAGAAAAATAAGATCCGGAGAAGAAAATGAACAGAAAGTGGGGACTAGATAGAACCCGAGGCTCTTAATTCTGAATCTAGACTTCGGCCACTAGGCTCAAGACCTGAAGACATCCTCAGCCGCCCCTCCCCCAGCACACATTCCAGGAAGGTCACGTGGGAAGTCCAGAGAATTTGCCTTCAGTGCCTCAGCTTGGCTTCCAAAATCTGTGTGGATAGGCTCTCTGTGGCTGCCATCCTCCCACCCATCACCCTGAAGACTCCAGTCTTATCTTAGCTGACTTCCCTATATTTCGTTTTCTCAAGGTCAGACTCTTTGTTTCTGGAATAGTTTAAGTGAGATGAGCAATATCTGACAAATCAGCCTACCTGAGGAAAGGAGATTAATGACTCCTCCCAGATAATCTGAGAATATTAAAATAAGGGCCTTCTGAAGGCTCTGCTATCCAGACCAACACAGCATCTTTAAAAGAAGATACTTGAGGGGCGCCTGGGTGGCTCAGTTGGTTAAGTGACTGCCTTTAGCTCAGGTCATGATCCTGGAGTCCCTGGATCGAGTCCCGCATCGGGCTCCCTGCTCAGCGAGGAGCCTGCTTCTCCCTCTAACCCTCCCCCTTCTCATGTACTCTCTCTCTCTCATTCTCACTCTCTCAAATAAATAAATAAATCTTTAAAAAAATAAAAGAAGATACTTGAACTCAGAGGGTGATGGAGTAAGCCATCCTTTTAGAGGTAAGGTGTAGGAACTGGCCAGGCTCAGAAATGGCCCAGAGAATGCAGGTTGTATGAGGATCCACCTGCTTTCTTGGCCTGAGTGGAATTACTGAGAACCACATACCAGTATCATGAACCCAACACTCATACTCCTCCCTTCCAGGAAAGAGTCCATCCTCAATTCCCATCACCTCACCGTGGCAGGGTTAGGACCAGCTCCAGCCTGAACATGTTAGCACATTCAAGAGCCTACACCCACATTTATCCCACTATCTCCAGTACCCTCCCACCTAGCACCTCGCATGAGTCTAAACCCAGGAGAGAGCATGTCCAGAAAGGACAAGATTAAAAACCTCACGGAAAGTCTGCAGAATGAGTAATAGTGCCGGGGTCTCAAGTCCTGCCTACTCTCTTAACCAGTTCTATGGCCCCTAACAAACCACTGGACTGCTCTGTGCCTCAGTTTGCTCACTGGAGAAGTGAGGTTAATGGCAATACCTTGATAGAATAGGGACAAAATGAGCAAATAAAAACTGTTCAACGAAGGTAAAAATCGTTTTCAAAGGTATGAGTATCTCATTATGTTATTAGTAATAATACAATCACTTCCTTGTCCTCCTCCCAGACATTTACTCACATTTCTCTGGAAACCTTTCAGAGACCTCTCAGATTTACCAGATAGCTTGAAAGATTTAGCTTCCCCTCCTGTTTAAATTCCCTTGCAGTTAAGCCCAGTTTGTACCAACTGACTTTTTTAAAAAATAAGATAAAAAGGGAAGCTTTGACCAGGACTCAAAACTCAGAAAACCAAATCATTTGGCAAAAAATGAATTCCAAGCATCTGCCTCCATCACCAGCAAATACATGCTGCATCTTCCTGAAAGCAAGTCACAGAGTTGAAAGCTTGGAGTCCTTTACCCTAGTCTCAGAATATAACTTCAAGTCTCTCAAGTTTTGCTTTTGAGGCCAGTTCTTGACCTGCAAGTTCTTAAAGCCCAATAGCAACCAGACAAAACTCTTGCCCACCCTCTGTTTTACCTCAGTATTCACACCTTGCACTCCAGCCTCTTTCTGTCTACAGACTGAACCTTCAGTGTTTGACAAGCAGGGAGTTCTAGAGGCAAGGGCTATGATTATACCATGTTGTTGCTTGAAGGAGAAAAGAGAGGGGAGGGAATCCTAAACAAGCAAGGACTGACCAAACAAATTAACAGGCCAGACAAGATTAAAATATGTCTTCCCTGATCCAGCTCAAACACATGTTTGAAAGCCAAATCTTCTACTTTTTCTAATGGGCAGAATGAACAACAGGAAACTTTTAGAATGATAATAGTAGATTTCACAAATGAATAGTAAAGAGCCCATCTGGGGCAGGAAACATCTTACCTGTCTTTGGAATGCTCCTACACCTTGAAGGGGGTCCCCCTTCTTACACTTCCAAAGTCCTCAGAAATTATTCAAAAGTGAGAATATAATGAGGGGAAGCAGCAAACATGCAATCTGATGACTTTTCCCAGTCCTCCCCAGCAGAAACCGTCCATAAAGTAAATGACCCTGAGCGTGCAGTTCACCTAGAAAGCACTCATATCAACAACCACCGGCCTTAAAATGGACATAAATATCAGGTGAGCTTCACAGCCATTTATCCTACTTTCGGGATAACACACATACATAAACTGGAAGTGGACACTTCTCCCACTCCAGGGTGGTGATCCTGCCCCTAAACTCCAGGCACACTGTCAGGCAGTAAAAGAAAATCAGCTGTTCTCCAGCTGCAAATGACTGGACAGTTTGCGGGAGCCCCAGGCTCCAGAGAGTGCCTCTGTCCCCGCGTAAGTTTCCTTTCCCTCTCTGCCGCTGCCTCTCCCAAACCAGCCCCGGCCTTTCTCCTTTGCTTGCTCTTGCTAGCCTCGCCTCCTCTTTGGGTTTGTTTACTTTGTTGCCATTTGTTCTTGTTATTTTTTTTTTAAGATTTTATTTATTTATTTATTTATTTATTTATTTATTTATTTATTTATTTAAGAGAGAGCACAAACAGGGGAAGAGGCAGAGGGAGAGGCAGAAGCAGGCTCCCCTCTGAGGAAGGAGCCCAACTCAGGCTCAATCCCCGGACCCTGGGATCATAACCTGAGCTGAAGGTTAAGGTAAACTTAACCAACTGAGCCACCTGGGCGCTCCTGTTCTTGTTATTTTCTATTTTGGTTTTGTTTCCTTGCTTTTTTAAACAGTTTTTTTAGTTAGGGTGAAATATATATAACATAGTATTTACCATTTTAACCATTTGTAATTATACAGTTCAGTGGTATCAAGTATACTCGCAATGCTGTATGCCCATCACCACCATGCATCTCCAGAACAATGTATCCCCTCAGCAGACCCTCCACACCCCCACAGTTGGACACCCCTTTCCTCCCCAGCCAACATCAAGGTGACCCCGATGTTATCTAAGGTAGCATCTCACAGTGCGTCATGCTTGTGCCCTGACAACTTCCAGTGCATTCCTATGCTTCCTGTGATATTTTTCCCTCTAATCACAAAGATTTGACTCCCCCACCAAAAAAATAAATAAATAAAAATAGATGTTTGGAGAACCCTCTCTTCACTATACAAACCTTGCAAGCCCTAAATGATAAATGCCAAATGAGGGGCCCATGCAGTAGGCCAGAGGATGGGGTTGGCCACACTTCTCAAACTTAATTCACATTGTTAAAATGTAGACCATGACTCAATAGCTTTGGGGAGGGGTTGCTGATTGTGCATTTTTAATGGGCTCCCAGATGATGATGCCCACACCCTGGGGTCCACTGATAGCACTTTGAGTCTTGAGGGGCGATGTCCCTTCCCTAGAGCCCCCAGGTAAGGAAGGCTTTTGAAAGGAGGTGACAGCTGAGGAATAGTTCTCTTGTCCATGCAGTCCCACAGGAATGGCCACCTGGGCAGACCCAGGGTACAACCTCACCATGTCACCCTGAGAGGGAAGCATAATTCACCTACCCAGGGGTGGAAGTGGTGGCAGGAAGTCCAAGTACACCCAGCAGGCTGTTTGTGCCACCCGAGGAAAGAGGAAGTGACCTTTTTCTCATGGGGAAGTGTACCTTCTCTTCTCCAAACCGCAGGCTCCCAAACATACTAGCTCGAGTGAAGTTCCTGCGATGACCACTGGGCGTGGGCCAGCCTCATCTGGCCCCCATCCCACACACTATGGCCCCACGGGCCCAGGCCAGCCAAGCAGGGCTGCCATTCCACTGCCCCGCTGCAGGACCCCAGCCTCCCCATCCAGGAGCATAGCCCCACTTGCCTTCCCACACCAGTTCTGTGCCTCTAAGCCCAAGCCAAGGAAGAAAGCTGTGTACACGGACACTTAAATTAGATCCCTGCAATTATCTCTCAATTCTGGCTTGCCCTGCGCTTCTTTATCACTTTTTTTAATAGCTAAAGTTACTCGCCCTCGTTTTAAGTACATTGTGCAAAAGGCATAGGCCAACTTCTGATATATTCCCACAAGCAAAATTAAATACCAGTAACATGTGTTTTAGTGAATTGGGTCCCTCAATTTGCATCTTATAATAAGGATGTTATCATACTGGTTTATGGCTCAGCTCTTTAGTTTTTATCTCTCTGGGGCTAGATTCCCCCTCATGAGTTCAATGTAAGTCTATGAACTAATGCAATTTTTAAAACGCTTTTCTTCTGTGTTAACACCCTTATGAGTGAAGAGATTTTACTCCCCAAAGTGTACAGAATGTTTGCATTCACTGGAGGATGGGGCGGGATATTAGCCCTTAGTGATATCCGTGGCTGCTCTTAAGTGAAAGGAGTTGAGTCAGTAATCCGGTCTGCCACTGCAAAAAAGCCTTTTTCACCTCTTTGCACTGAGACATAATCTCTGGTGTGTTCATTCCCTTACATTTAGATTAATTATAAAACATTGTCACCAGAATATTAAAGTAATGTTTAATACACAGAAGGGAATAAGGTATTCTGGAAAATGCATAATTTCCCTATGATGATTTTGCCAGTTGCATGCAATATGATCTTTTGATTGCCAGCTATAGAAATATTGTGACTAAGCTTTCACTAGCTTTTTATTTTTGCAACCATCCTGTCATAGCACTTTGAAAACTGTAAGCTTGGCCCATCAAAAAAAAAAAAAAAAAAAACCAAGGGTGCCCATGCTAAAGAGTTCTCTCAGCTTGGTTCCAAAAGAGGGTGGTGGAAGGGGAGGGGGGAGCAGTGTACAACAGCACCTTCCACTTCACCAGCCCTAACACAGTGGGGTGATAGAGAAAGGACTGACCCTACCCTCTACACAAGTCCAACACAGGCACACACGCGTGTGCACACACACACATAGACACACACACACACACACTCCATGTCCCTTGACTAGGGGAAGGTATCAACATTCCGAAATGGAAATCCCAAGTCCTTTTGCTTGCTTCAGATTTTCCAAGCTCTACTGCAGCCACACACCCAGGAGGCATGGTCTCAATCAACACAGAACAGCAGCAGGTGGAATGTTCCTAGCTGGCAGTGGCTGAAATGGGACCAATACTCCTTGGAGGACCACTCCTGGGGATTGGTTACCTCAGCCATCTCCCTCTAGGTCACTGGGCTCAGTCCTTAGCTGTGTTGGTTAACAACCAGATGTCATTACCAGCGGAGGGCTCCTGTCCTTCAAGGTCTCACTCCAGGTCTCTGCAGGTGGAACTTTTCTACTTCAATCATAATTTTTTAAATAATAATAATAATAATAATAATGACAGCAGAAGGGGCACTCCAGCCCCCTCTCCTTCCCATAAGCACTCACTGGCAAGGTGGTGGCCCCATTCCTCTGTCACACTACCAAGAATGCTGGTACAATTCTTTGAGCTTTTTTTTTTTTTAAAGATTATTTATTTATTTATTTATTTATTTATTTATTTGAGAGAGAGAGAATGAGAGAGAGCAAGTGCATGAGAGGGGGGAGGGTCAGAGGGAGAAGCAGACTCCCTGCCGAGCCGGGAGCCCGATGCGGGACTCGATCCAGGGACTCCAGGATCATGACCTGAGCCGAAGGCAGTCGCTTAACCAACTGAGCCACCCAGGCGCCCTAATTCTTTGAGCTTTTTAAAACTGGAATTAATCTTTAAATATGTGTTCTATTTATCCATGCCACCTAACAGAAATATGCCCAACACCTGTCATCTTGTTTCCATTCTCTTCAAGGCTTCCTATGCCTCTCTGGCCCCCCACCCTCTGCTCTTCAAAAATATACTGGATGTATATATGAAAAACTAAGCCCTCTCACCCCAAAAGGCTCAGAGTCTGGAGGCTTAATTACCTCTCCATTTGCAACACAGAGGCCCCTTGGGTCAGAATTAAATGTGATTTCCAGTAGGAGAGGGGATAGGTTTACTCCACTCCTGCCCATCCTACATCTGTTCTGTAGACACAATGATTCCTCAGGCCAGGAGAGGATAAACGAACCTTCTCTAGTCCAGTTTTGTAGCCTTTACCTTTAACACCTGGAGAAGAAGAGTGAGGGGTCAGAGTGAATACAGTTTCTGAAGATAAGATTCTAGAAACCAGGGGGTGCTGAATATCAAAGATCAAAACCCGATAATGTCCTTGAGATCATCACAGTCACAGATGAGGCATGTTTTCCTCTCTGGTTGTGTGCATACTGGTAGCATACACAAGACATGAATATGCATATGTTATAAATGGGTGTATACATAAAAAATTAGAAGTATAACTGTGCGTATATACAGCCTTCCTATACATACACCATACTTCTGACTCATGGGAAAAATGAAAAGAATGATTACGTGAAACTATTACATTAAACACTTAAATATATTCTATGGACACTTGCATTTCCTAACTAAGTATACAGTAGACCCCCTTATCCATGGAGGATACATTCCAAGACCCCTAGTGGATGCCTGAAACCAGTTAGAACCAAACCCTATTATACTATGGTCTTTTTCTATATATACATACCTGCAGTAAAGTCTAATTTATAAATTAGGCACAGTAAGACATTAACAACAAAAACTAATAATAAAATAAAATAATTATAAAAATATACAGGCATACCTCGTTTTACTGTGCTTTGCTTTATTGCACTTCACAGATAGTCGTTTTTTACAAATGGAAGGTCTGAGGTAACCCGGCGCTGAGCAAGTCTATCAGTGCCATTTTTCCAACAGCATTTGCTCGCTTCATGCCTATGTCACATTTTAGTAACCTCACAACATTTCAAACTTTTCCATTATCATTTTATTTGCTATGGTGATCTGTGACCAGTGATGATGACTCCCTGAAAGCTCAGATGACAGCATTGTTTAGCGTTAAAGTATTTTTTAATTAAGCTATGTGCTTTTTTAGACATCACACTACTGCACACTTAATAGACAGTAGAGTGTGAACATAACTTACATACGCACGAGGAAACCAAAAAAATTCATTACAGCCGCCGTACGGCGATATTCGCTTTACCGCGGTGCTCTGGAACCAAACTGCAGCATCTCCGAGGTATGCTGCACTGTATTAAAGTTATGTGAACACGGTCTATCTGAAAATCTCTACGTACCGTAGTCACCCTTCTTCTTCTTGGGAGGATGTGAGATGGCAAAACGTCGGCAGGATGAGATGACGTTAGTGAATGACGCGGGGGAGTGACGCAGGGGAAAGGCGCAGGCGCCGTCGTGACGTAGCGCGGGCTGTTGCGGCCCTTCCCACCGTGAGTGAGAAGGAGCACGCGCTTAGCGACCGTGGTTGCCAATGGGCAACGGAGGAAAGCAGAACTGCAGATGAGGGGGGGCTCCTATCTGTGACTTTCAGTGATCATCTGCTCAAGTGTGGATTGAGCCCTGTGCTAATATAGAAGAGGGGGAGCTTAGCTAGAGAGGGGAGCTTTGTCTTCTGCTCCACGGACTTCATCTCCCAGAGACCTGACTTTCCTCCCTGTCCCACGTCGAGGTCTACAGGGAATACTTAACTTTTTCAGTTATACTTTATTTCGGTAGGAGGGAAATACGAGCCATACCTGTCATGTCAAAGTGTTTTTGCACCTCAGGGGAATGTTTCCATGGGTGCTGAACCCCTTGGGCGGCTCCCAGCCACTCACTCATGCCTGATCTTTAGCTTGTATTTACATCTTTGACAATCCTCCTGAGAACTGGCGCCAGCACTGGGGCTTGTGGCTATGGACAGGTCACAGGGGTGAGGAGGAGGAGGGTCGAGGGGAAACTCAAGAGTAAAATGGAGAGTTTGCCACCCAGTGTCAAAAATGAATTCTTTGTGTGCCTTAAATGTCCTGATTTATGACCCTGGACAGTCATAGACCAATCCTGCTTCCAGGGAGAACAGAATGGTAGCCAGAGGGAAGGGAGGTATGGAAGGATACCAGATCATATGACTGCCATACAATAATACAAAGGTCTCTCTCTCTTTTTTTTTTTTTTTTTTTTTTAATTTAAGCTCTAAGAGAGTAAAGCCCTAGCCTGCTCAGCCTCACTTTGCTGCAGAGAACATTTCTCTGATTCTGTGTAAACATGCTTGCTTACTTTCACTTCATGCCTTCATTATGAAATTCATCTAGTGCTGTGGCCAAATGACAATAAAATCATATTATTGCAGTATCTGGCATGTATCAACAAGCATATTGCAAAGAAAAAAGCAACATGATTCAACTTTTACAAATAGTCAAGAGAATTAAAAAAAAAAAATCTTTAATCTTTCCCCCTCAAAAAAAGGAAATCCTTGGAGCCCACTGAACTACAAAACTCTTAAAGTTTTCTGTTCATTTTCCACTTAAGTTTATCATTGTGCTTGAGACTTTCTGCTAAAGTGTTAAATGCCTGACGAGATGAGATGTTTTCCCTTCGTACTGTAAAAACAGTTCATCTCTAGGAAACTGACTGGTTTGGGCCTCAAGGTCTTTATCTTTAGGCTCTTCATTGTGTGGGCTTCTAACAACCGTCAACACATAAGGAAGATCTTTTGTCGGCTTCCATAGGCATTCTGGGATGGATCTAGAGCAGGGTAAATGGGGAATTTAGATATACCATCAAATAATGGCATCCTCGTGTGCTTGCATGCGGTGAAGAGGACTACATAGCTTGACCCAAATACTATACTCATGGCAGAGTCCTCCCTCCAGGAAATTGGCAACACCTTCAAGGACCAGCCTCCTATTGGTCTCTTGGTCACCTTTGAGTTCCCCTTCAATCCATTCCATACTCTGTTATACTCTTCCTACAAACTTTTCTATGGACACGATTTTGAAAAACTTTTTATTGACTATGGTACAGGCCCCATCACCTATCATTAAAGAGCCTCCATAGGGGCGCCTGGGTGGCTCAGTTGGTTAAGCAACTGCCTTTGGCTCAGGTCATGATTCTGGAGTCCCGGGATCGAGTCCCACATCAGGCTCCCTGGCTCAGCGGGGGGTCTGCTTCTCCCTCTGACCCTTCCCCTCTCATGCTCTCTGTCTCCCATTCTCTCTCTCAGATAAATAAATAAAATCTTAAAAAAAAAAAAAAGAGCCTCCATACTTGGTTCCCAATTAGTTTCTAAGTTTACCTTCCATTATATCCATAAACCTTTTCCTGCCACAGTGATCTAGCCCCTGCCCTCCACACACCACAGGACTGCCTTGAACTGGTTTGCCCCCGTCCTTTCTGTTTATGGTCCAAGTCCTAGCCTGCCTTTGATGACCAACTAAAAGCCCAGCATCTTTGTGGGCCCCAGAGAAATCCTCTTCCTTCAGATTCCTATAGTTTGTGTCTCTCACTTCTGAATTAATCCTATTGCACCCTTTCATTGTTAATGACCTGCTTTTATGCTTATAATTTTGCCCTCTTAATGGGACTGACTATATTCCCTTTGAGGACAGGGCTTGGGTCTTAAACTTCTTGATAGTTGTACAGTGCCTAGAACACCACATTGTACGCTGTAGGTGGGGAAAATGAATTTGGCTTATGCTGATGTTCTGAAAGAGATCATAGGACTGCACATAGGAGAAGTCAAGATTTCTTTGTCATGTTTCATTTAGAATGAATTACCAGCAGGTAACTGGGGACAAGTCAGCCCAGAGAGTGGAAATACATGGATTTATCCTTTATATAAGATATACACACAGGATATACAGGATATAGTAACACTTATCTTCCATCCACAGGACAAGAAACTGTGTTTCTATAGCTACTCTCCTTCTAAATTATCTGCTGTTATTATTTACCAGAAGGACTGGACCAACTACATGAGGAAACATCAGTGTATACTCATCCCCATCATTTGAAAAATAACTTTTAAGTATGTCCTACTGATAAGGTATAAAGAATAACATTCCCATTCATTCGGAAGTGCTGAAGCCCCTGGCCTATCATCTACTTTGGCAAAGTGAATCATATATTAACATTTAAAAAGGCCCACTGTTCTCACCACTGTCAACTTAACTAGTTTTTCAGTAGGATTTTAATTAATTTCGTTCTCCACTGGTGGCAATTTCTGACGGGCAGTAACTGTGCCCTTTACCTCTTTGCCTCCTTTCCCCAGCACTTAGCTCAGTAGGTTGCATATAGCAGGGACCTAATAAATATTTGTTGATTGAACAAACGAATGAGCCTTACTGCAGATGGAGAAGATGCATGAGTGAATTTCTCGGATATGGTTCATGGAATCAAACTGGTCCTCCCAGCGCCAAGGACGGACAGAAATGTAAGCGCTGTGAGAAATACTGACACCAACCTTAGTCAGTGGTTAACAAGACCAGAACCCTGAAGGCAACGCCACTTTGAGGATGCTTTCTAATCAGTTTAATTAGCCCTGCACTGTTGTCACTGTTTTTCATAGGGGATCCTCCACCGCAGCATTACATATGATGACAAAATTCTAGAATGAGACAGAACCTGGAAGTCAACACGTAGAGGTTAAGAGTGAGGATTCTGGGGCGCCTGGGTGGCTCAGTTGGTTAAGCGACTGCCTTCGGCTCAGGTCATGATCCTGGAGTCCCGGACCCTGACCCTCTGACCCTCCCCCCTCTCATGTGCTCTCTGTCTCTCTCATTCTCTCTGTCTCAGATAAATAAATAAAATCTTTAAAAAAAAAAAAAAGAGTGAGGATTCTGGAGTCATACCATGGCAGTGCCAGGCGTTTAACCTTGGATATGTCCCGCGGTCTCTCTCGGCTTTGGTGAAATGGAATAATGACCGTAGCTACCCCACAAAATGGTTATGAAGAAGAAATAAGAACATGCACGGAAAACTCATCACTATGCCCAGAACATAGTAAATTCTGAATAAGCATTGGCTAATTTTATTGTTTTTATTTTAACCTCTATTTTGCTCTTTACCAAACTCCAGGCAGTTGGCCAGCTGAGAAGGGTTCGGTGTTCAATAGCGATCACATTTCGGGCCTGTCCTGGCTCTCGATCTTCAGGCAGCAGATGTGTGGTGCTTTGCCACCTTCAGGGAGGTGCACAAGGCTCTCCAGGGCTACCCACCAGCAGCGCAAGTTGCAGAGAGGGACCTCCAACCTTCAGGTGTACCAAAGTGATAAAATGCACCCTGAGCACTGCACATGTAACCATTTAAAAAATGTGATGACAGCTTTAGATCCCCAACAAAAATCGCTGCAGCTTTTTTTTTTCTGTGCCATAAAGTTATAAAGAAAACGGGTTTACTAACTAAAAACAAAGAAAAGCCCACCTTTAAGATGGACCCCAACCCCACTTGCCTATAGTCATCAAGACTGGATGTCATCACCCCCACCCCTACCCAGAGTCCAGAGCATACGGGTGGCTCATAGAACTATGACTGTTGTGCCCTGCTGGGTCGTAGGAAGCAGAAAGCAGGGAGTGCCCTTCCTTTTTTTAGAGGGAGGAATGGACCCCGTATAAGGTCAAGTGCAGAGAGAGGGGACACCAGGTGGGTGAGCATGGCAACGATAAAGCCAGGATCACGGCCCAAAGATGCTGACTCAGAGATTGGCACCATTCGCTGGCCTGGACCATAACGCCCAGGAGTCCATCCGCAATACATCATCCCGTCAGAGGGAAACGAGAATGGACTCTCAAAGGACCTGAAAAATAAAAAGAACTCCACAAATTAGGCGTAGAGGCTACAGGCAAATCCATGCAAAGGGGACTCCTTTAAAGGGAAATCTCTTGTGTTCAGAGTTCTGAGTTTTGAGTGAATTTCTGAGGCGGAGGATTTGCATTTTGATTTTTCCCCTTCGTGTGGTGAGGCAAGCAACAGGTGAGCACCCGGGCCCTCGGAAACAGGGGCGTGAGCAACTCTGCAAACCTCAGAGCCCGTAGGAAGGTAATCTCCGCGTTCCTCTCAGCAGGCTTTCTCTGTGTCTGGGGGAGAGGACAAGACAGCCCCGGGAGAGGAGCGGAAGGGACCCCGATGTCAGCAGAAGTTGCTCGTAGGCAGTGCCAGTTCGGGAAATTCAAGGGACTATATCACCAGGGGGGAAAAATCCGGCAAATCACTTCCTCTCAGACCATCCTCAACAGGGATATTTGATTGGCTGTTGCTCTGTGAGACATCCCGCTGTCCCGCTCCTATTTCAGGGATGACTTTGTTGCTGCCCACAACTGCAGCCCTGTCAGGCCCCGGGGACATTCGGAGTCAACCCCTGTCCATTCAAAAAAGGGAATGAGAATCAAAGGATGGCTGGCGAGAAAAGAAATGGCAGCAGAAGAGCTGAAGGCAGCAGATCTAATAAAGGGTGAGGCGGGATTTGTACATCTCTGAACAGAGGCAGGAACCCCTGATCGAAGGAAGGGGCAAGTGGGTAGGATTTCATCTTGCACAGAAAAGAACGCACGGCCTAACTAGCATGTGAAGGCGAATAATCCTCACCACACAGAGTTGTATACCCGTTCAGTCGATCCTCCCTGCCGTTCATTGCTGTTACACCACTTTTGAACTCAAAATTAAATATCCCCAGTAACAAGATTCAGGTCATGCTATTGGCTATTTGGATTCTCTAACAGGATGTGATGCGGCCTTGAAATTCAAATTAAGTGGGTGTTTCTCTTAAATCCTGTCTAGAGAATGGAACAGATTGTGAAATCTATTTAAGTCATTCGAGATGAATTTGGTTTGATGAGTAGCTCTTTTTTATGCCCTTTTAACTTTAAAAGCTGTCTCACAGCAATTCTCGGTCCCTAAGTTTATTTCTACCATCGGTGGGGTGAATTAAAGGAGGAATGCTTCCAGGTAGTGACCTAAATGTTCTCTGCCATCGGGATGCTGCTTAGAAACCCTTGAAATATGGGACATGCTCACATGCTCCCCACCAGGACTGGCACCACAACAAGCTTTTGATTTTATTCTTAAAACCTTCCGTAATGCACACTTTTCTGCCGCTCTTGCTTCTGAATTTAGTAGGTCACAAGGGAGAGATTTGCCGCTTGAATTCCTTTGCACGGGAGCTGGAGACTTGAGTTCCAATTCTGACTCAACCACTAACTGTGTGATTTCGAGCTTGGCTCTCACTTTTTTTTTCCCCCCAGGCTGTGTGATCTTAGATCCTTCACTTAATCTTTGGGACTCTGCTGCCCTGATCTGTAAAATGGATGATTTCTGTGGTTCCTTTCTGCTGTAGTCGGTTCTTGGCCCACCTTTCTAGAATCGCTAGGAAAATTGATTCTATCATATCTATAAAAGTGTTCCATAAGCCTTAGGTATTTTCTGGGAGCATTCTTAAAAATATAAAGCCGGGGGAAAAGTAATGTGATTTAACAAGAAGGTATCTTAATTACACTAAGATAGGAAGGAAAACAATTACGTTTCTGGATTTTGCTGGAAGTGTGAAGTACTCTGTCTTAATGTAACCCTGGGGGAGTGCAAACTGAGGAGTGCTGTCTCTGCTAGAGACTCAGAGAAAAGAAATAGCATTATTGTTTCCCTGTTGGTTAAGAACTCAGACAGAACGGATCGTTGAAGAAGAGGAAGGTGTGCTTGCAATATTCATTGTTTCTGAAATTCCAATTCAACTTTATATTGACTTCACAGCCAGTATGTAAATTCCTCGAATCTGTTTCCTCACGCTATATCCCAAAAGGAGCCAAAGCTATATGGCATGGAAGAAGAGAAACAACAGCCTACAAAATACTTCAATTCTTTTTTTTTTTTTTTCTTTTAGATTTTATCCATTTATTTGACAGAGAGAAAGAGAGCACAAACAGGGAGAGCGGCAGGCAGAGGAAGAAGCAGGCTCCCTGCTGAGCAAGGAGCCCAACGCAGAACTTGATCCCAGGGCCCTGGGACCACGACCCGAGCTGAAGGTAGGAGCTTAACCAACCGAGCCACCCAGGTATCCTCAAAATACTTCAATTCTGACCCTCTCTACCACCACTTCCTGGAGACACTGATTCTTGATGGAATTCTTGATAGAAATAAACATTACTGTAGAAGGGAAACATGTTAATGTTGATAATCATCTTCTTCAACATTAATCTCAACTAGCCCTCAAAAAAAGGAAAATCGTGTCAGTGCACACAATACTTGAAAGATATTCTTCATCTTTTGCAAGGCTTGACTCTAATACAAAAGTTGTTGAAAACTCCAAGCAAAAATGCCAGGGAAACATTCTGCCAAGGTTTGCGGCACTCGGTTAGACCTCAATAGAATCCAAGTTTGCTTGCCTTGCCTAAATTTTTCTTTAAACTACCACCAGTTTTTGCAGGAGCTACTGAGTCTCTGCCATCATGGATTCAGAAGTCTAACTAGACTTTTTTGTTTAGTGTGACAATCTGGACAGACTGCAAAATTAATGTTCATAGACCAGGCTTGGGAGGGTAAGAACAATGTCCCATGTCTGGTCCCCACCCTCCCAAGCACCCGAGACTGTGTCCTCTAATCCGTGCTCAGTACCTGCTGGGCAACCAATTAATCTCTCTGCAATTTGAAGTTTCATTCTCAGGAGAGGGCACAGTGAGGACCCCGATCAGATTTGTCAGTCCCTTCTTCGGCTTCCACCATTCACGGATAACCACGACCTTGACATATCGCACAGGGAGATGTCTTCCCAAATCATCAATCCTGTGTGGATTTTCAAAAGTTCTAGCCCTAGCACAACACCATCATTTCATAATGAATTTCATAAATGAACTTTTATTCTCTTCCAACTGAAAAAGATATGGGAGAAAGAGATGGTCTTTTCTTTTTTTTAATGAGATGTCTTTTTTTTTCCCCCCAAAAGGGGGAGGAAGAAAAGATATCCTTTACCCACACCCTCTCTCCTCCCCCACCCCCTCAAAAAACAAAAATCCCACTTCTAGAGATAGCCATGTATTTATAACGGATCCACTTATTTACAATTACCCAATAATTTATAATTACCCATTTACTTTCTGACTCCGAGAAGAAAAAAGAGGTAGAGGCAGAAACGTAGACCAGAAATGAAAGTGTAGTGAACACCAAGTGCAGTTACCAACCAAGGCCGACCTTGTCCAAAAGAATCTTAATTGTTTGCTCTATCTCAGTCGGGTCTCCCTTTGGAAATGGTGTCACTTTTTGGAAGTATCAGCAAGGAGCTTAGCACATTCAGGGAGGATGCTGTCACAGAATCCCTATTGGTCTCAGGTTTCAACAACATAAAGGCAGAGCATGGGGCAGGGAGAATGTTTCTCCAGGAAATAACTCTTGTCTGGAAGCCCCATCCCACCTAGGTGAGAGGAAAAACTCATCAAGGCCACCTAGTCAATCAGGGTTGTTTATCTGTCCTGGAAAAGACACCGGGAAAAGACGGCAAGGAGGGACCCTTGCTCCAACCTCCTCCTGCAGTGCCCACGGCTGTTGGTAGAAAGGGACAATTTTGCGTGCCCTGACCTATGGACATCCTTGATCTGTGTGTGTGTGTGTGTGCGCGCACGCGCACGCCATACGTGTGTGCGTTTATGAACATTAATGACTTGTGTGCTAACACAGGGAGACACTCTCTTTGATCACTTATAGAGTTCAGTGAAATCAGCTCTGGACTAGACACCAGAACACCTGGCTTTCCCCCCCTCCCTCTCATCGTCCTGGCCTGCAGCAAGCCCTTAACCCTGGCGAGCCTCAGTCTCCTCACCCACAAAGTGGAAGTTGTGAGATCTGTCCCGACGATGATCAGATGAAATAATGTTCATGAAAGCACTGTATAAAGTAGAAGGCAGTACGCTACTGTAAGAAGTCATTATTTATGATGAATAAGCAGGAAAGAATCCAGATGCCAATTATTTTGCTATCTTCTCACTAGGCTAGGTAATCTAGCCAGAGGGTAGTGAGTGGGTAAGATTTTCCCCACTTACGTTCACAGCCAATATGTAAATCTATAATACACAGGTGTCTGAGTTCTATTATTTATAAACCTATTTTAATATGCTATATTGTTTCTAGTTCTCTTCTGGTTCTCCAGGCAATAGAAAAGACCAAATTGAGAAAAGTTCTTTGTAAATTAACTGGACCAGAAGGGATTTTTATCACCTGTTTGTAGAACTAATTTATTTGTGTCACTGATTTCTGAGGAATGGACGCCACGATCACAACTGTGTGTTCTGATGTGAACCTCCTTCCTCCCACAGTTCCCTCCCCCGCCATATAAAATCTGCCCCAAATTTCCTAATACGAGTAACGTAAGTAATAAAGAAGTTTTATGTGTGTTTGTTTGTCTGTATTAAGATATATTTGCTAAAGGTTTGGGAACCTAAAATTAGAATATTTAATAAGCCACTACTGACATTTATCACCTTCTTTGGGATTTGCCACTAACCCCGTGACGTTATCTTTCTTGAGCTAAATTAAAAGACAAATTCAAATCCTGCTTGGTAGCCACCAAAAGCATATATTTGAAAAACAGAATTCAGCGTGCCATATTATGCATTATTTAATGGTATGCAAATTATAAGTCAGACAGTTAGGAAAACCACACTTCAGCATTAATAAACAGCAACACTACTACTACATTAATTATGATACTGCTATGATTTATTCCCAAGTTTTGCATTTTGATTCTCCTTGAAAATTTATGCCATCTGATAAGCAGTAACCTCTTTCCCCTCCTACACCTCCTACCCATTCCTCAAACCTGTTCCTCCTACGCACCCAATGGATGTCTGCAGGAAACGGGTACAGAAACACAAAGGCATAAGCAGCTGCATTGTCCCATAAGCATTAATAATTAAAGAACAAGCAAACACCACCTAAAGCTCCAACATTTATTGTGTCAATGTTAAGCACACTTTTTAAAAGACAACATAGAATGTATAGAAACAAGGGGTTGGGGGACTCATGCTCATTTCCACAATACGGGTCATTAGGTTGGCTGGTTTTAAAAGGGCCAGGACGCTGCTCAGGACAGTGATGGTCCAGGCGCCCTCTGCAATGGGACTGATTCACTGTTCCAGTGTGGGTCTGTTTTTTTGTTTTTACTTTTTATCAAAAAATATAAATAAAATGGCACTGCAGGCCCGGGCAGGAAGGACTCTGCAGGACTCTGTCTTCGCACAACGGCTTCTTGGAGGCTACTGTCGGGAAACACCACAAACTAGCAGGATGACAGACCACGCAGACCTCGGCTGGGCGGCTCTCGTCCACCCCGCCCCCGGGCGCTTCAGATTTTCTCAGAACTTAAGGGCTCTCGAGCTTCCATCCGAAAACTGCCACACGTCTTGAGCTCTCTGGGTACTACGCCGAATGGGGGTGTGTGAAGAACCTAGAAAGAGGTTGGAGACAGGGGAGGGGGAAAAAAAAGGACAGGTGTGACTTGGCCCAGTGATTTTCTGTTCTCTAACCAGCTTTTCAAAACCGTCACTTAAATTCACCACAGGTTGAGCCACTGGCATCTTAAGCACGAGTTCAAACTCAGTCCCCCCCCCCCCCCCACCTCTGACCTCTGAGTGCCTTTCCCATGCCTCCCTCCCTGCCTTCCCCCGCCAGGGACCCAGACCCGCTACCCGCTCCTATGATAGTCCTAATAAACTGGGGACACACCTGGAAGGAAACACTTTCCCTTACGACTGAGAAAACTGAGTAGGAAACAGCCCTTGGGTTGAGGAGAACAGGGGAGGGAGGGGGGCAGGGGGACATTTCCTCAAAATAATAATAAAATTATAAAGAAACAGAAACTCAAAATTGATGTAAAAGCAGCACAACGAAAACATGAAATGTCATCAAGTTCAACGTCAAAGCAGCCAACGATTTACAAGAGGCGAACAAATCTCTGAAGAGGAAACCAGAACCCAAAATAGTTGCTCCCAAATGGCACCAAAAACTGCCTGTAGTTTCTCTCAAACATGCAGTTTTCTTTTCCTTCTTTTCTTTTTGGTAAGGGGGGAAGGCAATGGTGAAGGGAAGAAGGGAGTGGTTATTTTCCTCCGGGGTTCCTCCCTTGCTGTGTACATTGACTTGAGGCGGCAGAGCTGGGAGTCCGGATGTGCCGAGGAAGAGGGCTACCACTGTGGCATTCCAGGGCTCGTTGCCGTGGCGACCCGAAGCCGGGGCCTGGGGCCTCCTCCTCCCCGACTTGGCGCCGCAGGAGGCCCAGGGTCTGGAGCTCAGCTGCTCTCCCGAACTCCCCCTGCGCAGCGGAGACCCGGACTGAGGGGCCTCCCGTGTCCAGGTGGGTTCTGGGGAACCCCGTTCCCAGTCCAGCCCTGTCACTGTCGTTGAGGCCCCTCTAGCTGATACCCCCATCAAACCCCTTTGTCCGACCTGCTACCAGTACTGAAAACCCTAACAGACAAAATACAGCCTGGGCATGTACCCCCGCTCACCGTTATTGAAAAGCACAACAGCCCAACCCCTGTGGGCTTGGGGGTGGGGGAGTGGATCCTGCATTAGAGGATTGACTTTGGGGAAATCGTTTAATTTGCCTTTTCTGCTGAATCACAAGGACCTGATATGCGCTCCCTTTAAGTAGTCTTTGCCACTTTACAGAAGGAAAAAACAGTATTTGGATCAACCATTGGAGTTGTGTTCAGGCAAGTTTCAGTTCTTAAGTACAATGACCCACGTGAACTGAATTGGTCTCCTTTCCCGTTTGAAAGGGAGGAATTAATTGCATCCCATGACCATAGATGACACTGGGAAACAGAGAGAGAGAGAGAAACAGACCCATCCCCCTAAAGGCTAATTCACTGGCCATGTGTTTTACTAAATGAAACAGAGGGCTAATGGGATGACAAGATGACAGCAAGCAAAAGTGCACACCCAACAACCCATGTCTACCATTCGCAGCTATAGAAGCCCTGAAATAAATGTACGTAATCCCAATTCTGGCTATGTGTCCTGATGTCCATTTCTCTAAACATGGGTTCATTTATTCTTAATTGGGAAAGCTGCAGGGCCTTAGGAGACACTTAGGAAAATTTGCTAAGTGCCTCATGCCTTTTTAAAAAGTTAACAGTCTTTCAAAGAACATTTCTCCAAGCAGGTTTAAAGAACACTGCCAATCCCATCCTCACACTGGCAAAATTCCCACATTTCTTTTTCTTTTTCTTTTTTTTAATGGGAAGTTGTCTGAAAAAAGAAAAGAGAATGGGATGGGTACATTCTTGAACACACCAGGCCCGGGAACGATGGAGTAACAGAATCATAATGAAGAACACACGACTACAACACAGTCATAAGAAATCATGTTTGTGTGTGCGTACAGAGGGCGAAAGAGGCTTTAAAAAAAAAAAAAAAGAAA